>NC_091780.1:555081-882581 GCF_029378745.1 Bos indicus | reverse complement strand
AGTTTTATTCCTACTTTTTAAAGAAACCTACATTCCTTCTCCATAGTGGCTGTTGGGGATTTTCTCCCCGGGACTTGGAAGCGACGAACCTGAAAGAAGGACACTCGGACAGTCTCTTGCAAGGACTGACAAGTTTATTTCTGCAGTCAAGCTTTTTTATAGAAGAAGGAACAAAGAGCTTAGAGTATACAGCCAGCAGAGTGCATACAGGGTTAACACCTAATCAGTAAAAATATTTCAAGGACAGCGTGCTCTAAGTGACCCATGTGCTTATCCCATAACCTGTTTTCTCAAGCAACATCCTTAATATTTATTATTAAATCTTGGCGCCAAGCATATCCAAAGGCAGGAGATGTTTTTCTGCCCGAGCACACCAAGCCCGGGTATTTCTGGCCCTTCGCCATTTTCCCAAGGACTTCCTTCAACCGGCTATTTTGTACTGGGCTTCCCAACAGTGGCTGTATCCATTTACATGTCTACCAACAGTGCAAGAGGGTTCCCTTTCTTCCGTGTCCTGTCCAGCATTTATTATTTGTAGAATTGTTGATGATGGCCATTCTGACTGGTGTGAGGTGATACCTCATGTAGTTTTGATTAGCATTTCCTTAATAATGAGTGACGTGGAGCATCTTTGCACGGGTTTGGTGTCCTTCTTAATGTCTTCTTTGGAGAAATTTGTTCATGTCTGCTGCTCACTTTTCAGTTGGTTGCTTTTTATCTGATATTAGGCTCGATGATCTACTTGTGTACTTCGTAGATAATCCTTTGTCAATTGCTTAATTTACACTTCTCCTATTCTGAGGGTTGTCTTTTCATCTTGTTTATAGTTTTCTTTGCTGCTTAAATACTTTGAAGTTTCTCTAGATGCCATTTTTTTTATTTTTGTTTTTATTTCAGTCATTCTTGGAGGTCTTGCTGTGATAAATGGCAAAGAGTGTTCTGCCTATGTTTTCCTCTAAGAATTTTATAGTTTCTGGCCTTACTTTTGGTCTTTAATCCATTGTGAATTATTTTTGTGTATAGTGTGAAGAAGTGTTCCAATTTCATTCTTTTACATGTAGTTGTCCAGTTTCCCAGCATCACTTACTGAAGAGACTCTCTTTTCTGTCCTTTCTCCATGGTACATTCTTGCCTGCCTTGTCAAAGAAAAGATGACCATAGGAGTGTGGGTTTGTCTCTCAGCTTTGTATCTTGTTCCATTGCTCTATGTTTCTGCTTTTGTGCCTGTATCATAGTGTCTTGGTAGTATAGTCTGTAGTCAGAAGGTTGATTCCTCCAGTTCCACCTTTCTTTCCAAAATTGCTTTGGCCCTTCTGGGTCTTTTTTCCCCCCATATAATTTGTAAAATTATTAGTCCTACTTCTTTTAAAAAATGTCATTGGTTGTTTGATAGGGATGAATTGAATCTGCAGATTGCTTTGGGTAGTATAGTCATTTTCACAACATTGATTTCTTTCAAGTTAAGAAAAAGGCGTATCTTTCTGTTTGTTTCATCTTTGCTATCTTTCATCATACAGCCTGTCTTTCTGCATACGTGTGTTTTGTCTGTTTAGGTAACTTTATTCCTAGCTATTGGGGAAGAAAATGGCAACCCACTCCAGTACTCTTGCCTGGAAAATCCCATGGACGAAGGAGCCTGATAGGCTACAGTCCATGAGGTCCCAAAGAGTCGGACACGACTGAGCAACTTCACTTTCACATTTCACTTTCATGCATTGGAGAAGGAAATGGCAACCCACTCCAGTGTTCTTGCCAGGAGAATCCCAGGGATGGGGGAGGCTGGTGGGCTCCCATCTATGGGGTCGCACAGAGTCAGATGTGACTGACATGACTTAGCAGCAGCAGCATTCCTAGCTATGCTATTCTTGTTGCAGTGGGGAGTGGCACTGTTTCCTTAGTTTCTCTTCCTGATTTTTCTTGTTGTGCTATAAGTATGCAAAGGATTTCTGTGTATTAATTTTGTATCCTGGGCTTTACGAAATTCATTGATTAGCTCTAGTAATTTTCTGGTTCTATCTTTAGGGTCTTCTGTGAATAGAAACAGGTCATCTGCAATCAATGACAGATGGACTTCTTCTTTTCCAATATGCATTCTTTCTCATTTTCTTCTCTGATTGCTGTGTCTTTGACTCACAAAACTATATTGATTAATAGGAATAAGAGTGGGCACCATTGTCTTGATGCTGATCTTAGAGGAAATGCTTACATTTTGACACCATTGACAATAGTTTGCTGAGAGATTTTCCTATATGACCTTTCTTATGTTGAGGTAGGTTTCTTCCATGTCCATTTATGGGGTGCTTTTTAAATCATAAACTTGTATTTAATTTTGTCAAAACCTTTCTCTTCATTGATCAAGATTATCATTTGCTTTTTATCTTTTAATTTGTTAATATAGTGTATCACATTGATTGATTTGCAGATAGTGAAGAATCTTTGAATCCCTGGGATAAACCCCACTTGAACTTGGTGTATGATCCTTTTCATGTGTTTTTGATTGGTTTTTGCTACAATTTTCCCCAGGATTGTTGCGTTGATGTTCATCAGTGATGTTAGCCTGTAATTTTCTTTTCTGTGTGGCATTTCTGCTTCCTTTTGGTTCATGGTAATGGTGGCCTCGCAGAATGAGTTGGGAATGCTCCTCCCTCCACATTTTTCTGGAATGGTTTGACCACCCTAGGTATTATCACATCTCTACCATTTGAGAGTATTCATCTGTGAAGTCCCGGGCATTTCTTTGTTGGAGACTTTTTATCACAGTTAGTAGTGCTTGTGATTGATCTGTTCATAGTTAGAGCTTGTGACTGGTGTTGGTGCTTGACTTATTCATATTTTCTATTTCTTCCTGGTTCAGTCTTAGAAGATTGTACTTTTCTAAGAATTTGTCCATTTGTTCCAGGTTATCCATTTTATTATCATGCAGTTGTTTCTAATTGTCTCTTATGATCCTTTCTCTTTCTGTGTTGTCTGTTGTAACGTCTCCTTTTTCCTTTCCAGTTCATTTGAGTGGGCTGCCTTCTATGGGGTTGCATAGAGTTGGACACGACTGAAGCGACCTAGCAGCAGCAGCAGCATATAAGGCTCAGTGACCCCGAGTGCCGAGGTCCAGCCCCAGCTGATCCAGGGTATTCGAAGGGGAGATGGCGTCAGCGACCTATTCAAATGTTAATTAGAGATATAAAGAGTAATAGAATGAGGATAGCTCAGTAGGAAAATTCAGTGGAGAAAAGAAGCTGAGTAGCTTAGTTTACACGGAAATTCAATATAACCCATGACACCAGGTTAGCTCTGACCACGGAGGCCGCAGGCGCCCTCTCGAATAGCGGAAGGTGCCCCACCTTAGACACCTTCTTGAGTGGGTCTTAGAAGCCCAGGCAAATAAATGGTCACAAAGGATATCCGCGCTCCAGATGGAGACTCAGCTGGAAGTTAAGGAGTAAAATGACATGGGGAGACCAAGCTCTGGTGAGCAAGGCCCGTAGCTTTATTTTCAACAGGGGCTTTTATACCCTAAGTTACACATAGAGGATAATAGGGGATGCAAAGTCAGCAGTCCTTGATCCTTATCAAAAACCAGGGTTCCTTTCCTGCAAATTTATCGTATACAAATGGTTTAGGTGATTTACATCATCTTCTGGCCAGAAGGACTATTAACATTTTATGACTCTTGACAAAGACTTATCAACCATAAGACTTATTTTCTCTAAGAGTAATTATTTTAAGGTTTGGCGCCATCTTCCAAAGATAAAATTGCATTCCTATAGGGCGGATGTGTAATGGGTTTACAACAAAGGAAAGAATTTATTACCTTAAGGGTCTAAAGTTACTAACACCAAGGCCACTACTTATTTTTTCTACATACCCACTATTAATTAATACACATTCAAGGATACAATTCAGGGGATGTGAAAACTTGGCAACAAGCATTGGCTCATCAATGGAATCGTTTACTAGTTTTATTCTGACAGTTTCTAACTTTCTGAGAGGCTCTAAGCTATTTCAATATCTTAAGCTTCCCATGCCTCTCGAGGCTGAGAGACTGTAAACAAATGTATGCATAGCTGTAGGAGTCCGGGTAAACTTGTCAGGCGAGTTAGAGAGCTATCTGAGGGGTTTGGATTTAAACACTCCTAATTGCCCAGGACCTTTATTAATTGGAGCTGTAAGTTAACCCTTTGTCAGAGAGAGCGAGATGGTGGTAGGGGACAGCTTCCAGTAAAGTCAGAGGTGAGAGCACAAAGCAATAAAGTAGGCAGACTCTGGTTTTAGGAGGGTAGATGCTCGAGAATATCCAGGGGGACTCCTGAGGCTTGATCCCGCCTTTGCGTGTGCCGAGCCTCCTTCCTCATGACCTTTGTCATGAGTGGAATGTCTCTTGCCAGCTCCCGGAATCTCCCCTTTTTTATTTCTTAAAGCAGCCAGATGTAGCTCAGTCGCGAGCCTCTGAATGCTCTGCCTAAGAATCCTGACAGTACAAGGGAGAATGATTATGAGAAGCAGAATTAAAGCAGCCACTGCAGCATAGCTAAGGACGGTAGACAGAATATTCTTTCCTGAGATGTAGTTAGAGAAAGTATGGAAGAAATCATTTGCTGTTCCAGCAGCAGTAAAATCTAATCGGGAGTGTTCAATGGTTGCTATTTGATTGTGAAGTTTCCCTAAGTCTAAACCAATATCAGAGCTGTTCCAGATACCTGAAATATGGTTTTTAATCTTTTCCCATTCAAAATCTGCCTCATTTACTTTCAGGGGTGTTACGCACATCCACCGGTAGTCAGCATGACAGGACAATGCCATTTTTACCTTTAAAGCCTGCAATTCAGTCCCAATATGTATTACTGCTTCCTCTAGGGCGTCTACCCTCATTTCTAATTTTCTGTCTATAGCTTCCTGTGTTGTCAATGCTAAAGAAACATTTTTGGACATAGAATCAACATATTGAGCAGTATGTACTTGTTGAGTCAATGATATTGCTGCCACAGTAACGGAAGTAATTGCACTTATCAAAGCTGCTATTCCCAAGATAAGTAAGCCCACGAACCATTGTGTTTGCATTAAATCCTATAGTTGTTGTAATACAGCAAGAGCATAACTCAACAAGTGGTTACATCATAAGATAAGGTGGATGTTGTAACATTACAAAGGAGCAAACATTATATTGAGGGTTTAAACAAGATGAGTGCATACATTGTTCACAACAACACCACAAAGGAGCAAACATTATATTGAGGATTTAAACAAGATGAACCAGGGAGCAGCTGTAGGCATCGGCCCAGGGGAGCAGTGTCCCCAGCAGCAGGAGGCAGAATGCGAATGGCAGGCTGTGGGCCGCGGCCCTTACAGCAGGTGGACAGGCGGGGTTTGCGGACTCGGGCTAGCCGCCGCTGCTTGGGCTTGGGGCGTTCCCCTCTTGCCGGTGGGGCCGTGCTGGTCTGGACGGCACTCTGCGGGCACAGTTTTCTTTCTGGCCCTCACTCGCCACACAGATTTCTTTGCTCTTGGTCACAGGGTGCAGCGAGGGGGTGCGGGGCGCTGCTGGCGGCGCGGAGGCGAGAGCTGGCTGGGGGAGGGGGAGCGAGCGAGTGCACGCACCATGAACCTGGTCTTTGGGGAATGTGACATGATGAATTTTTCTGAGATCCAAATCGGAGAATCTGCATTCTGTAGAAATACACAAGCATACCCTCTCCCACAAGTTGGCAACACATCTGGCCTTTTTCACTTTCCAGTAAGGAGGTGTTTTTACTTGACCAGGGGCCGAGTCGTAGCCTGTAATTCAGGCATCTAGTGTCTCATCATTGTAGTCTGCCCCTGTGTGTTTACGTTTAAGTGATTAATTACAATTTGGACATAACTTTACTATTTGTCCAGCTGTTTTCCTAGGGATATGTTAATTTAAGTTTAATGTTTAGTTTAGGTCTCTATATAAATTTAAATAATAAATGTATAACCTCCTTATCTCATTTTGGTATACAGATATACCTAAATGCAAAATGTATTTATATATATATTTATATATGGCAACAAGTATAAACTTATTGACATATAATATATATAAATCAATATACTTGAATTAATCTTTATAATTAATATATTAATTAATATATATTACAGTAATACAGCACGTACACAGCTAATACCAACCAACACAAACCAATGTACTGCAATAATACATGTCACACATATATAATTATACAGTATATAGAACATATATCATCACAGCACATCAATCCATACCAATTAACATCAGCCACACACACATTATATTACTGCAATATATATTTAATTATACAGTATATGTATGTATATATAGTATATATATTAATTTATATACAAATTAATTAAGTATATATCTATAAATAGAATTAGTTATACCTTTATTATATTTTATTTATACCCATACCTAATTAGGCAAACTGTAATTAGGCAAATATATTTATATTATGTATTTATAACAATATATAAAGTATTGTTAAATGTACCACCTGTACAGCATCCCCACCCCACATACCACTTTCTCTAATCCCACCAACTCATTTTCAGTAGTATGTGTTGGCCAGGAGCTGGGCCAGTCTTTCCCAGCAATGTTAAAGACGTCTGTTCCTGTGTCTAATAGCCCTGGCATTTTATTCTCTTGAGTTAAAAGACCTTTTAAAGGCCTTGGAGCTGTAATTTCCTGCACCCAAAAGGCTAGATCACTAGATCCAAATATTTTGTGGCTCCTAGCTTGAGAAGTCAAGTTTTTTCCTATCTGATAATAAGGTAAAAGCAAAAGCTGTGTTACTCTTTGACCTTTATTAATTTGTACAGTTTAGGTAGGCGGTGAGATGAAGACTTTAATTTCTCAATATAATCAGAATCTACTACACCATGCACCACTGAAATTTCTTTCTTTTTTTTTTTTAAGAAAGCGAGCTACGCCCCAGGACAAATCTTACAATGTCCTCGGGTAGGGGGCCAGCCACTCCCGTTGGAATTGGAGTAAGTGGCAAATCAGGGGTTAATATTGTTGCTAAATCCCCTCACCAGTTCTTCTTTTCTCTTATCCTGGGTGAGACCCCCCCACCGAGGGGGTTTTCTCTAAGGAGCATGCTCTGCATATTGTGCACACAGTCTGTTTTAAAAGCTCCTTTGTTTAAAAAACTTTTTATCTTCCTCAGGCTTAGGCAACACTTTGAGAGGTTTTGGGGGCAAAGTGGGGAAATCCTGGGTCCTGGGAGGCACAAACGGAGGCAGTGGCGATCGCCTTAAATCAGAAAGTGGTGGATAAGTTTTTTAAAGGTTTGCACAGAGTGGGAGGGAGCTCGCCAGGGCGCTCGGCCACAGCGTCCTGTAAGCCCTCTCCTTCCTTGGGAGGTAGAGCAGTTTCTCTCTCCTTTTTTTTTTCTTTTTTTCCAATAGCAGAAATTATGATCTGTGCAGAAAGTGGAGACTCACCACCATCTACCGCTATAGCCTCCCCCATAGGCTATCTAACAGCCTCATGACAAGGGTCTAGGACATTTCTAATCATATTTCACAGAGCCAATAAATATTTGTCTATTCTTAGATGCAGAGAAACCCATTTTTTAAATTTTTTTTTTTTTTGAGAATATTTTTATTTATTTTGTAACCTCTTTACCCTGGCTAAACTGCAGCAGGGACTAGAAAAGAAGCCTCAAGGTGAGGATCAAATTTATCCTCTGGACTAGAGAAAACCCTTCTCTGGGAAACTCCTAGCAGAGGCCCCTTACCCCGACATGGAGGAGGAGGCATGGGGGGATGGGAGCATCCCGTATTTCTCGTCTCCTGTTCCGGAGATCCTTTAACTGTTTGGTGACTAAATCTTACGGACGATCTGATCGGGGATGTTTCCCTCAAGCTCCTAGGAGCGGATGGTCTGATTAGGGATGTTTTTCTTAAACTTTTAGGAGCATCTTTAGCTAAAAAAGACCAATGCTCATCAGAATGGTATCGAGCTGTTGTTTTTTCTGAATCTTTTTTATCCTGAGGGGAGAGTTGATCTTTTTTCTCATCCCTATTTTTTACATGCTTATTGGCAGTCATAGCGGCTAGCCATTTGTTTAGCTGCCAATAGCTAGGTATAGCCTCTTCATTTTCACTTTCCTTTATAACAGGTACCTTTTCAGATTCGCTTTTCTGTTTAACAGGTACTTTTCCAACTTCACTTTCCTCTGTAACAGGTACATTTTAAACTCATGAGCTGGATCTAAAGCATCTCTAGTCATATTCCACAGAGGAAAGTTGTAAGTAGGGATTTTCTCCAAGCCATGCTGAACACAATAAGCTCTTAGCTGTTTCCCTACTTTTTCCCAGATATCTAGGTTAACAGTGCCCTGTTGTAGAAACCAAGGGCAGTGGTCTTGTACAAATGAAAAAAAAAAAAAATGATTGAATGGCAGATTTTTTAACTCTTATTCCTCTTTTACTTAATAACTGTAAAATTACTCCTATAAAGAGTTGTCTTTGATTTGATTCAGTGTTACCCATGTCAGAAAATTAAGTATAGTAAAAGATTTTGCTTTTAGCTATCAAAAGATTAGGCCTTTTTTGTCAGCCTTTTTAGAAACCGTTTTTTCTCTCTAACTCTTCAACACTTTCAACACTTCCCACTCCTCTCACCCTGTCTATTCTACAGGGGGATCTGCAGCACCCTAAGTGGGGTCCTATCCGTCCCAAGAACTCAACACTGGGGGAATGGGGTTGGGGACTTACCTTCGAAACTCCTGTCTCAGGCGCCACCTGCCGAGGTCCAGCCCCAGCTGATCCAGGGTATTCGAAGGGGAGATGGCGTCGGCGACCTATTCAAATGTTAATTAGAGATATAAAGAGTAATAGAATGAGGATAGCTCAGTAGGAAAATTCAGTGGAGAAAAGAAGCTGAGTAGCTTGGTTTACGCAGAAAATCAATATAACCCATAACACCAGATTAGCTCTGACCACGGAGGCCGCAGGTGCCCTCTCGAATAGCGGAAGGTGCCCCCACCTTAGACACCTTCTCGAGTGGGTCTTAGAAGCCCAGGCAAATAAATGGTCACAGAGGATATCTGCGCTCCAGATGGAGACTCAGCTGGAAGTTAAGGAGTGAAATGATATGGGGAGACCAAGCTCTGGTGAGCAAGGCCCATAGCTTTATTTTCAACAGGGGCTTTTATACTCTAAGTTACACATAGAGGATAATAGGGGATGCAAAGTCAGCAGTCCTTGATCCTTATCAAAAACCAGGGTTTCTTTCCTGCAAATTTATCGTATACAAATGGTTTAGGTGATTTACATCATCTTCTGGCCAGAAGGACTATTAACATTTTATGACTCTTGACAAAGACTTATCAACCATAAGACTTATTTTCTCTAAGAGTAATTATTTTAAGGTTTGGCGCCATCTTCCGAAGATGTTAGATAAAATTGCATTCCTGTAGGGTGGATGTGTAATGGGTTTACAAAAAAGGAAAGCATTTATTACCTTAAGGGTCTAAAGTTACTAACACCAAGGCCACAACTTATTTTTTCTACATACCAACTATTAATTAATACACATTCAAGGATACAATTCAGGGGATGTGAAAACTTGGCAACAAGCATTGGCTCATCAATTAAATCATTTACTAGCTTTATTCTGACAGTTTCTAACCCTCTGAGAGGCTCTAATCTATTTGAATATCTTAAGCTTCCCAAGCCTCTCGAGGCTGAGAGACTGTAAACAATCGTATGCATAGCTGTAGGAGTCCGGGTAAACTTGTCAGGCGAATTAGAGAGCTATCTGAGGGGTTTGGATTTAAGCACTCCTAATTGCCCAGGAACTTCATTAATTGGAGCTGCAAGTTAACTCTTTGACAGAGAGAGTGAGATGGTGGTAGGGGACAGCCCCCAGTAAAGTCATAGGTGAGAGCACAAAGAAATAAAGTAGGCAGACTCTGGTTTTGGGGGGTAGATGCTCGAGAATATCCAGGGGGACTCCTGAGGCTCGATCCCGCCTTTGCGTGTGCCGAGCCTCCTTCCTCATGACCTTTGTCATGAGTGGAATGTCTCTAGCTGGCTCCCAGCAAGTCATAATGATATACATATATGTATCCCCCCACCCTCTTGAGCCTCCTTTGCCCCGCATTCCACCCCTCTAGGGCATCACAGAGCTCCAGGTTGGGCTCCCTGTGCTATATAGCAGCCTCCCACAAGTTATGAGCATACATGGGGGTTCCTTGGTGGTTCAAATGGTAAAGAATCTGCCTGCAATGCAGTAGACTCATGTTTGATCCTTGGATTGGGAAGATCTCCTGGAGATGGGAATGGCAACGCACCGTAGTATTTTTGCCTGGGAAATCCCATGGACAGAGGAGCCTGGCGGGCTGTAGTTCATGAGGTCTCAAAGAGTCAGACACATCTGAGTGACTTTGAGAGTGAGTGAGTGTATATACATCAATACTACCTTCTCAGTTTGTCCTAGCCTCTCCTTCCCCCGCCGTGTCCACAAGTCCATTCCCTACATCTGCATCTCCATTTCTTCTCTGTAAACAGGTTCATCAGTACTGTTTTCCTAGATTCTGTATATATGTATGGTGCATGCATGTTGAGTCACTTTGGTCGTGACTTTGGTCATATAGACTGTAGCCTGCCATAATGCATATCATACATGCGTTAATATACAATATTTGTTTTTCTCTTTCTGACTTACTCACCTGCTCTCTTTACTCCTTCTCTACATCTATCCTTGGGGGCCCACCTTCTCCAAGAAGCTTGAGTGTTTCAACCCTCAGGGACAGGGATTTTTGTCTCAGCTGCATTCCTGAAGCCATTATCATGCAGACCCCCAAACTCAGCACTGAACATATGCTCTTCAGGACTAGTTCTCTGATGAGATGTCAGCCCCTGGAGAATCAAGCTGGAATCCCACATCCTACTGAATCTATGCTCCTGCTAGTAGATCCATGCATGTTAGCTGTGACTTTTCTGGGAAAGAGTAGGCAAAACTCTGGTTAAACACAGCCAGTCATTGGAATCCAAGAGGAAAGGGGGAAGGAGTGGGAATTTGTCTTCTTGTGTTGGAAGTTTTTCTGTTGTTTCAAGATCCACGTACAGTCAGCATATTCATGTTGCTCTAGGATTAGCACAAGGTAAGAGAACAAACAGAAGCCTTCCTTTGTGCTATTTTAGGAACAAGGAAAATAAAATAATACCTTCCAAATGAAGGAACAGCCTAGCTTTCTGTGACACAAGAATGGGCTCGTAACACCTCGGCTGTAACAGTTTCAAATGGAATCCAATTACAGTGCAGAGTATATTTATCAGTGTATTTGAGGAACCCTTTCTCCTAAGTCCCCCCAGGGGGAGATCCACAGGCCCAGGCAGGCTCCTCTCAAACTCTCCTATTCCACCCTGGCAGGTCCCAGGGATTCCCCCGCCCCACCACCTCTCCTCTTGGTAATTGTCACCACCTCCCAAAGCTGTCAAGTTTCTCACCCCTTCCTGAGGGGCTCTGGAAGCTGGTCTCTTTATGCCCATCTGTTGGACTGCACCTCACAGGCCTACAAAGCCTGCATTTGCCCAGCTTCAAGACTGAAGAAAGCCTGGATTGGGCAACAGAGGGCTTCCCTGGTGGCTCAGCAGTGAAGAATCCACTAGCAATGCAGGAGACACAGGAGATGGGGGTTCGATCCCTGCACCAGGAAGATCCCCTTTAGAAGGGAATGGCAAACCCACTCCAGTGTTATTGACCAGAGAATCCCATGAACAGAGGAATCTGCCGGGCTACAGCCCATAAAGTGCAAAGAGTCAGGCCTGATTGAAGTGCCTTAGCATGCACACGTGCATCAGGCAACAGAGACATCAGTGGTTTGACAGATGGGGAGCTTCTGTGTCTGAAGCAAAGTCCTGGAACGACCCCCCACCCTGTGCAGCAGACACCTTCAGGATGTGGCAGCAGTCTTTGCTCCTGGTGGAGGGGGAGATTGCCAGTTACAGGGGAGTTGATGTCAGATGGGCTCATCGATTACCAGGGAAACCAAAAGAAGGGCATACACCTCACCACCCCTTTGATAAGAACAATCACTAGCTGGCGTCCAAGGCAAGTATGTAGGAAGGCCAGAGTAAGTGTAAATGAAGCAGGCACTGGTCGGGCAAGGGACGGACAGAGAGCAAGGAACAGCCATCTTGAGTGGGCTAGTCAGCCACCACCCTTCCTGGTTGTCCCTGAAAAAAAGCTTGTAGACCCTCATTTTAAGACTTTAATGCCCATCATGACAAGAGGAAAGACAAAATATGGGGAATTACATGAGTGTGTGTGTATGTCCAGTGGCTGAGCTGTGTCTGACTCTTTGTAACCCCGTGGATTGTAGCCTGCCAGGCTCCTCTGTCCATGGAACTTTCCAGACAAGAATACTAGAGTGGGTTGTCATTTCCTCCTCCAGGGGATCTTCCTGACCCAGGGATCAAACCTGTATCTCCTGCATTGGTAGGTGGATTTTTTACCACTTGAGCCACCTGGGAAGCCTGAGGAAATAGACAAAGAGTACAAATCTAACAGTCTTGAGCTTGTTCCAGAGCATCTGATGATCTGGTTGTAATAACTGGAAATTTCCTTTATGTCAACATTGGGTGTTGTAAGCAGATAGGGGAGGGGGTCCCTGGAGAAAGAGAATCAAGCATGACCTCATTTTGGTCCAAGACATTTTGTGATCTAAGCCTGGCCACAATGCTTGCCCTTAAACAGGTCTCAGTTATTTATGATCTTAAGGGAAGAAGGGACTGCAGGCATGAAGGGAAAGCAGTCAAGAAACAATGGGTCTAGGACTCCCCTGGTGGTCCAGTGGCTAAGACTCTGAGCTCCCAATGCAAAGGGGCTGGGTTCCATCCCTGTCAGGGAACTGTATCCTGCATGCCACAACTAAGAGTTTGCATGCCCCAACTAAAGATCCTGCATGCTGTATGATGTGGCCATTGAAAAAAATTGGTCCTCATTAAAAAATTATACCTTAAAATTTTTTTTAATAAATAGGTGAGCAAGTAATAATCAACACAGCAATGGCCGGTTTTTGTTCTTCATTTGTCTTTAGCTCTGGAGTAAAACTATCAGTTGTAGGGGAAAGGCTAAGCAGAAAATTCTAGCCAGGGCTTTGAAGTTTAACTCCAAGATTATATGATGGCACCATTCAGCCTCCCAAATACGTGACATAAAGTTGGGTTGTGCTGCCAAATGTGCAAAGGACATTGAATTCCTATGGTTCTTTGTTAGTAGGGACTATGAATTTACATTTCAAAGCATCCATGTCTGAACAAATTGGCTTCTAACTTAGTTTGCTGTAAAAAGCCAAGCTATTTAGTACAGAGGGTTGTACACATGCACATACATATAGAATACATATATTTTTTTAAAGAATTTTTTTGATGTGGACCATTTTTAAAGTTGTTTATTGAATTTGTTACAATATTGCTTCTGTTTTTTGTTTTGGTTTTTGAGCAGTGAGACATGTGAGATCTTGGTTCCCCCATCAGGGATTGAACCTGCAGCCTCTGCATTGGAAGGCACAGTCTTAACCACGGCATCACCAGGGAAGCCCCTTTTGTTTAACTCTTAAGTAAAAACAAGAAGCCATTTGGCCCCAGTCTAACTATTCAGGGAAAGAAGTAAGTAGAATTACTCCTGTTGGAAATGCCACGTTAATTTATTATGCATAGCATGATCAAACAAGAGGCCACAAGACAGAACAAGCAGACTATGCTCTTTCAGAGGTAAAAGAGTAATGCAAAGATGCTAAGTTGTAGTCCTTCCTGAGAATTAATTGTGCCCCCAGGATTCTTAGCAATTAGGTCTTTTCATCTTGGAGGTATCAGAGGCAGAAGAGGGTGCACAGCACCAAATCCATGGCACAGAGTTCAACACACAGTATTCTACCTGGGGGCGTGGAATCAAAAACCCAGCACTGAGAAGGAGTCATGCACAGACACAAGACTTATGAAGGCCGTGCAGGGAAAGAAAATATATGGGTTACATGTCATACCACTCTGGATGCAACCATTTTTCACACAGCAGAAACTGAGAGAGAAGATAAAGGAGAAAGACAAAGAAAGTGGGGAGGGGCTTTCCCTCGTTGTCCAGTGGTTAAAAATCTGCCTTCCAATGCAGGGAACGAGGGTTTGATCCCTGGTGGGGGAACTAAGATCCCACAAGCCACAGGGCAATTAAGTTTACAAGTCACAACTACTGAGCCTGGGAGCCAAATTTAGAGAGAAGCCCACGCCCCACAGTGAAAGATCCCACATGCTGCAATTCAGACCCACCAATGCGATGGCAAGCTGGAATCAAGATTGCCGGGAGAAATATCAATAACCTCAGATATGCAGATGAATACCACCCTTATGGCAGAAAGTGAAGAGGAACTAAAAAGCCTCTTGATGAAACTGAAAGAGGAGAGTGAAAAAAGTTGGCTTAAAGCTCAACATTCAGAAAACTAAGATCATGGCATCTGGTCCCATCACTTCATGGGAAATAGATGGGGAAACAGTGGAAACCCTGTCAGACTTTACTTTTTGGGGCTCCAAAATCACTGCAGATGGTGACTGCAGCCATGAAATTAAAAGACACTTACTCCTTGGAAGAAAAGTTATGAGCAACCTAGATAGCATATTGAAAAGCAGAGACATTACTTTGACAACAAAGGTCCGTTTAGTCAGGGCTATGGTTTTTCCAGTGGTCATGTATGGAGGTAAGAGTTGGACTGTGAAGAAAGCTGAGCACTGAAGAATTGATGCTTTTGAACTGTGCTGCTGGAGAAGACTCTTGAGAGTCCCTTGGACTGCAAGGAGATCCAACCAGTCCATTCTAAAGGAGATCAGTCCTGGGTGTTCTTTGGAAGGAGTGATGCTAAAGCTGAAACTCCAGTGCTTTGGCCATCTCATGCGAAGAGTTGACTCATTGGAAAAGACTCTGATGCTGGGAGGGATTAGGGGCAGGAGGAAAAGGGGACAACAGAATGAGATGGCTGGTTGGCATCACCCTCTCGATGGATATGAGTTTGAGTGAACTCCGGGAGTTGGTGATGATCAGGGAGGCCTGGTGTGCTGCGATTCATGCTGCAAATAGTCAGACACAACTGAGTGACTGAACTGAACTGAACTGAAAGGGGATGGCACCCCACTCCAGTACTCTTGCCTGGAAAATCCCATGGGTGGAGGACCCTGGTGGGCTGCAGTCCATGGGGTCGCGAAGAGTCAGACACGTCTGAGTGGCTTCACTTTCACTTTTTACTTTCATACATTGGAGAAGGAAATGGCAGTCCACTCCAGTGTTCTTGCCTGGAGAATCCCAGGGACGAGGGAACCTGGTGGGCTGCCGTCTATGGGGTCGCACAGAGTTGGACATCACTGAAGCGACTTAGCAGCAGCAGCAGCATAGCCATAAAATAATTTAAAATATTTAAAAAAAAAGAAAAGCGGGGCAAGTAAAGGTAAAATCAAGAAAGAGAAGGATGGAGCCTCCTCCTGGCCACCTGGCTGACCCCTTGTCAGCAACTCAGCAGCCACTCAGCATCAGCACTCTCTCAGTATCCCTGCTGTCTCCATGGTGATTTAATGTGATTCTGATGGGTCTGACTAGTTCATGAACGCTTCCTGTAGCTGGGCACTGTTGTTGCTAACTCCATTTTCCAGATGAGAAAACAGTGCTTCCGAGATTGTTAACAACTTGTCCCAAATCACCAAGTTGCTAAAATTGTGGGATCAGGCCACTGAACCTAGGTTGTTTCAGGCCCAAGCGTGTGCTCTTGGTGAGCAAAGTAAAAAAATAAGATGATGTTTAATGGAGGAGAACGTGAACATGTTTGAGTACTTAATATATACCTGGCATGTGATCCTCACAACAGTCCTGCAAGGGAGGTATCATTCCCATTTCATAGATGAAGAAATTGAGGCTCAGTGCTCACTTTGGCAGCACATATACTTAAATTAGAATCATACAAAGAAGATTAGCATGGCCCCTGCTCAAGGATGACATGCAAATTGGTGAAGCAGTTCATGTTTTTATGGCAGAAACCATTACAACATTGTAAAGCGATTTTCCTCCAATAAAAAAATAGTTTTAAAAGTATGAATAAAACTGGGAAATTTCTTTAAAAATTGATGCTCAGAGAGGTTAAGTAACTTATCTAAAGTTGCACTGCAGAGCCCCAGTCTGGGGCACTTCACGTCCTCTGTGTCTATGCTGAGAGTTTTGTACTTTCTCTCTGAAGTAAATCCAGTTTGCATGCTACCATGAAAAAGAAAAAGGCCAGGTCTCTCAGACTGCAAAGCCCATATTCCATTTGTTAAAAATATATATTGTTGTTTTGCTCCTGAGTTTTATTTATTTATTTATTTGGCTTCTTCAGGTCTTCACTGTGGCATGTGGAATCTAGTTTCTTGACCAGGGATCAAACCCAGGCCCCCTACATTGGGACTAGTGTCTTAGCCACTGGACAACCAGGGAAGTCCCCCATACTCTTTCTTATTCTTTCTTCCAGATAGAATTCTCAGGAATTTCACGGATTGAACTAAGTAATTAAAAATCTCTCCTTTAGATATTTTTAGTTCTGCATATCTAAACCAAACACCTAGTGTATTTGTCAGAATTTGAAAGAAGTCTATTAAAGACTGCTTGCAAGAAAACCACTGTATAAATTATGTTTTATAAGTTCTTCTGTTTTAATTAATTAGGTTTTCTAAAGTTCGAAGGGAAAAAAAGGAGACAGAAACCAGTTTTTAATGATTTAGAATTAGGATTCATGAATACACTGGATTCTTCCTTGGTACGGGGGAAAGCAAAGAATAAATGTGGTGGGAAACTATGAGGGTCCAGAGATTCAGACTTTAGCCTGGAAGAGACATTAAAGAGGTATTTCAGGGGCTTCCCTGGTGGTCCAGTGGCTAAGACTCTGCTCCCAATGCAGTGGGTGTGGGTTTGAACCCTGGTCAGGGAACTAGATCCCACATGCCACAAGGAAGATTGAAGTTCTTATGTGCTGCAACTAAGACCCGGTGCAGTGAAATAACTCCTTAATAAATTAAATAAATATTTAAAAGAAACCTCAATTATTAAAAAAAAAAAAAAGATGCAATTCTAATTTATTTTAGAAATAGCTTGAGTGTCTGCTAGTCAACAGTAGAGCTAAGGCTGGGGTTTCCCAATTCTTAAACCATTGTTTTTTCTTAAACATGAACCATGATTTGCTTTAGAGAATACTCTGAAAGAGTCAGTTCCTAGGCAGGTTGATAGGGAGTCTAGGGGTCCCCAAGGAGAGAGGGGTCTGGAATTCTCAAGGAGGAAGAAAGGACAAACTTTTTTTCTTTCTCCAAATTCCTTAGGATTATATAACAATAATGTATCCTGCCTAAGGACAGTCTTTGGATTCAACCTTCTGTTATCTTAAAATGTTAATTATGGGAGTAGACCTGGTCTTTACAAGGATGTATCTTGCCTGAGGACAGTGTTATCTTAAAACGTAAATTATGGGAGTAGGTCTGATGAGGTCTTTACAACCTCCAGACATTCTTTGGATTATATAACCTCATTGTTAACACTAGCAAGCGGGTACTCTTTCTGCCCCCTGCTGAGGCCTATGTCAGCTTTCTCTATCTCCTTTATACTTTAATAAAACTTTATTACACAAAAGCTCTGAGTGATCAAGCCTCAGCTGTGGCCCCGGGTTGAATTCTTCTCCTCCGGGGGCCAAGAATCCTGGTGTATTCACGTGACTGAACAACAACATTTCATCTTGGGGGCTCATCCGGGATCCTTCAGGACAAGGTAAGGATGCTTGGAGCTTTAGTTCTTTGTTCTCTTAGCGAACACGTTTTCTGCTGTACTTTACTAACTCTACCGTGTGCTTGTGCAAATGAATGGCATGCCCTGCGTAAATCAAGTAAGGAGCCCTGCTCTGCGGTTCCACGGTGATCTCATAGGGCTTATGGCAGAAACCTGTCAGGGCATTATACCGACCTGCCAATGCCAAGAGGCACCCAATGTCTCCTTCGGGAACCGACCAGAAATGGGCAAAGCGTGTGGACCGAACTCTCCTTTCTCAAACTTTTCGGTCTCTTTGACCATTTCATAACTCCTTGGGAATTAGAAGTACTAACCTAATCTATCGGATCATAGACTTTCAAGGGACTTGTGATCTATACTGTTATTTTGTACTGTGGCTTAGGTCCCAAACTTGGATTGGTAGTCAAGAAAGCACCTAGCCTCGCTAGGAATCGAAAGTTCGGAAGCTAGATGGAGCTCTAGCTCCCAGAACATCTCTGAAGTTAGAGGTTATTGGGACTACAATGGGTTTCTTTGGTAATGCCGGCTCTTAGTAGATCAGAGGAGGCTCTTATACTGGTGTGGTGATGCTTGGAAAGAACATCTCAGTTTTATGCTCGTGTCGGTCTTATTGTGGTCAGGAAATAGGGTCGTGCACAGGCACTCAGGTGAGAAATGTTTCCCACAGCAGTCTTAGCTTGGGAGGCATTCCGGAAGGTTACTTTGATTCACCCTGGGTGATATCAGAGGCAAGCAATGTTAAAGGTGAAGAGCTGGACGTCAAGTAGGGATGCTATCAAGTCTACCCCTGGTACATCCCCACCCCATCTCGGTGGTAGAACTGGGAGGGACGAGTACGGCACCTGTGTCGGTAAGGGACAGACTAAGTCTGACCAGGAAGGAAAAGCTTTTGGTGTAATGTCTGTCGACACCCTCATCTAGAGCAAGGAGGGACGCCTCTGGTAGAAAAATGGCCTTGGTCGCTTTTTTTCTCTCTTACAGATGGGAGCTAACAATTCCAGCCTCACTCCTTTGAACTGTATCCTGAAAAACTGGGATAGATTTTATCCCCAGGGCTTAAAGAAGATACACCTGGTTTTCCTATGTGATACTGCATGGCCACGGTATCCACTGGAGGATGGCAAACGGTGGCCAGTTGGAGAATCTCTTAAGTATAATACTGTTCTACAATTAGACCGGTTCTGTAAGGAACAAGGGAAATGGGTAGAAGTAGCATATGTGTTGCCCTTTTTCTCTCTGTGAAATATGCCAGACTTATGTCCTAAGGGTATAGATTTGGGCGTGAAACCTTCAGCTCCCTCCTGTCCTCTTACTTTGCCCCGTACCTGGGACTCCAAACTGGGATTCAAACTGCCCACATGGAGGTCCAAACAACTCCTGTCTCAGTACGACCTCAGACTACTCTGGTTTCAGTAGAAACTCAGACCATCGAAGTAAGAGATGAGATGGAGGACAGGAGACAGAGAAGAGGAAAAACAGGTTTCTCCAATCTATCCCTGGGATCATATGCACAGAGCAGCCAAAGAGACTGAGGAACAGCCACACAAGCTGTTGCCTCTTTATGAAACACCCACCAGGAGAAATAATCAGTCTGTGAGAGTTAATAAGTCTTTCTCTTATCAAGAAATACAAAGAATCAAGGAGGATCTGCGAGACTATTTAGAGGACCCAGAAAAATATATTAGAGATTTTAAAGGTGTTACTCTGCTTTATGATTTCACTTGGAAGGATGTGATGTATATCTTGGGACAAATGCTGACTCCCAAGTCAAAGACTCGAGTTTTGGGAAAAGCGGCTGCTTATGGAGATGAATGGCTTGGTAATGAATCAGTAGGGAAGAGGAAGAATGAGATATCGGCCCTCCCCACTGGGAATCAGGCGGTCCCAACTATAGAACCAGACTGGGACTACAACACAGCTAAAGGAAGATGGGATCAGAGTCATTTTCTTAGATGTATTCTTGAAGGACTTAGGCAGGCACATTCTAAGCCTTTAAACTATGGCAAATTGGCAGACATAGAATCGGAGGAGAAGGAAGCTCCTGGTAAATTCCTAGATAGACTGAGAGAAGGCCTTCACAGATTCACTGAGATTGATCCCGAAAGTGAAGAGGGAAAAGTGATCTTAAGGGATAGATTTCTCACTCAGTCGGCTCCAGATAGCAGCTGTAAGCTATTAAAACGGGCGTATGGACCAAATCAGTCTTTAGATACTCTGTTACAACCGGCTCAGACAGTTTATTATGGTAGGGAATATGAGGAAAAGAAAGAAAGGCCAAAAAAAAAAAAAAAAAAAAAGACAAAGGAAAAGGCGGAAGCATTCGCCATGGCTATGAAAAACGTTCTTGAACAGCCTGAGAAAAATGCCTAGAGGGGCCCAGGTGAAAAGGGATGGGTTTGCTCTTACTGTGGAAAGGAGGGGCACCTCAAGCGGGATTGCCCTCAGGCATCTAAGCCACCCCCGGCTGCATGTTCGGTCTACAAAGGACCACACTGGAAGAGAGACTGCCCCCAGAGTTGTAGGTCTAACGGGTCAGACTCTCAAGACAATCAGGACTGAAGGTACCCGGGGGTCCCCACACAAGCTCCCGTCCTAATTACACCTGAGGAACCCCGGGTATTAATAATTGTTGGGGGGTCAATCCATCGATTGCCTTTTAGATACTGGGGCAACTTATTCTGTGCTTACTGAAGCCCCTGGCCCACTTTCTTCCCGATCTGCTTCCATAATGGGACTGTCTGGACGAGCCAAAAGGTATTATTTCAGTTATTCTTTATCTTGCAACTGGGATTCTGTGCTGTTTTCACACGAGTTTCTGATCGTGCCAGAATCTCCCTCACCCCTTTTGGGAAGGGATATACTGAGCAAGGCCCATGCCTCTGTTTTCATGAATATGGAGCCCTTCCTTTCTCTCCTTTTGGTTGAACAAAATGTAAATCCTAGAGTATGGGCTGATGGAAAATCTGTGGGTCGAGCACAAGATGCTATTCCTGTAGTTGTTAAGCTCAAAGACCCACATGTATTTCCACATAAGAAGCAGTATCCACTGAAACCTGAAGTTAAGGAAGGGTTAAAACCCATCATCGAAAATTTAAAGGAGCAGGGACTATTAATTCCCTGTAACAGTCCTTGCAACACTTCTATTTTGGGTATAAAGAAATCGAATGGTAAATGGAGACTAGTTCAAGATTTACGAATAATAAATGAGGCTGTAGTTCCTTTACACCCCGTGGTGCCTAATCCTTATACTCTATTGTCTGAAATTCCTGAACGGGCCAAATATTTCTCAGTAATTGATTTAAAGAATGTCTTCTTTTCAGTGCCTTCGGCGGAAGAAAGTC
Source organism: Bos indicus (assembly GCF_029378745.1). NCBI lineage: Eukaryota > Metazoa > Chordata > Mammalia > Artiodactyla > Bovidae > Bos > Bos indicus. The sequence continues at coordinate 861,452 of NC_091780.1, read as the reverse complement.
AATTTCTATTTGCCTTTGAAGACCCTACACAGCCAGCTTCTCAGTTAACCTGGACAGTTTTGCCCCAGGGATTTCGTGACAGTCCTCACTTATTTGTACAAAGTTTGTCACAGGATCTACAAAACTTTAACAGCTCTGAAGCAGCGGTGTTACAATATGTAGATGATATTTTGCTCTGTGCTGAGACAGAGGAAGCTTGTTCGCGAGCCTCAGAAGATTTCTTAAACTTTCTGGCAGACTGTGGTTACAAGGCATCAAGAGAAAAGGCTCAGCTTTGTCAACAATTGGTTAGATATCTGGGCCTAATCATATCAGAAGGGACTAGGGCCATAGTCCCTGAGAGAATTAAACCTATACTAAATCACCTCCTACCTATGACTTTAAGACAATTGAGAGGATTTTGGGGAATCACAGGTTACTGTCCCATTTGGATTCCGGGTTATGGGGAACTGGCCCGGCCTTTATATAAACTTATAGCTGAAACTCAGCAGGCCCAAACTGACAAACTGGTTTGGTCTCCAGAAACTCAAAAGGCTTTTAAGGTTCTTCAGACTGCTCTCCTGCAAGCTCCAGCTCTGAGCTTGCCCACAGGGTCAGAGTTTGTTTGTCACTGAAACAAAATGTGTGGCATTGGGAGTTTTGACACAACCCCAAGGGCCTCACCAGCAACCTATTGCTTATCTAAGCAGAGGATTAGATGTGGTTTCATGTGGGTGGTCCCACTGCCTAAGAGTAATTGGGGCAGTGGCTTTATTAGCACCTGAAGCTTTAAAAATAATTAATGGACGAAACCTTACTGTACTGACTTCTCATGATGTGAGTGGAATCTTAAATTTTAAGGTTAATATTGGATGACAGACAGTAGGCTTCCTAAGTATCAGTCATTGTTGTTAGAAGGACCAGTAACTACGCTTAAAGTCTGTGGAAATTTAAATCCTGCCACTTTCCTTCCTGAGAAGGAAAATGAAACACCTGATCACGATTGTTCTCAATTCCTAACTTTAAACTATGCAGCTCGGGAGGATCTAAAGGATAAACTGCTGGGTCTGCAGAGTGCTCCCCTCTTCGTCAGTGGAAGGCTTCCCGTGGTGGACATCCCCACTTCAAGGAAAGGGCTTTCTCCAAGTCTGTGAATACCTTTGACAACAATCATATGCAATGCCTCTTATTCATCTGATGACATCTACCAACCCTAAAATGGACTGGTGCAACACTTTGTACTTTAACTATGGACATAATGTGACTTTTAATTTTGATTCTGATTATTTTGTTCTTGCTGTTTGCTCCCTGCATCTGTAACTGTATAACTGGATTTGTTTCTAGCCGCATGAAAGCTTTTAAGTTACAAATGGTTGCTCAAACTCCTGCTACTGCTGTAGCTTCCTCCAGCTACTATTTGGGGCCCCTGGATCAGAAATCCTCAATATGAGGATTAGGAGAATATGTTGCTTCATCAATTTAGGGACAACGCCCCTTGTCAGCTCGGAAGTAGTTATGGACCGAGAATGACGCCCCTTTTCCCTATGCAACATAATTCTCCTAAAAGAAAAGGGGGGAATGAGAGTCAGTTCCTAGGCAGGTTGATAGGGAGTCTAGGGGTCCCCAAGGAGGGAGGGGTCTGGAATTCTCAAGGAGGAAGAAAGGACAAACTTTTTTTCTTTCTCCACATTCCTTAGGATTATATAACAATAATGTATCCTGCCTAAGGACAGTCTTTGGATTCAACCTTCTGTTATCTTAAAATGTTGATTATGGGAGTAGACCTGGTCTTTACAAGGATGTATCTTGCCTGAGGACAGTGTTATCTTAAAATTATGGGAGTAGGTCTGATGAGGACTTTACAACCTCCAGACATTCTTTGGATTATATAACCTCATTGTTAACACTAGCAAGCGGGTACTCTTTCTGCCCCCTGCTGAGGCCTATGTCAGAAGCTTTCTCTATCTCCTTTATACTTTAATAAAACTTTATTACACAAAACCTCTGAGTGATCAAGCCTCGGCTATGGCCCCGGGTTGAATTCTTCTCCTCCGGGGGCCAGGAATCCCGGTGTATTTGTGTGATTCAACAACAACCTTTCAACTCCTTTCTCCTCCTCTCTTAATCCAGATTGGGGGGCGGGGGAGTGAGAAAACTTAAAGACTATTAAAAAACAATCAGGACATTAAGAATCAAGTTATCCTGGAAGGAGGTCAAGGTGGTAACCACAGAGGCTAGTGTTAAGGGGAGGAGCAACAGGCAAGATAAGGTCTTATCTAAAGCAATTAGAGTAAGCAGGCAAGCTTTTGTTACTTGTATTTAGCTGAACACTATGAACAGAAAGCTTTTTGAAATCCTTGGCTAAATCAAAACCTGGAAAGTGAGGACCTCTAACCTTCAGGAAAAAAAAAGCTGAGCGTGAGACAAAAAGGTATTTGTTTTTATACTTAACTTGGGAGGAAAAAGGAAAGAAAAAACAAGATGTCAATTCAGTTGGGTCCCAATTCCAGCCCTGGGAAGCCCAAAGCCCACCCTTCTTGGTTTTCTTTTTAAGGATAGCATTTTTTCCCTCCCTTGGCCAAGTTCAGTGTGTAGGATCTTAGTTCCCTTACCAAGGACCAAACCTTCACCCCCTGGAAGCGTGAAGTCTTAACCACTGGAAGGCCAGGGAAGTCCCGCCCTCCCCACCTTAGTTTTTGTAAATAGTCCTGAAGGGCTTTCTTGGTTTCTAGACTACTGAGATCTTGCTTCCATGTGTAAATTGAGTCCAATTTCCTAAAGAGGTTGAAGGCAGGCTTTACATCCCAGTAATAGGGAACAAATTTGATTGGGAATGGCTGGGTTACCATCTAACACTGACATGTCATTTTCCCCTGCCGGGGCTCAGCTTCCCTCCATCGGCTGGCTTTTCTTTAGTCGTCTTATTTCTTTCCTTTCTGCCCTCTGCCGTCCCCCCACCAACCTCTCCTTGCAGAAGCAGAAACAAGAAACTCTTCCTCTAATCTCCAGCCTGGCAGGTTTTCCCTCCCCTGGAGTCCAGGTGCCTGTAGCATTTACTCCTCAGTGGCTTTCCCCTAGGGAGACAGCTCCCTCCTTCCTCATCCCCAAAAGAAATCCTGGGGCCAGCTGTTAAGATTTCAATTATTTTTTCATGTCTTTACTCAACATGGGAAAATCTCTGAAATTTAAGGTGGCACCTGGCTGTCCTGTAGTGCTTGTATTTTTTCAAGACTTTGTTCTGTCTGGAATTTTATTATAATAACTAATGATGGGACTTCCTTAATGGTCCAGTGGTTAAGATTCTGAGCGTCCAATGCAGGGAGTCACAGGTTCAATCCCTGGTCAGGGAATTAATATCCCACATGCCACATGGTGTGGCCAAAAAGCAAAGCAAACAAACAACCACTGCAACAAAAAACTAATGGGAATGAACATACCTTGATGTTTACATAATTTTAATAAATCATCTTCAAAATTATAAAGCATTGGTAATCAAATAGAGATTCACTCAGTCATGTCCAACTCTTTGGGACCCCACAGACTGTAGTCCGCGAGGCTCCTCTGTCCATAGGATTTTCCCAGGCAAGAATATTGGAATGGGTTGTCATTTCCTCTCCCAGGGGAATCTTCCCAACCCAGGGATCAAACCTGTGTCTCCAGTATTGGCAGGTGGATTCTTTACCACTGAGCCACATGGGAAGGCTAGCTTGTATCAATGATTCACACCAAAAGTTGGTTCAGTGAAGCAGCTATGATGAGGCAGTGCTAGAATTCAAAGGGGAATCAGGTACCCTTGAAACTCAAACCTCATAATAGTAGAAAACATCACCCACTCACAGCAATATACACAGATTTGAAACTGTTTCTTTGAGAATGTTTCTGTTTGGGGGATAATTCTCTTATTTGAAGGCTCTAAGTAACGACAGGCAAACAGAGAAGATGCCTCAGTGACCTGATAGCCATGCCCTGGAGAGAGAGCTGAGAGAGGGGTCCCCAACCTCCGGGATCTAATACCTGATGATCTGAGGTGGAGCTGATGTAGTAATAATAGAAATAAAGTACACAATAAATGTAATACACTTGAATCATCCTGAAACCATCCCCCTTCTACAAATCATGGGGAAAATTCTCTTTCATAAAACTGCTCCCTGGTGCCAAAAAGTTTGGGGATATTCAAAGGAACGTTCTTTGTCCTTCACACCCACGCTGTTTGTCTTCTAACCGCCCCATCTCACAAAGCTTTAACCTCTCCTAGTGTCACACGCCCCTTCCCACTTTGAGGGGCAGGGTGCACGCCAGTGCTCAGGCCTCAGGTCCTCCCTGGGCGCTGGTGATCTGTCCTTCTCATCCTGCCTTTGTAAGGTGCTCCCCTAAGTTTTCCCTGCTCCCCTGTTTCTCTAGTTTCTCCTCAATCTTCCTAGATAAACCTGTCTAAATGATGCAAGAACTTTCTATCTAATGAATCTGTGATTTTCTCCACTTTAATCACACCTGGGCTGTGTCTACCACACTCTTTCCACAGCTGCACTTGTCGCTTCTGTTTTGTTTTCAGCTTTCTATTTTACACTGGAGCACAGCCGATTAACAATGTTGTGATGGCTTCAGGTGGACAGCAAAGGGACTCAGACGTATGTATTCCTGTGTCCATTCTCCCCCAAACCCCTCTCCCATCCAGGCTGCCACATAACATTAAGCAGAGTTCCCTGTGCTGTACAGTAGGTCCTTCATTATCCATTTTATTGTCAGATTTTATTTACTCCTTACTTTCTTTATGTCCCCTAAATGAATTTCCTCAAAACCCAGTTCCTCTCTTCTCAAGCCCCATAGCTACTATTTCATTTTCACAATCACCTTGCCTCATGTAGGGGTGTGGTGGGCGGGAGTGGGGGGGGGGCAAACTGGTGCAGTGGAGGGAGGGGGCCTTAGCCACCTGCAGCCTCCGACCTGAATAGCCACAAGGCTCCCCCAGTGGCAGAGTGGTACAGACTCTGCCTGCCAAGGCAGGAGATGCAGTAGACTCGGGTTCAATCCCTGGGTCTGAAAGGTCTCCTGGAGTATGAAATGGCAACCCACTGCAGTATTCTTGCCTGGAAAATTCCATGGAAAGGAGGAGCCTGGCAGTCTACAGTCCATGGGGTTGCAAAGAGTCAGACAAGACTGAGCGTGCATGCACATCATAGACGCCAATGTTGAGTTAAACATCCCAGCTTACTTTTGGAGGGTTTAATTATGCCTTAATGCTCCTTATCATAATTAAGCAGAAATAGTGGTTCTAATTAGCATATTTACAGAAACCACACAAGTATGCTTCCCTGGTGGCTCAGATGGTAAAGAACCCACCTGCAATGCAGGAGACCCAGGTTCGATCCCTGGGTCAGAAAATCCCCTGGAGGAGGAAATGGCAAACCACTCCAGTATTCTTGCCTGGAGAATTGCATGGATAGAGAAGCCTAGTGGGCTACAGTCAACAGGGTCGCAAAGAGTCAGACATGACTGAACAAATAACGCACACAAGTAGATCCATATAATCACACACTTCACCTACTCGTAGCTTAATGGTGTTCCATCCTTGTTTACTTTGCCCTGGTTTCCCTTTCAGCTTGAATGAGCACAACTTTTGAAGTCTTTAATTTATGATGGTTTTAATTTAAGCAAGCCCTGCTAGAGGGTGACATGCCCTCCCGGACGCTTGGGGGTCCCAGCGGTAGCTGGCCTGGGGTTGACAATGTTCGGAGGCATAGCGGCGTCGGCAGGCTGGAGTCAGGTCGCGGATCCTGCGGCGCAAGTACAGTGTGCGACCCCCAAGGAGAGGTGCGGCCCGTTGGCCCCACCAGCAGGACAGAGCGAAAGGGAGGCCAAGCTCAAGGCTCTTAGGGGGCCCAGCCGCAGCCACCTCCGTCTCCTGCCATATCAGCCTGAAGGTTCCCAATCTCGTCTGATCGTCGAAGCTATGCAGGGTCCGGCCTGCATAGTACTTAGTACTTGGATGGGAAACCACCAGGGAATACCAGGTGCTGTAGGCTTTGTGCCTACAAGAAGAGGTCTTTTATCCCCCGCCCTGCGTCCCAACTCTTGGACCCCCCGCAGCCCTAGCCCCTCCCGGGGTGGGGTGAGTGGGTGGCCGGGGCCCCGACTCCCGCTGCAGACCTGGGTTGCACCCACGTGGCCCGCAAGCCCCTCCGCATTTTCATTCGGCTTCCAGGAAACCAGACGACTGGCTGTCGGGTCTCCATCTGGGGCTCCCTTGGCTTGCCTCAGGAAATCCTGGGGGTTGCACCAACTCCAGCCCCAGCCCCAGCCCCCTGCACCACCCCCAGCCTCGCAGGTGATCACCCGTGTGCACGTGTGCTCACTAACAGATAGATGTGCCCAAATGGGGCATCTAACTTGTTGACTTATACGTTGGGTGGATCTATGCCTGGGAGTGGGACTACTGAACCATAGGCTACTTCTACTTTTAGTTCCTTCAGGAACCTCCATACTCTTTTCCATACTGGCTGTACCAACTCCCATTCCTATTCACAGTGGAAGAGAGTTCCCTTTGCTCCACATCCTCTCCAGCATTTATTATTGACAGACTTTGCAATGAGGACCATTTGGACTCATGTGAAGTGGTCCCTCCTTGTAATTTGGAGTTGAGTCTCTCTGATCATTAGTGTTGTGGAGCAAGATGACCTTTTGAAATGCAGATGCAATTCTATCACCTCCCTGCTCCACTGCTCTTGTATTTTCCCATCATATTGAATATACGAGCAAATCCCTTCACTGCTTCTTCCCCACATTCTTCTCTGATGTCTTTTCACTGGAATGCCCTCTGCACTCTTTGATTTACATCCCATAGGGCATGTTTCATATCTTGAATGTCCTACGTTTCCCTTGTCACATAGCCTTCCAAGATGCTATTTTCCCTGCCTGAACTTCTTCCTGCATCTCAACCCTGGTTTACGTAGGTTCTACCTATTGATCTCAACTCAATCGTTACTCTGAAAAGCTTTCCCTGACACCCAGGTTTTGGTGAGGGAAGAGGCCCCTCTATAAGTTCTCAAAGTATCTGCCTGTGATTTATCATTAGATTCATCTCAGTGAAAGCAGGAACTCTGTGTCTTCTTCTCTCAGCATTCTATTTCCAGAAACTTATTACATGCCTCCTAGCTCATCGTAGGTGCTCAGTATTTACTTAGTGTGTGAAAGACAGAAAAGTTCTTGGAAGCCTCAAGGTGTCACTTGGCTCGGCACTTTTGATCTCTTTGTATATTTGGTGATTCAATTCTTTCCTTTCCTGGGTTGATGTGTACACTATATTCAAGGCACAATCTAAGGCATTAAGACATATCCATCAATATGCTTTCAAGGAACTCGTACAGCAGATTTCTATAATTTATGGTTTTTACAATGCTCTAGAAGAATGTGAACGTTCAGTATGATCCATTTTCATTTCAAAGAAAGATCGTTTGACTTACATAGCCAAGGTGGAGACCTTCCAATTTTTAGTCCAATACTTATACCTTTACCATTTCAGGCAAGTCTTGTGGTTCTTTCTGTAGGTGTGTGGCTCTTCCAGAAATGTGAAGATCTTTCATCATCCTCAGACTTTGGTGTGATTTGCAATCATCAAGAAAGCTTCCAGGTATAGGTTCCAGACCACCACCACAAACAGTCAGTAGCGAATGGAGTGGATTCCAGGAATATGCGTTGTTAACCAGCATCACTGTTGATATTGTTGCTGCACACTCAATGCAGTGGGCAGGGCCTGGATTGTCCACTGGATCTCATGAGGAATGGAAAGAAGGGCTTCCCCCCATACCCCCACTGTTTACAGCCTTGTGACTAGAAACGGTCCCAAAACAAGGATCAGACAAACCAGATAAGCCCAGATAGTAGTCCATGAGATGAAGGAACTAAGCAGCTAGTTCCGATGACACCAAGGGGAAAGGTTGCTCTTTCTGTCTCCCCCTCTACTCCTTTCTTCCTGGAGGCCTTAGCGATTCATCATGGGGATTTGAAATAAATTTCACCACAGTCATATGTGTTGAATAAAGATTTTGCATTTAACCATCTCTCAAAAACTAAGAGAGCTTAACCTGCACATGTTTCTTTCAAAAAAGTCTATTGCGTTTCAAGTCTGGGGTTTCTCCCTTGCCTTGTTCAAGTAGCCTTAATAGTAAAAATCAAAGAAAACTAAATAAAGATTCAAAGATACCAACAAAGGACACCTTCTGTTTCTTAAATCATCTTTGCACTTAGTAGAACACGAGCTCTTTTCTTTGTATTTTGCCTAGGGAATTAGCAGTATCCTGGTTCAGATGGCAAGGCATCTGCCCGAAGGAGACTCGGGTTTGATCCCTGGGTCGGGAAGATCCCCTGGAGAAGGAAATGGCAACCCACTCCAGTATTCCCGCCTGGGAAATGCCATGGACAGAGGAGCCTGATGGGCCGCAGTCCATGGGTTGTAGAAAAGTTGGGCTCAACCCAGCAACTATGAACAGAAGTATTTCCAAGGATCACACTCAAGTGTGTGTGTGTGTGTGTGTGTGTGTGTGTGTGTGTGGTGGGTGTCTGTCTGTCTGTATCTCCCTCTCGCCATCTTGGAGTTGGTCTCGGAAGCTTCATGTATTTCTGCCTGTGTCTCTCCCGACACCTGGCCACCCGTCCGTTCCTCTGGCCCCGGCCTCTCACAGGTGCTATGGCTCTGGCTGAGGAGCTGGCCCCGGCCGGCTGTCTCCCTTGGCGTGGGTGCATGCGAGTGTCTGTGTGTCTGTCCGTGTGCCTGCCTGTGGCTCGTCTGCTCTCTCAGGAAGGTCGAGTGCTTGGCGGGCGGTGTGGGAGCAAGGGGGGGCCTCGGTAGGGCGAAGGGGCGGGGCTGAGGCGCTCCAGTCGACTGCGCCTCCGTGGCTCCCGGTACGTTTGGGCGCCTGGCAGGATCAGGCAAGATGGGCGCTCAGGGCCCTGGCTGCCCTGCGCCTAGGCCCACAGGAGGTTCAGAGGCCCGCGGGCCGCAGGGGGCGGGCGGCGGAGGGCCCTGAAACCGGACACCTCTGGGTCCTCGTGGCCCTGAGCAGAGAATGGGATCGGGGGGAGGCCCCCCTCAGCGAGCGTGGCCGGGCCTGGATGGCCCGGGGTGGGAGGGCGCCGAGACCTCCGCACCCCTCAGCCAAACCCCCAGGCCCCGCACGCAGGCACGCCCGACCAGCCGCTGGGGCGTCCCAGCAGTTGCTGGTCTGAGATTGTGGTGTTCGGGGCGTGGCGGCCTCGGCAGGCTGGAGTCCGATCTCAGGTCATGTGGCTCAAGTCCAGCGCGTGGCCCCCGAGGAGAGGTGGGTCCCATTGGCCCCACGGTCAGGTCAGAGCGAAAGGGAGGCGCAGCGCAAGGCTCTTAGGGCGCCCAGCGACAGGCGCCTCCGTCTCTGGCCATATCAGCCTGAAGGCGCCCCATCTCCTCTGATCTCGGAAGCTAAGCAGGGTTGGGTCTGGTTAGTACTTGGATGGGAGACCACCTGGGAATACTGGGCGCTGGAGGCTTTTTGCCTACCAGAAGAGGTCCCTTAGCCCCCGCCCCGCGTCCCAACTCTTGGACCCCCCGCAGCCCCAGCCCCTCCCCGGGCGGGGGGAGTGGGTGGCAGGGGCCCGGACTCCCGCTGCAGATCTGGGTTGACTCCGCGCGGCCCGCGAGCCCCTCCGCATTAGCATTTGGCTTCCAGGAAACCAGAGGACCTGCCTTCGGGTCTCTGTCAGGGGCTTCCTTGGCATGCCTCAGGCAATCCTGGGGGTTACACCAGCTCCAGCCGCAGCCCCACCCCCATCTCCCACCGCACCCCCAGCCTCGCAGGCAATCGTGCCTGGGCCCGCGCGCACGCACGCACAGATAGATGAGGCCAATCAGGGCATCTATCTTGTTGACTTATACTTTGGGTGGATCTATGCCTGGGAGTGGGACTGCTGAAGCATAGGCTACTTCTACTTTTAGTTCCTTGAGGAACCCTCATACTCTTTTCCCTACTGGCTGTACCAACTCCCATTTCTACTCACAGGGGAGGAGAGTTCCCTTTGCTCCACATCCTCTCCAGCATTTGTTATTGACAGACTCTGCGATGAGGACCATTTGGACTCATGTGAAGTGGTCCCTCCTTGTAATCTGGAGTTGAGTCTCTCCAATCATTAGTGATGTGGAGCAAGATGACCTTTTGGAAATGCAGATGCAATGCTATCACCTCCCTGCTCCAACTGCTCTTGTATTTTCCCATCATATTGAATATAGGACCAAATCCCTTCATTGTTTGCTCCCCACGTTCTTCTCTGATGTTTTTTCACTGGAATGCCCTCTGCATTCTTTGGCTTCCATCCCGTAGGGCATTTTTCATTTCTGGAGTGTCCTAAGTTTCCCTTGTCACATAGCCTTCCAAGATGCTATGTTCTCTGCCTGAAATTCTTCCTGCATCTCAACCGTGGTTAACGTTGCTTCAACCTATGGATCCCAACTCAATCGTTACTCTGAAAAGCCTTCCCTGACACCCAGGTTTTCTGAGGGATGAGGCCCCTCTATAAGTTCTCAAAGTATCTGCCTGTGATTTATCATTAGGTTTGTCTCAGTGAAAGCAGGAACTCTGTGTCTACTTCTCTCAGCATTCTATTACCAGAAACTTATTACATGCCTCCTAGCTCATTGTTGGTGCTCAGTATTTACTTAGTGTGTGAAAGACAGAAAAGTTCTTGGAAGCCTCAAGGTGTCACTTGGCTCGGCACTTTTGATCTCTTTGTATATTTGGTGATTCAATTCTTTCCTTTCCTGGGTTGATGTGTACACTATATTCAAGGCACAATCTAAGGCATTAAGACATATCCAAAAATATAGGTGCTTGCTTTCAAGGAACTCGTACAGCAGATTTCTACCATTTAGCATTTTTAAAATGCTCTAGCACAATGTGAACCTTCAGTATTATCCATTTTCATTTCAAAGAAAGATCTTTTGACTTACATAGCAAAGGTGGAGACCTTCCAACGTTTAGTCCAATACTTATACCTTTACCATTTCAGGCAAGTCTTGTGGTTCCTTCTGTAGGTGTGTGGCTCTTCCAGAAATATGAAGATCTTCCATAGTCCTCAGACTTTGGTGTGATTTGGAATCATCAAGAAAGCTTGCAGTTATACTTTGCAGACCACCACCACAAACAGTCAGTAGCGAATGGAGTGGATTCCAGGAATATGCCTTGTTAACCAGCATCACCAGTGATTCTATTGCTACAGACTGAATGCAGTGGACAGGGCCTGGATTGTCCACTGGGTCTCATGTGGAATGGAAAGAAGGGCTTCCCCCCACCCAACTGTTTACAGCCTTGTGACTAGAAACGGTCCCCCAAACAAGAATCAGACAAACCAGATAATCCCAGATAGTAGTCCGTGAGATGAAGGAACTAAGCAGCTGGTTGAGATGGCACCAAGGGGAAGGGTTGTTCTTTTTGTCTCCCCCTCTACTCCTTTCTTCCTGGAGGTCTTAGGGATTCATCATGGGGATTTGAAATAAAGTTCACAACAGTCATATGTGTTGAATAAAGATTTTGCCTTTAACCACCTCTAAAAAATGAAGAGAGCTTAACCTGCCACATGCTTCTTTGAAAAAGGTCAATTGCTTTTCAATTCTGGGGTTTCTCCCTTGCCTTGTTCAAGTAGCTATAATAGTAAAAATAAACGAAAACTAAATAAAGATTCAAAGATACCAACAAAGGACACCTTCCGTTTCTTCAATCCTCTTTCCACTTAGTAGAACACGAGCTCTTTTCTTTGTATTTTGACTAGGGAATTAGCAGTATCCTGTCTCAGATGGCAAGGCATCCACTCGCAGGAGATTTGGGTTTGATTCCTGGGTCGGGAAGATCCCCTGGAGAAGGAAATGGCAACCCACTCCAGTATTCTTGCCTGGGATATGGCACGGAGAGAGGAGCCTGACGGGCCTCAGTCCATGGGTCGCATAAAAGTTGGACTCAACCCAGCAACTACGAACAGAAGTATTTCCAAGGATCACACTCAAGTGTGTGTGTGTGTGTGTGTGTGTGCGCGCGCGCGGTGGATGTCTGTCTGTCTGTATCTCCCTCTCACCGTCTTGGAGTTGGTCTCAGAAGCTTCATGTATTTCTGCCTCTTTCTCTCCCGACAGCAGGCAGCCGGCCCGTTCCTCTGGCCCTGGCTTGTCACAGGTGCTATGGCTCTGGCTGAGGAGCTTGCCCCGGCTGCTGTCTCCCTTGGCGTGGGTGCGTGCGAGTGTCTGTGTGTCTGTCCGTGTGCCTGCCTGTGGCTCGTCTGCTCTCTCAGGAAGGTCGAGCGCTTGGCGGGCGGTGTGGGGGCAAGGGGGGGCCTCGGTAGGGCGAAGGGGCGGGGCTGAGGCGCTCCGGTCGACCGCGCCTCCCGGTGGATTTGGGCACCGGGCAGGCAGGTGCCGGGCAAGATGGGCGCTAAAGATTCGCTGCACCTAGGCCCGCAGAAGGTTCAGCAGCCCGCGGGCCGCGGCGGGGCGGGCAGCGGCGGGTCCCGAAGACCGACACCTCCCGGCCGCGTGGCCCTGAGCAGGGAACGGGATGGGGGGGGGAGGTCCCGCTCAGCGAGCGTGGCCGGGCCTGGAGTTGGCTGGGGTGGGAGGGCGCCGAGACCTCCGCACCCCTCAGCCCACCCCCCAGGCCCCGCACGCACACACGCCTGCCCTCCCGGTCACTGGGGGGTCCTGGAAGTCCTTGGGTCCCCCGGGCCCGGCTAGGTGGTTGCTGGTCTGGGGTTGGCAGTGTTCGGGGGCGGGCCGGCGTCAGCAGGCTGGAGTCTGGTCGCTCACGGGTGGTGCAGCTCAAGTACAGCACGCCACCCGAGCAGAGGTGCGGCCTCTTGCCCCGACCGGCAGGTCAGAACGAAAGGGAGGCCAAGTGCACGGCTCTTAGGGCGCCCCGCGGCAACCACCCCCGTCTCCGGCAGTATCAGCCTGAAGGTGCCCGATCTCCTCTGATCTCGGAAGCTAAGCAGAGTCGGTCCTGGTTAGTATCTTGGATGGGAGACCAACTGGGAATACCAGGTGCTGTAGGCTTTTTGCCTACCAGAAGAGGTCCTTTAGCCCCTGCCCCGCGTCCCAATTCTCGGACCCTCCGCAGCCTCAGCCCCTCCCGGGGCGGGGGGAGTGGGTGGCCGGGGCCCGGACTCCCGCTGCAGACCTGGGTTGACTCCGCGCGGCCCGCGAGCCCCTCCACATTCGCATTCGCTTCCAGGAAACCAGAGGACTGGCCTTCCGGTCTCAGTCTGGGGCTCCCTTGGCGTGCCTCAGGCAATGCCAGGGGCTGCACGGGCTCCAGCCCCCGTCCCCGCCCCAGCCCCACCCCCAGCCTCACAGGCGATGGATCACGCGTGCACAGGCACAGATAGGTTTGCCCAAACGGGGCATCTATCTTGTTGACTTATACATTGGGTGAATCTATGCCTGGGAGTGGGACTGCTGAACCATAGGCTACTTCTACTTTTAGTTCCTTCAGGAACCTCCATACTGTTTTCCATACTGGCTGTACCAACTCCCATTCCTACTCACCTTGGAGGACAGTTCCCTTTGCTCCATATCTTCTCCAGAATTTGTTATTGACAGACATTGCAATGAGAACAATTGGACTCATATGAAGTGGTCCCTCCTTGTAGTTTGGAGTTGAGCCTCTCCAATCACTAGTGATGTGGAGCAAGATGACCTTTTCGAAATGCAGATGCAATTCTGTCACCTCCCTGCTCCACTGCTCTTGTATTTTCCCATCATATTGAATGTATGACCAATTCCCTTCATGCTTGCTCCTCACGTGCTTCTGTGATGTCTTTTCACTGGAATGCCCTCTACATTCTTTGGCTTCCATCCCATAGGGCATTTTCATGTCTTGAATGTCCTAAGTTTCCCTTGTCACATAGCCTTCCAAGATGCTATTTTCCCTGCCTGAACTTCTTCCTGCATCTCAACCCTGGTTTACGTAGGTTCTACCTATTGATCTCAACTCAATTGTTACTCTGAAAAGCTTTCCCTGACACCCAGGTTTTGGTGAGGGAAGAGGCCCCTCTATAAGTTCTCAAAGTATCTGCCTGTGATTTATCATTAGATTCATCTCAGTGAAAGCAGGAACTCTGTGTCTTCTTCTCTCAGCATTCTATTTCCAGAAACTTATTACATGCCTCCTAGCTCATTGTTGGTGCTCAGTATTTATTTAGTGTGTGAAAGACAGAAAAGTTCTTGGAAGCCTCAAGGTGTCACTTGGCTCGGCACTTTTGATCTCTTTGTATATTTGGTGATTCAATTCTTTCCTTTCCTGGGTTGATGTGTACACTATATTCAAGGCACAATCTAAGGCATTAAGACATATCCATCAATATATTTTCAAGGAACTCGTACAGCAGATTTCTACAATTTAGGGTTTTTTAAATGCTCTAGCACAATGTGAACCTTCAGTATTATCCATTTTCATTTCAAAGAAAGATCTTTTGACTTACATAGCAAAGGTGGAGACCTTCCAATGTTTAGTCCAATACTTATACCTTTACCATTTCAGGAAAATCTTGTGGTTCCTTCTGTAGGTGTGTGGCTCTTCCAGAAATGTGAAGATCTTCATAGTCCTCAGACTTTGGTGTGATTTGAAATCATCAAGAAAGCTTGCAGTTTTAGTTTGCAGACCACCACCACAAATAGTCAGCAGTGAATGGAGTGGATTCCAGGAATATGCGTTGTTAAAAAGCATCACTGGTGATTCTGTTGCTACAGACTCAATGCACTGGGCACTGCCTGGAATGTCCACTGGGTCTCATGTGGAAAGGAAAGAAGGGCTCCCCCCCCCGCCCCCACAACTGTTTACAGCCTTGTGACTAGAAACAGTCCCCCAAACAAGAATCAGACAAACCAGATAGTCCCAGATAGTAGTCCGTGAGATGAAGGAACTAAGCAGCTGGTTGAGATGGCACCAAGGGGAAGGGTTGTTCTTTTTGTCTCCCCCTCTACTCCTTTCTTCCTGGAGGTCTTAGGGATTCATCATGGGGATTTGAAATAAAGTTCACAACAGTCATATGTGTTGAATAAAGATTTTGCCTTTAACCACCTCTAAAAAATGAAGAGAGCTTAACCTGCCACATGCTTCTTTGAAAAAGGTCAATTGCTTTTCAATTCTGGGGTTTCTCCCTTGCCTTGTTCAAGTAGCTATAATAGTAAAAATAAACGAAAACTAAATAAAGATTCAAAGATACCAACAAAGGACACCTTCCGTTTCTTCAATCCTCTTTCCACTTAGTAGAACACGAGCTCTTTTCTTTGTATTTTGACTAGGGAATTAGCAGTATCCTGTCTCAGATGGCAAGGCATCCACTCGCAGGAGATTTGGGTTTGATTCCTGGGTCGGGAAGATCCCCTGGAGAAGGAAATGGCAACCCACTCCAGTATTCTTGCCTGGGATATGGCACGGAGAGAGGAGCCTGACGGGCCTCAGTCCATGGGTCGCATAAAAGTTGGACTCAACCCAGCAACTACGAACAGAAGTATTTCCAAGGATCACACTCGTGTGTGTGTGTGTGTGTGTGTGGTAGATGTCTATCTATCTCTATCTCCCTCTCACCGTCTTGGAGTTGGTCTCAGAAGCTTCGTGTATTTCTGCCTCTGTCTTTCTGGAAACCCAGCCGCCCATCCTTTCCTCTGGCCCCGGCTTGTCACAGGTGCTATGGCTCTGGCTGAGGAGCTTGCGCCGGCAGGCTGTCTCCCTTCGCGTGAGTGCATGTGAGTGTCTGTGTGTCTGTCCGTGTGCCTGCCTGAGGCTCCTCTTCTTTCTCAGGAAAGTCGAGTGCTTGGCGGGCGGCATGGGGGCAAGGGGGTGCCTCGGTAGGACGAAGGGGCGGGGCTAAGCCGTTCAGGTCGACCGTGCCTCCGTGGCTCCTGGTGGGTTTGTGCACTAGGCAGGTGTCAGGCAAGATGGGCGCTCAGAGCCCAGGCTGGGCTGCGCCTAGGCCGGCAGGATGCTCAGAGGCTTGTGGGCCGCGGGCGGCTTCGGCCCCGAAGCCATACACCTCCAGGTCCGCGTGGCCCTGAGAAGCGAACGGGATGGGGGGCGGCCCTGCTCAGCGGACGAGGGAGCAGAGACAGGCCTGTAGAGGCCCCGGGTGGGAGGGCACCGAAACCTCAGAGCCCTCAGCCTACCCCACAGGCCCCGCATGCAAGCCTGCTCGCCCGGTCCCTGGGGGGTCCCAGCAGTTGCTGGCCTGGGGTTGCGGTGCTGGGGGGCATGGTGGCGTCGGCAGGCTGGAGTCCAGTCCCAGGTCGTGTGGCTCAAGTACAGCATGCGCTCCCCAGAGGAGAGGTGTGGCCGCCTGGCCCGACCGGCATTTCAGAGCGAAAGGGAGGCACAGCAAAAGGGAGGCATAGGGAAAGGCTCTTAGGGCACCCCGAGGCAGCCGCCTACGTCTCCGTCTCTGGCCATACCATCCTGAACGCGCCTGATCTCGTCTGAACTCGAGGTTTCACATTTGATAGTGGTCTTGTCATCTCATACCTCTTCCTGTAAAGCTAGCAGCTGAGGGAATGAAGTAAGTGTAAAACTGAATAACAATAGACTGTGTCAAATCTGTGAATCTGGAGCTCTGTGAATCCGTAGGTCTAAGGAGAGACTGGCAGCTGCTCACCAGGAGTAGCTGTCCCCATGACGGCGTTTCTGTCGTTGAACGTGCCATTGTTGCTCTAGTGTGACCGCCTTCCCCCCACGGATGGCAGGGACCACCATGTGGCAGCCCACTGGCTCGCTCTCTCTGGCTCATCCACCTTCTAGAGGTTTCCCCAGACCCTCAGTAGGAGTGGGTGCCACTGTGGGTGTGAGTGTGTGTCTCCTCGTGCCCCGTATGACATTGCACGACTAACCGCACTCTATGTTTGCATGCTTCCTCCCACGCTAGTGGGACTGGGCAGCATGGCGGGAACGCAGAGGCTGGATTCCACTACAGTCAGGACTTGCTCCTGCTGAGCTTCGTGGTGAGTACAGGCCCGCCTGGTCCCTCGGGGGCACGGAACCCACGCCCCAGGGAGTGGAGTGTCAGCGGGTCTCTGGAGGTTGGCCTGGGAGAGCCCTCAGCAGCAGAGAGTGTAAACCTGGCGCCCCTCTGCTGTCGGAGTGGTGAGAATAAGGCAGAGGTTCCCTCGCGTCAGTGTGCACGGGTTTCCCTCCCTCATTGGCGGTGCCTCTACCCACACCCTGCGTTCACGTTCTCTGAGGGAGCAGGACCCAGAGAGTCAGGGTTCACCAGGCTGCCATGCCCTGGGCCTCTCCATGTGGAGGCCAGTGTTTCACATGGAGGTGCACCAGCATCTGGGGATCGGCCGCTGCTGAAGGGCCACCCTGCCTTGTAGGTGCTGCTCTGGGTGGTCCTCTGGTGGGTCTGGCCCTGGGGCCCAGCCCTGCTCGAGTTGCTCTGAGGGCAGGAGGCTGTCTGCTCTGTCCTGTTCACGTCTCAGCTAGAAAGCTGGATTGGGCTTTTGAGTTTTTTTGTTTTTTTTTTTTTAACAACAGCTTTTAGCTATATGTCAGAATAAAGTCAGCCACAGAGTTCTCTCCTTGATCTGCTTGGTCCTCCATGTTTCTCTGAATTCTCAAAGCAGCTGAAGCCCCGAATGGGGTGGAGGGGTGTCTGGAGGGGCAGGGGCTTGGGCACCACCTGCCGTCCCAGGACTGATTCATCTGTGTGTTTGTTTCCAGTTTACCTGCATTAATTCTCCAGATGATTATACAAAAGACTACATCTTGAACTCAACGCAATCTTTACTGTGTTAATACTTGTTACATGGACCTGAAGATATTTTATTACAGGGTTTTTAATTAGTGAAAAATTCATGAATACCATAGAGAAAATATTTTAGGATTTAATGTTTCTTATATTTATGTAAACTTATGACTTCATTTATATAATTCCTTACTTTTTCTTGTATATTCAGGCTATGAATATCCTTTCAGATCAATTCATGTTCTGATACCTGATTTCAGTCTTTCAAATGAATGTGCTGTAGTGCTTGTCTGTATAAAGCCTATGAACAAATATAGGGCTTTTGTAAATGATGTATTTATTGTAATTATCCTTGTTTAATTGTTAAATGTTAAACCATGAGAGATGAGGTTTTTCTGTGATTGTAAAATCATCATGACACGGTGTGCATGATGTAACCAAGGTCTCCAACAATCACTCTGAGGTAAGCAAACTTATTTCAACCAATTGTTGTTGGATTTTAAGAACTGGCCTAAATTGTACTTTTTCTAGCAAGAAATGCTTTTTGCACCGTGAAGTGATTTAAACGTACTGGTTGTTAAATGTGAGCTTCTAATGAAATCTGGGCTGAAAGGATGACTAGAAGATGATGAAAATCTCTCCCATAACCTATTCTCTGGGGACCCGGATCCCTCCTCTCCAGAGAGACTCTTTGGGAACCAGTTGCAATGCCCTGCACATGCTGCGGAGCCATGGAGCTGGACAGTGAAGGTGCCACTTCTGCGACAGACAGGGTAGTGCAGCTCTGACAAAGGCCTTATTTTTATGTAAATCATCTTTTTACCTGTTTGTAAACATGTTTAAAGAATGGACCTAGGTGTACATTTTTAGATTGTGATGACATAGCAATTCTGGAATGTAGAAGTGGCAAATGTAACTTTTACTTTTTCAGCGGCACATTAAAAAAGCCATCAAGAGATATATTCAGGTCATGGTGCGATATTTATTATTGTTGGGGATTTTCTCCCCGGGACTTGAAAGCGACGAACCCAAAAGGACACTTGTACAGTCTCTTGCAAAGACTGACAAGTTTGTTTCTGCGGTCAAGCTTTTTTATAGAAGCAGAAACAAAGAGCTTAAAGTATGCGGCCAGCAGAGCGCATACGGAGTTAACACATAATCAGTAGAAACATTTCAAGGACAGCGTGCTCTAAATGACTCATGGGCTTCTCCCACAACCCGCTCTCACAAGTAACATCCCTATTTATTATTAACTCTTGGCCCTGAGCATAACCAAAGGCAGGAGATGTCTTTCTGTCTGTAGTACAAAGCCGAGTACTTCTGGCCCTTCACCATTTTCCCAAGGACTTTCTCCTTTTATGGCTATTTTGCACTACGCTTCCCAACATATCCTCCTTTTGTTTTTAAATTAAGCACAGCGGCAGCTAGTTGGACTCCATTGTGGGAGGCATGGAGTCTTGAGTAGAGACTTCTATATCCCATAATCAAGGACAAAAAGAGCAGGGTGATTAATACATATATAAAAATATTGCTTCCTGAAAGCCAAGCTCTAGGGTCTAGAGACGATAGGGTTTTGGTTAAAGTATCATAGAATTGAGTGCTATACAATTCTCTAGGTACCCTAACTTGAAAATTGGCAAGTTGTTGTTTCAACAAATTGAAGTCTAAACTTTAGTTACTTGTGAGATCCTGCAAATGCGCCTTAACCTTATTCCAAGGATATTCAGTGCTATTATAGGGCATGTTAGTCAGACAAAAAGAAGTAAAATTCCAGTGACAGCATATATGTGTTTGGAAAGTCAGTTGCTGCATTTGATCTCCTAAGTAGATAACCACAGTTTGTAACTCATTAATTCATGTTTGTAATTGCTGATCTATTTGAGCTTGTCAAGTCCACAGATCATGAGAGTCTTTGTGCCAAGCAGTGATAAAATCATGATTTTGTATAGAATTACGTAAAGCCATACCAGACAAAGTTCCTACAGTCACAATGGAGATAAGGTTTAAGATGCCTGCAATAATCCACCCAATGATGTGCTTAGATCGCCTAAGCCTAGTTTTCAACAATACAGAAAGAAATATAGAATCAGTCCAAGGATCAATTAAGTTTATGGGAAGCCATAACTCAGATCTTTGTTTAACTAGCACAATGCTAGCATTGTGATATGAAATGGTGTGATTAAGGCAGGTATACAATGCACATGCAGTACAATTGACAATCTTGGCTGATAAGTCAATATCAAAATGCCCTACAATAAACAAGTATGGAAGGTGAACACATGATTGAATATAGCCAGTACTATTAGATAGGAAGGTATAATTAGAAGGACGAAACACACCCATAGTCCCATAAACACTAGTGAAGTGCTCTACGGCTGCTGGAATTTTCCAAATGTGCCATTGCTCTGGCCCCACATTGGGGATGACAATCCTGGGTCGTGGGGGTGATAAGCCCCCATTATACCAATTCAGCAATATGTCCTTATCAGTCAAGAAACTTGTCTTAGATTTATGAAAGCCTCCAATGCTTGATCTATTAAACCAGGAGCAATTATGATGTTCCTCCTGCCCTTCAGAACAGTTTACATTGCCAGAAATAGTTTATCTGGAGTCATAGGAGTTCCAGTACTCTTCAGTGTCCGCTCAGCCTGATAAGTCATGTTTTCACTTGAGCCCATGTCGGGTAAGGATTCAGATGGCGTTTCCTCATTGGCTCCTCCAGGGTCATTGATGAGACCCTTTGCGTCAACTTCGTCACTTCCCAAGGGAGTCCAGTCTTGGGGTCCTTCTCGGTAGCAGACATGGTGAAGGGCAACCCAGATTTGCTCTCCATCTGCAATGACAAGACCATAACCCTTGCCTAGGAGTCGTAAGATTCCTGGCAGCCACTGATTAAATTGCTTATACTATATTGGTGTATCTCCTCTTCCATATTCCCCCTTTCTGTTTACATAAATGAGTTTTAGGGTGCGGTGGGCTCTTTCAATAATGGCTTGCCCCTGAGGATTATAGGGTATTCCTATAATGTGTGTTATGTTCCATTCTGATAAAAATGAATGAAATGAATGCGAGGTGAATGCAGGTCCATTGTCTGTTTTCAAGACAGAAGGAATCCCCATAATGGGGAAGGTGAGTAAGAGTGTGGGAATGGCGTGTTTATTGGATTCTGAAGAGACAGGTACTGTCCAGATAAAGTTGGAAAATATATCTATTGAGACAAAAAGTAAAGAAAATTTTCTTTAAGGAGCAGTGAGTGAAGTCAGATTGCTAAAGGGAATTAGGTTGTTGCCCCTGGTGATTAACTCCTGAAATTGTAGTTCATAAGTGCAGAGGGGTGCAGACAACACAGGTTTTAATAATATGTCGTGTTTCAGTGAGAGGAATATGATATTTAGACTGCAATCTGTTAACATTGGTATGAAGATTAGCATGTTCATCATTGGCAGATGTAAAAATGGGAGCTATGAGCCTGTCAACAGCATCATTTCTTGTGACCAGAGGGCCAAGTAAACCTGAATGAGCACATATATGTGCAATAAAGAAAGGTTCTGTACGTGAGCGAATTAAAGCTTGAGTCTGTGAAAAGAGAGTATATAATTCTTCATCTAGGTTGTATAAAAAGGCGGTAACAAAATCAGGAAAAAGGGAAGCAAGGTATTTGGAATCAGTATATATGTTGAAGGATAATGGTTGAAGCGACAAAAGAGCATATAAAGCATATAATTCAACTCTTTGTATTGAAGAATAGGTGTTGGGTAATTTCTCTTTGATATCAGGGCTGACAATCCCTGCTCTGCCTTTCTTGTTGCCATCAATGAAATAGGTGGGTGCATTGATAATAGGCTGGGATGCAATGATATTAGTTACAATGAATTTAGTACATTGTAGAAAGTCCCATAATTTTCCTTTCGGCAGATGAAATGAGATAACATTTTGAAAATCACTTAATGCCATTTGCATGGTCAGGTTATACTGGAAGGCAATTTGCAATTCCTGTTTTGTCAAGGGAACGTGTATTGCATATGGATCAAATCCAGTCCAAGTTTGTACATGGCTTCTTCCTGACACAATTAAGTGCCCTATTTTCTCAATATATTCTACAATTTTTTTAGACTGTTTAGTTTGTAAATATACACATTCTATTGGGCTATGCTGAGCTATAATTGCAGTGGGCGAATGTTCAGTAGGGAATATATATAAAGAAACTGGTTGATCATAATCTAGCTGAGTTGAAAAAAGATTGTTGAATGCATTTCTCCATTAAGGCCAGTTCTTCTTTGGCCTCTTTTGTTAGCTGCCTAGGGCTATTATGGTCGGGGGATCCCTCTAAAATTTTAAATAGATTTTGTAAGGCATAGGTGGGGATGCCAACAGATGCCACAGCCAATTAATATCTCCTAGCAATTTTTGAAAATCATTCAGCATGTGTAGAGATTGCACAGAAATTTGAGTTTTTTGAGGTTTGATTTTAGATTCTTCCATAACATGTCCTAAATAATTAAAGGGTGCTTTCCACTGAATTTTATCTGGTGCTACAAGCAGGCCATGATTTTGAAAAGTAGTAGTAACTTCATTATATAACTGCTGCAAACAGAATTCAGATTCCATAGAAAGAAGTATGTCATCCATATAATGAATTATAAACACAGTAGGATACTTGTCTCTAATGGGTTGTAATAAAACAGATATGAGATATTGGCAAATGGTAGGGGAGTTCATCATTCCCTGAGGTAGCACCTTCCATTGGAATCTTTTAACAGGAGCCATGTGATTTATAGAAGGAACTGAAAAGGCAAAATGTTTTCTATGTTTAGGGTGCAAAGATATAGTAAAAAAGCAGTCTTGTAAGTCAATAATAACTACAGACCATTCTTTTGGTACCATAGAAGGGGAGGGCAATCCGGGTTGTAAGGGCCCCATAGGTGACATGGTATTATTAACATTTCTTAAATCTATCAACATTCGTCATTTTCCTGATTTCTTTTTTTATTACAAAAATAAGGGAATTCCATGGGGAAAATGAAGGTTCTATATGAGCTTTTTGTAAATGTTCATTAACTAATTGCATAAGAGCTGCCAATTTTTCTTTAGTTAGGGGCCATTGAGGTGTCCATACTGGGGTATCAGATTCCCAATCAAGGGGCAGCGTTGTTAACTCAATGGCCCCCATTAAAAAGGTTCATTTAAAGAAATTGTGGCTTTCATTTGTTCAAGAAAATCCTGTCCCCATAAATTGATTGGGATATTAGTAACATATGGTTTAAGATAAGCTACAATTTGATCAGGGCCATACACTTGTAAATAGGATGCACTGACAAAAGTTTGTGTGGCATCAGTTTCATCCATTCCTAATAGTCTAGAAGGAGCCATAACCTTACCCCATTCGAGGGGCCATTCTGCAGCTCTAATGATTGAAATGTCGGCTCCAGTATCTAACATGCCTGTGAATTTTTTCCCCCGTATGCGTAAAGTAAGCATGGGTTTCTGATGTTCCTTTAGTAAGGTGGATAGTGCAGCAGTAAGGTTGGTATTGCCAAAGCCTCCTTGTCGAACTTTATCAGATGTCTTCATTGGTTTGGCATATGGTAAAAGTAATAATTGTGCAAAATATTCCCCTTTTTTGTAAGTATGCATTTTCCGTTTTGATAACATTTACCATAACATGTATTTCCCCTTCATAATCTTAGTCCACAACACCAGTCAATACCACTAAACTTCTCATTGTGTAGCTACTACGTCCCAAAATCAGTCACATTGTCCTGGGGTGGAATCGGGCCATAATATCCAGTGGGAATTTTGTGGGGGTTGTATAATTCTATTAGTTCCATATCATAAGGACTAGGTATATCAATGCAAGCACTCTTAGATGTAGCTGCTTGTAGCATCATAACGCTAGGTCCTCCTTTTGTAGTGGGGCTAGAGGATGGCCCCTTTACTAGTTTCCCTGTTGTTTTTGCTGTGCACCGGGGTTTAAAGTGTTTCTATCCTTATCAAATTTAGAATGACATTCATTCAGCCAATGAAATCCCCTTTTACATCTTGGACATACTCCTGGGGTTCTCTTCTTATTAGAAGTAGTATTATTTTTTTTGGCCTGTGTTGGCATGCGGCATTGTTTTTTCTTATGGCTGGGCTTCCCACATAAAACATTTGGCATTAGCAGCCTTTTGTACATTAAAGGTTTCCAATTTTGTTCTATGGACATAGATCTGATATCCTTATATGTTTTCAAATATTCCATAAGAGAGCCAGTCTCTCGAATAGGTCTGAGCACGGATCAACATTCCTCATTAGCATTTTCAAAAGCAAGTTGTTTTAAAATAGTATTTTGTAAAGTCACATCCTTAATAGATTTCTCAATTGCATCCTTTAATTTTCCTATAAATTGAGAATATTCCTCTTCATGTCCTTGAATAATCTTAACAAATGAACCATCAGAGTTAGTGCTATCAACCCTTGCTTATGCCCTACAGGCAGTTTCTTTAATGAAATGTAACATCTAAGAGGTAATATTAGCTAGTTGTGCAATCATATTGGCCATGGCTCTTTTTCCAGTGAGTATATCATAGGTTAAATTGGCAGGGTTACCATGAGATTGCTTGTCAATCATCAGCTGTTGGGCCTCATCATTAACCCACATTCGCCATTGCAGTAATTGTTGAGGATTTAAAACCATCTTTGTTACTTGAAAAAAATCATATGGCATCCAACAGTCAGCCCGTCCTCTGAGAAATTCTATACAGTAAGGAGAAGTAGGTCCATACAGAGTACATGCTTTCTTAAAGCTAGACAACATGCCAAAATCTAGATTAGCCTAAGTATTTTGGTCTTGGGCAGGTTGATTAAATTGCACTGGGAAAGCAAAAGTGCAAGCAGGCATCTCCCGAGGAGGAGTGAAATGATTAGTACAAGCAAAGTTAGCAATTGCTGTTACAGGCGGAGCAGAAGGAAAAACCTTAGATTTGGGCTGTCCGTTGAATGAAATGACCTCCGTTCCAAGTGGCTTCAGTTTTGACATATCCTGTATATATATATATGTCTCTAAGTTGTTTTTCTAAGGATTGTGTCTGATTGAGCATAACATTCTTATATTTCAAAGCACCTTGCATATCTTCTTCCTTAAGCTCATATTCATGTAAAGATCGAATAGTTTTTACTTCCAAATCAACGTTATGCCCTTCAATTTGTTCTATGATAGCCCATATGAGTGACCATGTAACCCTTGCTGATACGCTCGCAAAATAATATTTTTAACCCTTTTCCATACATCAAGATCAAGTGTCCCCTCCTCCGGGAACCATGGCTTATGTTCCACTGGTATATGATAGCAGTCATTCAACTGATCTCTTGAAACATTAACACCGTTTTGTTTCAAAAAATGATGCATTATAGAAATGAAAGAAATTTTACTGCTATGTTGTCCCATCCTGCTTACCTCTTTCTGCAGGGGCTCATCGCTTTGTTCAGCCTTTCTCTCAAGTCCCTGTTCATGGCGCCACTTATTGGGGATTTTCTCCCTGGGACTTGGAAGCGACGAATCTGAAAGAAGGACACTTGGACAGTCTCTTGCAAATACTGACAAGTTTATTTCTGCAGTCAAGCTTTTTTATAGAAGCAGAAACAAAGAGCTTAAAGTATGCAGCCAGCAGAGCACATACGGAGTTAACACATAATCGGTAGAAACATTTCAAGGACAGCGTGCTCTAAATGACTCATGGGCTTCTCCCACAACCCGCTCTCACAAGTAACATCCCTATTTATTATTAACTCTTGGCGCTGAGCATAACCAAAGGCAGGAGATGTCTTTCTGTACGTAGTGCAAAGCCAAGTACTTCTGGCCCTTC
Organism: Bos indicus; assembly: GCF_029378745.1. Lineage (NCBI taxonomy): Eukaryota > Metazoa > Chordata > Mammalia > Artiodactyla > Bovidae > Bos > Bos indicus. The sequence goes on along the minus strand of NC_091780.1, from coordinate 835,888 downwards.
ACCATTTTCCCAAGGACTTTCTCCTTTAATGGCTATTTTGCACTACACTTCCCAACAATTATGCAGCTGGTATCTCAGTAGACAGAGACAACATGTCTCTTTACATGTGGGTTCCACCTTTAATTTACTTGTACAATTCATTGTTATAATTCTATTTTCCTATTTACCTTTTGTGAACTTCCTGAATATGTGACAAAGTATGTACAGTCTACTTTTGAACTATGTTTATCACAGGATTATTGCTTTCTTTCAATAAAGTACTGAAGCAAAATTTCCCAGGGCCAATAAAGAGTGCCGAGGGTAAGCTGTACTCTCACTGAGAACAGACCAGAGCTGGTAATGGGAGCCTGGGTCATCACACGGACATTCTGTTAAAAGAAATGGACGGACACAATGGAAAGGCCAGAAGGTGGAAGCATAGGTGTCCCCAGAGGACGACCGACGGTGTGTTCATGCCTGTGGCTCTGGAGACAAGAGGCTCCATCACTTCAGCATCTGCGGGGACAGGGCCCCTCTGCTGCTGAGGCACAGGCAGCAGGCCAAGGGTGGGAACAAAGTGCAGGTGTCAAGGCTCACCTTCGGTCCCAGGGCAGCGGGTGCCGAGGGCAACCCTGACGTGGACCCAAATGATGCATTAGGGAGTGTGTGTGTGCACACTTGTGTGTGGGAGCTTTTCATGTTATTTTAGTCAACAGTCTTTATTATTCATATATCCATAGAAACAAGAATGTAGCAAGGGGAGGTGGGAGGGAGATTCAAGAGGGACAGGACATACGTACACCTATGGGTAATTTATGTTGATGTATGGCAGAAATCAACCGATATTGCACAAAATTATCCTTAAGTTAAAAAGAACATAGCAAGGTGGTTAGGAAAGTATGAAAAAAAGATTTCTCATAGAGATTTATCCTTAACTCCGTGTACATCTGGGAGCAGGCTTCCACCATCATCAGACCTTCCCCCCAGCATCAGACCCTCCTCCAGTGTCAGGCCCTCATCCAGCATCAGGCCCTTCCCCAGCATCAGGCCCTAGTCCAGCCAGACCCTCCTCCAGCATCAGGCTCTCGTCCAGCACCAGACCTTCCCCCAGCATCAGACCCTCCCCCAGAATTAGACCCTAGCCCAGCATCAGGCTCTAGTCCAGCATTAGACCCTAGTCCAGCTTCACGCCCTAGTCCAGCATCAGGTCCTCCCCCACCCTCAGACCCTCCCCCACCCTCCAACCCTTCCCCAGTATCAGGCCCCCTCCTGAAGTATGAGGTGTGGCAGCTCCACTTGTCTGATGCTCCTGAGCACATTCAGGCAGCCCAGAGCAGCAGGACAATAGCTCTTGCAGGAGGTACATCTTTAGGAATCACCTGCGGAGCAGCAGCAGCTGGGCTCTGTTTCAGGCCAAGGAGAGGCAAAGAAGAGGCACTTGTGCAGGATGCAGTGGAGCCTGTGGGCACGTTCCACAGCTCTGATTCCTCGCCATGGGGGCTTTGCTCTCCTGCTTTCTTTTGGGCCCCAGGGCGGTGTCCTTACAGATTCACGGTCTCCTTGACATCTCAAGGCCAAGTCCTGAGTCGCATCCCAGTCCCGAGTGGCAGAGGGCTGGGAATACCCAAGCTCAAGGCCTGAAAAGATCCCAGGGGGACAGCCGGGCCCCAGGGGGTGGCAGGGCAGAGGATGAGGGTGGCTGCCCACAGAGGGCCCCACAGCAGCACTGAAAGGAGAGCAGTGATACCTTAGCTCACACAGGGACGCTGCCCAGCCTGGCACTCAGAGACGTTATGGCCAGCATCTCTGGGGATGCAGGAAGCCCCGTGAGTGACACCATGCCACCCAGGCCGTGTGGTGGGCACTGCTAACCATGGCCTCGGTTTTCATTCTGGTTCCAACTGTCCCTCCAAGGGCTGATGGGCTCCTCTTCTGAATGGCACAGATATTTTCTTTATGTGGGTGAAAGCATCCCTGCTTGTTTCTGTCAGCCCTGTTGTTGCTCATCATGTGTTTTCCTCTTTACAACCTGTGCTTGCTGCTCTGCCAGTTTAACTTAGGAGCAGCCCTTATTTTCTGCATTTCTAGTTGTCAGCGTTCACTGGGGCTTTCCAGGTGGTGCTAGGGGTAAAGATGCTGCCTGCCCATGCAACAGATAACAAGAGATGTGGGTTCGATCCATGGGTCGAGAAGATGCCCTGGAGGAGGGCGTGGCAACCCACTCAGTATTCTTGCCTGGAGAATCCCATGGACAGAGGAGCTAGTGGGCTACAGTCCCTGGGGTCGCAGTGTCAGACACGACTGAAGCAGGTTATCACACACTCAGGTTTTAGTTCAGCCACTCAGGTGTGTCCGACTCTTTGTCACTCCATGGACTGCAGCACTCCAGGCTTTCCTGTCCTTCACTATCTCCTGGAATTTGCTCCAACTCATGTCTATTGAATCATCATGCTGTAGAACCATCTCATTCTGGTGGCATCCACCAGAGAGGTGGCTGGGGCTTGGCAATGTGCCTGGTCCCGCTGCGTGGGTGTGAACCTGCCCTCACCACTCCCTGACCGTGTGACCGTCACCGTGTCCTCCTCTGTAAATCGGGAGGGGGCAGCACCTGCTTGGGAAGGGGCACACACAGCATCGGTATATAATCAATGCACCATCCATCTCAGTGTTGTATTTATTAATAATAAGGATCACATTTAATAACCTGCTCCTTTTTCTCTCTTGTCACTTAACTGTGCTCCAGATCACATCTGCTTTACTTAACCCTGTAAATCCCACACCCAGCACAAACAAGACTCAACAAATTTGTGGCTGAAGAGGCAGGAACATACCCTGTCTTCAAGGAGATGAAGCCAAGGGAGATGAGGGCCTAATGATAACCCTGTGTGATGAGGGGACCCCAGGAGGACCTGCGTGGCTGTGGGGTGGGGTGGGGGCATGGGCAGAACCCTTGATGAGCTCCTGGGGATGGAGAAGGTGGCAGGAAGGAGGGCAGGTTGTTCCTTGTGGGATGTCCACAGATTGTACTTCACCCCTCACTGATGAGCACTTAGTCAGTTTCCAAACACGTGTCACTGTTAGGAGGAAACAATCATTGCCCAGCTCCTGCTCAATCAATTTCGTACAATATGTTTCTAGCATTGGAGTACAATCATCTGCTTTATTCATTCCATGCTCCATCCATCCACCTATCCAGCCAGCCATCTGTTCATCCATCCATCCACTCACTAATCAATCCATCCATCGACTCATTAGCTCATCTGATCATCTCAGACCCATTGAGAAGACAGACACCTCTTCTGCTCCTGCTCCCAGGAGGACTCCCAGTGTGAGTGACTGGAGCCTCGTGGGGACAATGGAGGAGACACAGAAGGGACATGCCTGCAGGCCCTCCTCCCTCTGAACAGTGAAGCACCCACCTGGTCCTAATGCCTCCTTGCTGGGGTTTTCAGGCTGGCCCTTTTCCTTCTTGCGAAACAAGCAGCTAATGGAGGACTTGATTGATGCCCTTTTTCTTTGGGGCTTTGTGCAGCGAGTCCTGCCTGCTGGTTCTGCTGCTGGGGTTGTTCCCGGGGTTGTCCTGAGAGCCTGTCGAGCTTTAGGGAGAGAAAAGGACCTTTAACTGGCACCCTCGTGCAAACACACACCACTCCACAAGAGCTACTGATAGAAACGGGCATCCAGCAACACCCGCGCCTCAACCTTGCAGCAGAGAGTGGAGTCTCCTTCACCAAACACACTCCACACGAGCAATGCAGGCTCTGAGACACAGACAACCACCCCAGGAATTTGAGATTCTCTGCTTCAAGCTCTCACCCGAGGAGGGCTTGACTCCAGGAAAGCTGGTGCAGAGGGCACTCCGACCCTCCATCAGGGTCGCTGCTTGGCAGGTGAAAATGCTCCAGGAGAAGGCAAGCTCCCCTGCTCTGGGCAGTTCCCCCCGCCTCCTGCAGGGTGACTGTCCCCAGCCGTGGCAGGAGAGCAACAGTCACCGTGCAGGTCTGCTGGCCAAGTGACCACATGTGTCCTCCATCAAGTGCTGCCTGGCTCAGGACTGGAGCTCAGGTGGTAGTCTCAATGAGGACAGTGTCAGTCAAAGGAAGGGACAGAGTCTCCTGAGAGGAGACCCCTGAGGAAAAGGGAGGGACCCTCAAGAGCGAACCTGAGAGGCACGGGGTCGTCACTGTCAGAAACGTGCCCTGGGCCGGGCAGACCTCTACCAATATCAGGAAGAAAGCTACCACAAGAGCCAATATGTAGAGAAGGACGTTTTCTAAAATCATTGAGGTCACTGAGCTCTTCTTCCCCAGCACCTGAAGTTCACCACTAAACACAGGCACTGAACCCAATGGTATTCCTTTAAAATCATCCTTGCAACTCTTTCAAGACAAGAGGCACAGGGCTCCTGAAACTGATGATGCGCACACAGGCCGCTTACTTGTGGGTGTCCCTGATATCCTCGTGGGTGGCTATGCGCAGTGCCCCCGTGTGCAGGCGGTCCAGCCGAAGGGACTGCAGCGAGGTGGGGGGGTCGAGGTTTCACATTTGATGGCAGTCTTGTCATCTCCTACCTCTTCCCGTAAAGCTGGCAGCTGAGGGAGTGAGGTAAGTGTCAAATTGGCTAACAATAGACTGTTTTGAAAATGGCAGTCACACAGGCATTACATTATAACCAGAAACTTATTTGAAAATCTATTAGCTATGCTTTCCCCCAAGTACAAAACCCCCCCTTGTTGTAGCTTAATGCCATCTTAAAGGACAGTCTTGTTCAAGAGAAGCAGGGCTATGGGGCAGTGAGAGCATCCGACTGAATGCAGAGACCCTGGATGGGAGCCTCCCTGCAGCCGGGCTCCACCCTCCCTGGAATCCAGCGACCAGATGGCCCTGCCGGGCAGGACAGCAGAGTGACACCGGTACCATGGACCCTGCATGGCATGAACTGCCCTGATGAAAGGACTGTGCTCATCGCCAGATGCTGCTCAGAAGCACCACAGCTAGAGTATGAAACCTCTCAGCAAAGCCGACCAGACCTTGCTGTTTGAAGGAGAAAAAGATACAGCTTGTGCCACCACCCAAGATCATTTGTAGTGATGATGCAGGTTACTGGAACCCATGACAACAAGAGAAACACAGAAAAGGTACCTAACCCCTCCACGCGAACACCATGTGCCTGGATCGTATTTCTCAGTAACATACAGACTCGGGGCTACCCACTGAAGTACTTACATGCAGTTCGAGTGTCATTCGCTCACAGTGGTTTCCATAAAGCACCCCTGGGTCTTCACTAAGAGATGATCTTGTATCACCCTAGAGGGGTGAGAGGTTCAAAAGGGAGGAGATATATGGGTACCTATGGCTGATTCTTGTTAATGTTTGACAGAAAAGAAAATTCTGTAAAGCAGTTAACTTTCAACTAAAAAATAAACTAATTTTTAAAAAAAGAGATGATCTCTCCTGGACTCCCAGCTTTTCCACTGGTCCTGGATGTGAGGACAAAGACAGTGGTGGTAACAGTGTGGGGAACAGATTAACCCCTCAGGGTCCAGACATGTCTCACTGATACATCTGGGTGTGTGGTTAAGCCAGGGGAGGTTTTAGGAGACATTCATGGCATGTATTTTTATAAACAATGAGTGTGTTGTTTTAACCAACTAACCTGTGCCTTTTTAGTGGGATTCTGTAAAGAATACTGATCCCGTGCAGTCCCACGGGAGCTTGGTGACAACAAAGTGACTTAGTGCAAAATACAGATGAACTCGTTTAACAGCAGCTTGATAAACTGGGCCCCCTCCCCTGAGGTCTAACAAGAACCCTTAGACAATAGAAGGCTACAAAGGCTAGAAATTATCCACATGGAACTGAACAGGGATCGATCTCAAATTCAAGTTAAAATAAGCATCTATAAAAATCAGAAAACAGCAACAAACAGAGAAGGGAAGTGACACACCTGGGTTGACTATGGACTCAGTGGAGACAAACACCTGCCTCAAAGTCAGGGACTGAGGCCAGCCCCTTCCTCCTGAGGAAGGCCTCTGGGTCTGCAGCCTGGCCACCCTCCCCCAGGATGGGAGCTGCCCCACTGGTGCCCACGTGGCCAGGCTGGGCAGCGCCATGTCCACTTAACAGGAGGGCAAAGCAGGCCACACAGCAGGCGAGCGGCACACCCAGGTCACCAACCCCAGGGGGACGGCGCTGCTCTGCTGTGCCCAGCAGAAGGACTCCCGGGCACTGAGCTGCCTGAACTGGAGAGCGGCCACCGCAGTCCTGTGGGAAGGCCCAGGGGTGCTTGGTCAATGGGCTGGGAGCAGGACAGGGACAAGGAAGGCCATCCCTTGGGGCACTGGACTCCAACAACAGGAGCTCATCCAAGTGACCCGAGGGAAGAGGCAGTGAGCTCCCTCCTGATGCTCCCTCCATCAGGGATGCTGTGATGGACATGAGAGCCTCTGGAAGAAAGCGGGCTGGACGGCACAACATTTAAGTGTCCAGACTCTGATCAGACCAGTCCGCACGGCGCTGCTGGGTGTGAGAGCCTGGGCAGGGTGCCTGGCCTCGCTAAGCCTCAGTGTCTATCTATGTCTGCTGAATGGGGATAGAAGCAGCCTGGACCTCACCTGGGGATGAGATGACAGACTCAGAAAGCATGTGCCCAGAGCACAGAGTCTCCTGCACACTGCTACCCACCATCATTAAATTGGCTTCCCACAAATCTATCATCTATGGCTCTGATTCAGTCATTTCTTATAAGAAAACACTAAGCGGAAATTCCATGGTGGTCCAGAGGTTACGACTTGGCACTTTCACTGCTGGGACACTGGTCTGATCCCTGCTTGGGGAACTAAGATCCCATAAGCTGTGCAGCATGGCCAAAAACATAAGTAAAGAACATTTTAAAAATAATAAATAATACTATGTCTATTATAAACAAGCATGAGATGATGAGAAGGCAAACAAGTGGGAGAAAGGCAAACTGTTACAATTGTCCCAACGAATGACCTATTTCCAACAGAACCATCAGCACATTTTAAGTGGTGGGTGAGTTTTATTACTTCCATTAAAACGTCAATTATTCACCAGGACATAACCACACAGTGTTCATTCATGTTAAACAATAAGGACTCTTTAGTACTTCACAGAGAAACCAAGGCCTGCTAAATTACTAGTTTACCTTTCGACGCTGCTTCTTTAAATCACTAGGCTGATGGATTCATGCAAAGAAATGAAGAGAAACCAGATTTATTGCGACTTTGAAGCTAAAATTTCAAGAATCTGTAGAGGCAAATACAGTAAAGCAAAAATGATGGCAAACATGTAAGTGACATGAAGATTTAGAGAACATGTGACTGGAAGCAGAACATTTTTTTTTTTTTTTTTGACCACAGAAGTTAAATAAGCTATTCAAGATTTACTAGAGAAACACTATAAATTATTACTCAGGAATAATACCACTCTATTACAACATCATGATTTATTAAAGCACAGCATTCTGTACAACAAAGGGCCTTAACAGTTATCTATTCTCAGCCAAATTTCTCTATAAGTTAGTTTCTCTTATTAAAAAACATGTTATACTTTAAATTAGTATTTTAACTGATGAGGAACTTACCATGATACCTAGTTTAACATTGAACAAATCTAACCACCTATTGGACATTAATGTAAAATCCTGATATAGAATTTGATTTAAAACTTCTCACAATAAATTCATTAAAGCAAGCTCCCTGTGAAAATATGTAAGAATGAAAGCTAGCATAATAGCAGGTGCAGTCTTTACATTTTATTAACCATAGATGATACTTTTTAAATGAGTCTAACATAGACATTAACTGTGCAAAAGCTGATGAGATTTCCAGAAATACAAGCACCAACACAGAAAGGATATTGTGTCAGTTCAGTTCAGTACAGTCACTCAGTCGTGTCCGACTCTTTGTGACCCCATGAATCGCAGCATGCCAGGCCCCCCTGTCCATCACCAACTCTCGGAGTTCAACCAAACTCATGTCCATCGAGTCCGTGATGCCATCCAGCCATCTCATCCTCTGTCATCCCCTTCTCCTCCTGCCCCTAATCCCTCCCAGCATCAGAGTCTTTTCCAATGAGTCAACTCTTCACTTGAGGTGGCCAAAGTACTGGAGTTTCAGCTTTAGCATCAGTCCTTCCAATCAACACCCAGGACTGATCTCCTTTAGAATGGACTGGTTGCATCTCCTTGCAGTCCAAGGGACTCACTCTCAAGAGTCTTCTCCAACACCACAGCTCAAAAGCATCAATTCTTCGGCGCTCTGCTTTCTTCACAGTCCAACTTTCATATCCATACATGACCAATGGAAAAACCATAGCCTTGACTAGATGCACCTTTGTTGGCAAAGTAATGTCTCTGCTTTTTAATACCTATCCAGGTTGGTCATTAACTTTCCTTCTAAGGAGTAAGCGTCTTTTTAATTTCATGGCTGCAATCACCACCTGCCGTGATTTTGGAGCCCCCCCCCCCCAAAAAAAAAGTCTGACACTGTTTCCCCATCTTTTTCCCATAAAGTGATGGGACCAGATGCCATGGTCTTAGTTTTCTGAATGGTGAGCTTTAAGCCAACTGTTTCACTCTCCTTTTTCACTTTCATTAAGAGGCTTTCTAGTTCCTCTTCACTTTCTGCCATAAGGGTGGTGTCATCTGCGTATCTAAAAGTCCATTAATTCTACACTTAAGAGGATCATTTCTTTATGTAAGCACAATCTCATTTATGAATTACACATAATATATAGTTTAGGATCCATCTACATTATGCTTATAACTGCATGCTGCTGCTGCTAAGTCGCTTCAGTCCTGTCTGACTCTGTGTGACCCCATGGGCTGCATCCTACCAGGCTCCTCCGTCCATGGGATTTTCCAGGCAAGAGTACTGGAGTGGATTGCCATTGCCTTCTCCTGTAACTGCATAGTGATACACCAATTCAAATTAATGCTATGGGGGAAAAACACCATTTAATGAGACATGAAGACAAAGCACAAACCCGACTAAGGGGACTCACGCTGTGGACCACAGCACTGCTATGACCAGAGGAAGTGGGGGGACGGTGGAGGGGAGATAGATGGGTAGATGGAGGGGAGATGGCCCTCGGGGGCTGGAGGGGGGGGGGGGTCTGGATTGATGACGACTAAGCAGACAACAGGATGAGACAGGAAATCAAATCCAATGATGAAAGCAGACACACCATCAGAGAACTCCAACAGCAAGGAAAACATCCAGAACTGTTCTTTTCCAAATACTCGGAAAGAAATCAAGCATGAAACCACAGAGAAATCATCAAAGAATTTTAAATATCAGCTAATTAGCCAATGATGCCAATTATAAAAACAGTGTCAAAAGACCACAAAATGGACTAGTTACCACTTCACAGGCCTCTAAAATGATTCACGGTTAATTTAATTATAAGCTGACTAACAATGCAGCTAACATGAAATGGGTGGTAACAGAAAAAAGAGATAATACAAGTCCAGTTACAAAGCAGAGTGTTCTACACGTGATTTTATGGGGTAAACAGCAATGCACTCACAACACCTAAGCTAAACACACAAGAAAGCTGGAACATGTGCTTTAGAGCTGCACACTCTGTCACCAAAAGCCCTAGCTTGTCATCCCAGTTTTAGACTCGGAAAAGTGAGGCAGCACGATGTCTTCCCTGGGGCCCTGGGGCACTGGGCTTTTAACCAGGTTTCACATGCAGAGCTGGCCTGAGTGCATGGCCAGGTCCATCAGCAAGCAGACCAGTGTAGATTCTTGGTTTTGTTCCCACCGCGTGCCCTGCACCCTGTAGCCAGGCATCCCTAATGGAAAATGTGCTGCATGGCTTTCCCATGCCATGAGAGCTGCCTATAGTTACTTTCACAAAGCTGTCTGCTCCCTGAGAACAGAAACTTCCCTGCAGCTGCTGTGCCCAGCACAGGCCAGGCCCAACGTTACAGAGGCAGGCTCTGGATGAGTTCATGATGACGTGCTAAGTTAGTGGTCCAAATATCAAGACTAATTTATTGCTGTGCCATTGTGGAATGATTAAAGACTAGGCAGTTTAAAAACTTTTAAACCTCTGAGTGTAGCAAATGTACTTGATTTTCTTCTGGGTATAAAGAGAAAAAACAAACAAACAAAAAAACCAGTTTGCTGGGGGAGGGATGCGGCAGGGAGGAGGCAGACACATACCAGAGTCATGATGCCCAGCCAGTCTCACTCCTGTGCCGGGCTGTGCCACCTCCTTTTGGGCTTGGGCAGGAGCAGACAGGAGCCAGTATGCAAGGAGGCGGGAAGCAGGTTGAGGGAGCTCACTGATTTAAAACGACGGAGGCTGCCTAAGCTCCCCCTGCCCTCCCTGCTCTCAGTCTCCTCGGCCCTCTGCTCCGTGTTCTCCTTCTCTTCTTCGATCAACCTAAAATAGAATAAACCCCGTCACCTGCCTTTGTCAGCAGAGGAACCTGTCTGAACAATAAATTTGGGCTGGCATTCTGTGTCATGATTAGCAAATTCCAGAAACAGTTGCTCAATTAATATCTCTGCCAAAAGGTTCTACGTTTCCTCTTTTTAATATTCTCAAACTTAGAATAACTTAGCGTTGAGTCTTACAAACTGTCCTTGATCATTCACACTTGATTTCACTTATTTACTCTAACATTCTGAAGGGGCCCTGGTGGTGACTCTCTTTCTGTGAGGAGATACTTCAAGTTGACAACCCTTACCTCCCCTGCTCTCAGGGCAGAGATGCACGTCAGTGCCTCAAGTCTTTTCCACTGGGAATCGGGAACTCTGTATAATCAAAACAGCAATTCATGAACAAGCTGCAGTTTCCAAACACAAGTCTCCAGACCAGATGAAGTGCTGAGTTGATCTTTTTTTTTTTTTTAAGGTTGTGTATATACAAACACATCACTTGATGAAGTTCTCCACCAGCTTTGTGTGAGTTTCTGGATCCATGTCAATGTGCTGCATTAACCTAGAATTCACAGTTGCTGCTCTTCTCCCCTAATGTGTGGTGGATGATTTTATATAGCATTTTAAATACAAGATTATGCAAATAAAATGATTTTCAAATTAAAATACAAGATTCTTACAGGAAGTAAACTCTCCAGCTTCACTTCTACTTATACATCTTGAAAGTTTTTCACTGTTGATAACAAGTTGATGGACAGAATTTACCATTTACATCAAGTCAACTTGCCGCATAAGGAAAAATCACTTTTACCTGACAACTTTCTGTAAAGTAAAAATATTAATATATAACCGTTCCATACTTCCTGCAGGGACGTGGAAAGACCATCTTTCTGAGCTCGTCTGTGCTCAAACACAGCCCACAAAGAGGTTTGTCTTGGCGTCAAATGGGCAGGCGGCACCACCTGCGTTTGCTGGTTGTCCCGTTCACCACCTGCCTTTCCCCCGGAGCCCCGCGCTCAGCCAACAGGAATGGGCACCTCGGCCTGGGCTGATGTGACAAGAACAGTCTGAGCAGCAGCTCTGCCTGGTCCTGTGCAGTGTCACCGGCCTGCGGCCACTCTGAACGTGGACTCGGGACACGGGCATAGCTGTGCGGGTGTGGCACCAGGCAGGCCTCGGGGCCCCCAGCCACCTGGCTGCACCCAGACCCAAGGCCCCCTGCTCACCACGAGGCAGGCCTTTGGATTCTATCCTGTTTTGAAAATTGTTATAACTGCCAAGATGGTGTCTAAAGAAAACATCTTAAATATACTGATGAGATGAGAAAAACTCAAACACATGTCCTTGGACCACTGTCTTACAACAAGCCAATCTTCACACTGCATTAAGTTAAAAAGGAAAATGCAGATCTGAGTGGGAAGTTGCCAACCCCAAAACCCCAGCTTTCCCCAGGTGGCTTTTCACCAGAACGTGGGGGGCTCCGAGGGATACAGGAGGGTGCACGGGCCGCAGGGGACACCGCCTCGGCACCTCACCCACCTTGGGGCTCAGAGCTGAGGGGGACACCCCACAATGCCCCCCCCCACAGAGTGCTGACAGCACACCGTGGACAGAATGCCCTGGCTCACCAAGCTCGATAATCAAGGGCAATCTCAAAACTGAAAATTCTTGAAGCAGACCTGAGGTCAGGTTTCTTACTACGGAACACTCAGACGTCCCTAGAAGACAGCTCCTCAGAGAAACCGAGTTTCTGGGGAGCCGAGTTTGCCATCACCCACTAGATCTCTTCATTGATGGTGTCCAGCTGCTCCTGCAGCATCACAGTCAGAGTCTCGGCATCGGCCTGCCTGCTGGGTGACAGCTGAGCGACCGAGCTGAAGAAGGTGACCCTGTTGCCCTCACCGTCAGACATTCCCTCGTCACTCTGGAATGCCTGGGTCACGTCGGCCAGCACACTGGCTTGCTGCGCGTGCTCCCAGTCCTGCTCCTTCAGGGTGTGCATCTGGGCACGAGAGGACCACGTCTTGTCAGCGACATTCAGAGCCGTCAAGTCTATCAGGAACTGAGCCCAATTTTACATGGAAGCCCTGACTGTGGATAAATGGCCATGCTCATGAGACACTGCCATCTCTTAAGCGAGCAGGACTGAAGAAACGGGCAGGGGGAGAATCCAGTTCCTAGATGGCCTGGTGACACCCAGGACGGCAGGCAATCCTATGAGGTTATTCACAAGGGTGGGCTGATGGAGTCAGAGACAGAAACTGAAAATTACAAAAATACGTCCATGCCTCCATCAGCCAGGCTGGAGGAAAATAAGAAAAAAAAAAAAAAACCCTTCAGCTCGGCAGCCACTGGGTCCCTATCAGAGGTCATCTCTGGTACCAGTTCACCAGAGAGTGCCATCCTCTCAGGCTTCCAGCCCTCCATTTCCCAGGCTGGTCTGAACACCCACAGACAGGAGCGAGCAGGGGCAGCCAGGAGACAGGAGGGCCAGCCCCCCCCCACCCCCCCGTGGCTCTCCTCTCGGGGCACAGGCCCTCGGGCTGTTCTGGGGGACGGCCCCTCACACCACAAGGGAGGCTCTGTCATCAGAGACACATGGAAGAGTTCCCGCGGGGCCCCGTGCTGCCCTCCGGCTCTCACACCTCACACCCTTCTCTCTGCAAATGTCCCCCCTGCCACACTGTCACCCAGGTCCTGCCTTCTTTCCCAGACATGACCTCAAAGGAACTGAGGGGCAGCCTCGAAGTGCTGGCTTGCTGGCTCCCTGTTCCCTGTGGCCAGTGCCCTCGCCTCCTGTCTTTGTCACGACCCCACTCCAGGGCTGGGCTACCCACTTCGCTGGCTCCAGGACCACCTGCCATCATTCCTGCTCCGCTCCAGCGAACCAGCTGCGTATGGGTTCACCCCCATCAGCCCGGTCAGCACGTCCTCTCCCTTCTCTTGCCTTCCAATAGCACAATGGGAACCAGCAGATTCCTCCTCCGGGGCTCCCTGCAACACCCACTGTGGGTCTCTGAAAGCTCCCTGGGAGCGGCCTCTACAGTCCCCTCCCCACCCAGTCTCTAGCTCTCTGCCAGCAGGCGGTGGGTGTGCCCCACTCTGCAGGGCAGCTCCCTGGGGGTTCGAGGAACCCATGTTACCAAGCCCCCTCCCCTCCTTGCCCTCCCCCACGCCCGCCCCAGCATGTCTTTCCCTGGGCTCCAGGCCCTGCCCTCCCTGGGGTTATTCCTCAGTCCCTTGCACCCCTTCTCAACCTTGGAATGCAGGGTGCCCCACAGCTTTACCCTTGCACCCCATCTCTCTCCACCGGCACCCGCCTGGTGACTTTACTGTGCTCGTGGCTTTCAATGCCATCTGTATGCCCACAACCCCAAGTCCACCCTGAGCTGAGTGAGTTCTCTCCCGGATGCAGGACGGAACACTCAGCTGCTCTACTGACATGTTCCCTGGGACACCCCATGGGCTCATCCACCTCAACAGGGCTGAGGCCCGGCTCTTAGCTTCCCGTCCCGGCAGCCCTCCTCACCTCAGGAAACAGGCTCTGGCCTCGAGCTGCTCAGGCCTGAGCCCGGGCTCCTCCCTGATGTGGCCCGCTCTCTCCCTTGTCCCCACTGGTTGACACGACCCTTTTTCTATTTCCAAGTGGCTACTTCTCTTCCTGCCTCCGGGTCTCTGGTTCAAGGTCACCCTCCTGGTGTCATCTTGCTGGCCACCCTGTTCACACACAATCGTCCCCTCCTCCTCGGACAACTCGGGCACTCTGATCTTTCCCTGCTCATTACTGTTCGACAGCCTACGCGGGTTTAAAAAGGGGTCCACAAATTCTTCCATCCTCCTCCCTTCAAGAGGCAGAAGGGGCAACTCCTGCTCAGCCCCTGAGCAAGGCAGGACTTCGCAGCTCACTCTCACAAACAGAAGTGAAGGTGTGCGGCCTCAAGACGAGGGTGCAAAAGGCCCCGGGCAAAACCCCACGCTCTCGCACTCAGAGGGTGTTCCGGGGAAAGCCAGGCCATGGGAAAGCCACACGGCAGGGACCTGAGCCTGTCCCTTGCAGCCAGGTGAGTCTGAAAGCCTGCCATCCAGCCCTGGGGGGCCTTCCCGTGTCTGTGCCCTCAGGAGGCCCTGAACCAGGCCTGCCTGCTACAATGCACAGGCACTGTGGACTGTGAGCTGCTCCCTGGGAAGTCACTAAGCTTTGCAATGATTCGTTACATAGCAGTGGATAAAGAACACACACAGTTTTTAATTCACTGCTGGAGTCCTACTTCTGACCATGTCTGGTCCAAACTAACTGCTCACTGAATATGGAAGGTCAAAACACAGACATGTATGAACAAATACATGCCATGAATGAGGTGAAAATATAAAAGCACTTAAACTTCCAATGAGAATTCTTCTCACTATAAGCTGATGGATATGTGTATCCATTTACTCATAGGATGATTTCAAAACTATGCTAATTAGTACCATGCTGGGCCTCACAGTAGGCCACAAGTTATCCAAATTGGTTATTTTAAGAAAAAAAAAAAAAAAGCATGCTTTAAAAGTAAACTCTTAGCCAGAAAAAGGAAAATGGGAAGACATAAAGCGACCTATCAGCACTTTGTTCCAAACCGACCTCAGGAGCACAGTGTGAGGGGGCAGGTGCCTCACAAGGTGCCCACCAGGGACGGGAAGGGGGCAGCGGGGTCCTTGCTTCTGGTGGCTCATCATGCAGCGCTGCCAGCTGGCCTTTCTGGAGGCATCGCAGCACTGCCCCATCTCCTGAGTAGTCTGCCGGCCGGTCTGCCACCAGGAACTTGAGGTCCAGGGCACTGCCCAAGTGGGGTAGGCTGAAACACATGGCAAAGAGCAGTGCTGTTAGCAGAAAAGAGAGCTGACTCTGTCAGTCAAGCCAGAGCCTGTCCATTTGGAAGATTGGCAATTTCACAGCAAAAGGGCCCCCGGGAGGACACTGCCCTCCTGGCTCCAACAGCAACAGGCCGCCTGCTGCTCTGCAGACACTCAGGGCTCATCCCCAGCAGCTGGAAAACTCCCGTATGTAGGGAAGGCAGTGCTGACTTGAGGTTGTGGAGCTGACTAGGACAGCATCGGCTGTCTGGGGCTGGGGCATCCAGGGTCCCCCTGGAGCCCACTCTCAGGTCCCAGGGTGGGGCCTGCACCTTCTCTGCTTTCCCCTTGGCACCCCACCTCCCCTTTGGCCTGCACCTTCTCTGACCTCTGTCTCCCGTGTGAAGTCCGTGGATCACAATCACCGGTCTGCCTGGAACACTGTCTGCACTGCTCTCAGTGTTTTTAAAGGTGCCGCAGACAACCCGCAGCAGAAAGGGCTCGGACCCACAGCTCAGAGCTGAACACCACTGGTGTCTCCCATTAAAACAGAGGTGAGCGTGTCACCGGACTCTGGGCTGAACAAGGCCCAGCACAGATGCTCAGGCCCTGAGCACTAAGGCCTGGGCCTGCAGGTGCCAGGAGCTCACTCAGCAGGGGCCTGCTGAGAGGCAGGGTGGCCCCGACTTGACTGTGAGCCACCTGCACTGCAGGACTGCCCGGGCTCTGCTCAGTCTTGTCCCTGGGAAGAGGGTGGTGCCTTCACGTGCAGGAGTCCCTAAACCCGGGAGACAGGGCCCTCCTCCGAGGAAAGGACACCCCATACGTTTGCAGAGTGGCCAGGTTCAACCACCAGCTCAGCTGGCTCGGGGTCACATGCTGCTCTGATCGACGGTTTTGCGAGGAACACTGTGTTGCACAGGAGATGGAAGTCTGGAATCTCCCGGAGCCACACCTGTCTTCCCTCCTGTCTCCCCTCCCTCCTGACAGAACTGTTCCCTTCTCTACTCCACTTCCACCCAAGGGTCTGGGGCCAGACCACACTTGGGAACTGGGTAGGGGGTATGACACAGTCCCACTGTGGACTGTGGACCCTCAAGGGTTCTCTGAGGGCCACAGAGGCCTCCGGGTTGGGTTGCACCCCAACCATCACCTCCTAGTCCCCTCGTGGGGTTCAGCCTCCATCTCTTTCCCCCTCATCACCCGAAGCTCTATCTCCCCAGAGAAGGTCTCAGAGACAAGGTGACCAATTCCTCTGGGAAGCCCCACCAAATATGCCATGCCTACCCTGCCTGTGAGCTGGGTTTTCAGTCCCCACTCCCTTTCTCCTGAGCCAGCATAGTGCCCCCCACCCAGCCCACAGTGCCCGCAAGCCCCACTCCGAAGCCCCACCTGTGCTGCTACGTCACTGTCGTGACCCCTCGAGAGCTGCCTCCTGGAGACACCCCTCCCTCGCACCAGCCGCTGGGGCCCACTGCCTTCAGAGCACAGCGGGCCCTCCTGCCCCGTGGCTGCTTCCTCTTCTTGTCTCTCACACTCACTGACACACAGGGGACTGGTGACCAGGCCCTAGGCTTCTCCATCTGAGCCCCCAAACCATGCCAGGCCTCGGGTCCTGGCACCAGGGCCCTCCTCATTACCCCAAAACCCCCAAGAGCAGGAGGCCATGCCCACCTCCTCTTTCCCCACTGTCTACACAGTCTGCCTCACACTCACCTTGTCCACTCCGGGAGCAGGGGTTCCCCACTTCTGACAGCACCAGCCTCTCACCTTGGGGGAGCTCTACCGGCAAGTCCAGCCAAGTCCCCTATCCGCTCTGCAGGGCACGTGCTCTCCTTGAACTCCACCCACTGTGGTTTCGGACTCCACCTGCCAGTTTCTGGCTCTGCCTTTGTCTCACATGATATCCCCTTACTCTAGAAGAAGGCTAGGTTGAGGCCCTGGACTGTGAGGATCCCCTAAGTACCCAAACACAGAAATATGGGTATGGGCTCCAAACTGTCTCCTAAGTCAGGCTTCAAGTAGTAGTCGATTTCCTACAGATGAATGAATGTCACCAGTTAAGCACTTAATAACCTTTGCTAAAGTTTCTCTCTCACTTGTGACCATTTTCTGTGAAGAAGCCAAAGAAACATTTAAATACTTAATAAGAATTACCGCCCCTCAAACAATGAGTAAGAAAAAATCACGATGCTCAGTAATCTGCTCGCCTCATTCACAAGCCAGGTGATTCCTCCCACTGCAGTCAACAGCAAGTCATGTCTCAGTCTCCATTCATGTAAAAAAGACTACAGGTCATTAACCTTCTGCAACTTTTCAGAAACATCAGTGTCACAGTCTCTTAGGCCCCTCAAATGAATACACCCAAATATCAACTGGTCGCCCCCACACTTCCAAATCTCTGCCTGTGGTTTTGAGTGTTGTCAATACTGTGACTACCACTCCATGGTACCAAGTTTGATCCTAAGGAACGATGCTTGTCTCTTCCCTCTCGCTGGCCACGAAGCTACAGGCTCCTTGAGGTGCAACTATGAGCAACACCCAGTCATACTGTCCACACATCAGACAGGCCCTTGTCACACTCAACAGCGCTGAGGGGAGCTGCCTGGGGGAGCAGCCTACCCATAGTGGAAGGGAGCCCCTCGCACTCTCGTCTGGTCCAGTTCAGCTCTCAGGGTTTCCAGGTTTACAATCAGCTGGTCCTAAGAAACAGCAAATGACACAGCCTGCACCGCTTGCTTTCCTGATGTAAAATGACTTGCACCAAAATGTGCAGAACAGGTTACGTGAGTAGGTATCAACTCTGAACATTTTAATTCTGAGAAAATGTTCTCTAAGAGTCCCTAGAAAATATAAACACTCAGAACAATATTCACCCATAAACCATAATGAGGAGGAAGTTCCATCTCAGGGGTAGAAAAGGTTTCTCTGGAGGAAACATGGCAAGCCATTAACAACGATGAAGTCTGTAGAGAGAAGCTGGACTTCAGGTGGGGGTTCGGGTCAGGGGCACATGACTCACTCTATTGCCCTCACTCCTCTCATTGCTTTAAACGGTCTCCATGGAGCTCACCTGCATTCCTGGGCATTCCTCACATTCATTCCTCTACAGCCCACTTCACTTCCTCATGGAGTAAAGCAAGTCAAACGGGCCAAGTTTCCGAGTCACTCAACTCAACCTGGCATCTCTGTGCTGTCAGCCATGGCAGTCACTCGCCTCGAGCAGCCCCTGAGCACGTGAGACAGGCTGGTGCAACACTCGATGTGGAAATCACACAGAAGATTTCAAGACTCACAGTGAAAGAAGGATGTCAAGTAGCCCGTTGGGTTTTAGGAAATTTTAGATTGTGTAGGTGGCTCGTATTATCTTTCTGATGCACAGCACAGTCCACGTGAAAGGCTCACGCTTTGTCTCAGCTTTTGGGTGATCCCAGAAAAGATTACTCAGAATTCTGAACCACACATAATGGCTACACACTCTAGATCCAACTATAATGCAAACACATTCAGTGTTCAAAACCAGAAATACTATACATGTTACAGCAGTGGATTAGCCATAAGGAAAATGTAACTTGACTTCTGCTAGGCATCTGCTCAAACTCATGTCCATTGAGTTGGTGATGCCATCCAACCATGTCATCCTCTGTCATCTACTCTCTTCCTGCCTTCAATCTTTCCCAGCATCAGGGTCTTTTCCAATATGAAAATTCATATTAAAAAACTGGAAATAATTACCTCAAGCAATTTTTAAATGTATTAACAAAGTTGGCAAGGCTGTGTTTTATAAAATGAGCATCAATTTCAAGGTTTAAAAAGCTGTTTTAGAACCTACTGTATAAAAAAACAATGGAGAGAAGACAGAAGAAAGATCTATTTGAGATTGGCTTTGTGTTAAAAATTGCTGAGACTAATTGATGGGTCATGGGTATTTATCATACTACTCCATCCACTTTTGTGCGTGTTTGAAAATTTCCATTGTAATACATTTAAAAACAGTTTATTTTCTGTTAGAACAGTCTTCTCCAGCAACACAATTCAAAAGCATCAGTTCTTCAGGGCTCAGCCTTCTTTATGGTCCAATTCTCACACCCATCCATGACTACTGGAAAAATCATAGCTTTGACTATATGGATCTTTGTCAGCAAAGTGATGTCTGTACTTTTCAATATGCTATGTTTGTCATATCTTTCCAAGGTGCAAGCATTTTTTAATCTCATGGCTGCAGTCACCATCTGCAGTGATTTTTGAGCCCAAGGAAAGAAAACCTGTCACAGCTTCCACAATAAGGCATCAGCATTCAAAGATTTTTAAAGCAAAACAAAAGTTGGCTTTGAATTGGCTTAGTCATAAACAGCATCCTGATCTCAACAGACTCTGAACAGCAATTCTGAAAGTAAGGAAGAGCACCTCTGATCAGGAGCCATTGAGCTCTCTGCCTAAGCGGGGAGGGCGCCTCACCGTGGGTCTCACGATGGGAGTCAGAACCACTGCCCCCTGGGAGCCCGCCTGTGAGGCTCTGCAGTCCGGGCCCAAGAACACAGGCATAGTGGGGACAGTACTGACACGTGAGGATGGACCTGGGATCCCCACTCCATTTCCTGAATAGTCTGTATCGCCCTGTGGCCAACCTTTCCAGGAAACCTCTCTCAGGACTCGGTGATGGGAGCCTCCACCATCACCCTTTCCTGACACGCCTTCTGTCACAGCCCAACTACGGTTCTCCTCCTGCCTAGCAGCAGCCATCCTACACACACACCGTGTCTGGACCAGCGGTTTGACATGTGGAAGTCCAGCGCCATGTCCGAGGCAAGCAGGCTCCACACCTGGGCGCCATGCCTTCAGTTTCATGGGCCCCGGGCTGGCACCCGCAGGTGTGTCTGAGGGGCAGTCGTGAAGTCCACCTGTATCCCAAGCAGCTCCCAGACTGGCTGGTCAGAGCAACATGCAGCCTCTTTGAACGTGGGGATGCCCTGGCCCCTGCCCAACACCTATGGGCGACCACCTCTGGCCCTGCTCCCGAGGAGGTGGGTGCCTGGATCAGCAGATGGGGCCACACATGCACACACTCGGCAGCAGGGAAGGGAGCGCTGGCTCCCACCCAAGCCGTGTCTCCCACTCAGACGCCGCCTCCCCATCAGCACAGGCACTCACTGCAGCTCCTTGTTCTTCTCCTCCAGTTGGGCCTCCATCTGGCACAGCCTATTCTCAATGCTGCCATGACTCTCTCCTGCTTGTCGGCCAAGAACAGCATCAGCTCCGCTCGCAACGACCCTGTCCTGACGGCACGCGGGCTGTGACTGCAGGAGCAGCAAGAGGACCATGCTCTGTGTGGACCACGGCCCCGGTTCGTGGGAGGCATGCCCACATGCCTGCTCACGCAGACTGTGCAGCTTTGTGTGTGACGCGTGGCTCACGGAGGGTGCTGGTGACCGGCTCATGAGAGGAGACGTGCTCCCCCCTGCCCCGGGCCCCACAACCGCGGCTGCTGCACCCCCTCCTTTGACTGCCTGTGGCAAGCCAGTGCAGGCAGCAGGCAGCGCCAAGTGTGGGACGCACAAGGCACACATTCTACCTTTCTAAGCTGGGAAGGAAGTTCGAACCGTTTAGCCTCTTTAGTGGCAGAGCTTCTGGAAGACAAAAAGTCGGACTACAAGGCCAACCGGGGACGGACAGCAGAGATGCCAGCGGGGGAGGAGAAACCAAGCCTGGAGAGGAAGATCACAGGCAGAAGGGCGCCCCCTGGCGGTTGTTAGTGACCCTGCTCTGGGAGGGTCTGCGAGCACCCGACACCGCCCGCCGACCACCAACGGAAGGCCCCTCAGCTGCTCACTGAGCTCCGGGCAACGCTCCCAACAGCCGCACCAGCACAACCCCGGCCCAAATCTCCATCCCCAGCCAGTGCCCACCGGCAGTGCGGGGCAACACTTTCCCACCAGAAGGACAGGGTGGCTGACTAGCTGGCTGGCTGGCAGTGGGGACGATTCCTGTAGCAGTGCCACATCCCAGGGATGTTTCTCATAAATCATGACCCCCACAGACACGACCGCCAGAAACATCATGATTCCACATGGTCACACAGCTCGGGCCTGAGGATCTGAGGGTGAGAAAATGACATTGGACTTGTCTGACCGCTGGTATCACTGTCACACATCCCTTCAAGGAGCGGAACCTCAGAAAACTAGAGAAGATGGCCAGGCAAGCTGCCTCAGAAGAGCCCACACAGCATGCTCCCGTCTCTCTGAGAGAACGGGCTCCACAGATGTCACCAGACTCGTCTGAGGGAATCAGGAGGAAATTTCAGCATTCAACAGGCAGGTGGAAGCGGGGATGAACTGGGAGACTGGGGTTGACATATATACAGTACTGATACTACACATAAAGTCAATGAGTAAGGACCTAGTGTACTGCACAGGGAAGTCTACTCAGTGCTCTGTGGTGAAGTAAATGGGCAGGAAATCTAAAAGAAAGGCAGATACATAGATAGATAGATAGATGACTGATTCACTTTGCTGTACAGCAGAAATTGACACAGCAGTTTAAAGCCACTATACACCAATAAATGAATGAATGGATGAATGAATTTTTACAAAAGGAGCACAGTGGGCCCCTTAGAACTTGTGGAAAGAAGGAGTCCACACCCAGGGTGCAGCACAGTGCCAGGGCTGCCCTCATGTTGGTCCACTGCCAACGGACTGCCTGGACCAGGCCTCTTCTACCCCAGAGACTTCGACGCAGAGGTGGGGAGGCAGCCAGTTGTGGTCTCTCCAGTGCTCTGCTCTTACTCACGCAGCCATGCCAAGGCTGAGATCACCGGGAGAAGAAGGGACCCACAGTCCACCTCAGGACAACAGACATGACCACCGTCACTCACTTTGTGGATGTCCCACTGCAGTTTCACGTTCACATCCTTGGACTTGAGGAGATCCTTCCTGGCTGTGTCCAGGTCCTTCTCCAGCTCTGAAACGTGGAAAGAGAGGGCTGCCAGGCGTTCCTTAAACTGGCTCTCCTCCTGTGACTGCTTGTCTATAACTTCCTGAGTGCGATCACCTTAGTCAGTTCTTCCTCGTGGCTTAGAGAGCTGTAGGAGGGTCTCTAAGGGGGAAAGGAAGCCTTAGCCTTGTTTTGAGAGGGAAGGAACACAGCACTTCCAGGCAATCGGTGAGGTCAAAACAAGGCACTAAGTGTACAAATCCAGGATGGATGGGTGGCTGGTACCTTCTCGTCCAGGGCCTCGTGGTGCTCAAACAGCAATTTCAGCGCCCTGAGCACCTCCACCTCGCTGGTCATGCTAGCTGGGGACTGTGCCTGCTGCTTTCCTGCTGTAATCCGGAGGGACAGCATGTACCGGGCAACCAGTAACCCCAGGTGCTCCAACAGCAGCTGCAGGGCAGGGCCAAAGGAGCACTTTCAACCTCATGCTTGACTTCAGGGCCGATAACTCCTTTCAGACTCACGTTACAGCTGGAAACATGCTAAGGCACGTTGGAATCCCGCCAGTTCTGTCTAAAGTTAAGAGTGGACTTCCCCAGAGGCCCAGTAGTTAAGACTCCACCCTTCTGCAGGGGTCATGGGTTTTAATCCCTGATTGGGGAACTAAGATCCCACGCAAAGTGTAGCATGGACAAAAATGTAAGTTGAGAACTCCCCTCTCAAATGTACTAAAATTACATTAGCTCTCATCATAAATTTGAAGGTATGAGAATCACGAACTGATCCACCCTAGTCTTCTCAGTGGGAAGATGTGAAAAATGACTTGAAAATCAGACAGAGTTTATAGATAGCAACACGGAGGCTAGCAGTGACCCACGTGGGGCAAATGTCAACACGTGAGAATCCCCGTACTGACCCTGGTGTTGCTTCTTTCTGCTTTCAGTTCAGCAATTTCTTCTTCTTTTTTAATAAGCTGCTCCCTGCATATTTTGAGTTCTACACTAGGAGTTGAAAACTCCTAGAAAACAGTTAAAGGAGAAACTAAATGCAAACATAAATTAAAAAGAGAGCGAGACTGTGAAGACTGACCCTGTCAAGTCTCTCCAGGCTCCACACAAAGGATCTCCTTGCCCCTCCAGAGAAGAGGGGGTCCACTGACCCCAAGACCACACAGACCACCACAACTCAGACTGGCCTTTGGCCTCCACCTCGACCTGGCAGGCACGTGGCAGGGGAGAACCCGGAATCCAAGCCTGCCTTCTCAAGACCCAGGGACGTCTGAGAAGCTTTCCAAAACATAAACCTAACAACAAAGTGAATAAAGAGATTCTTAAATGACACACAGATCAATGACCTAGAGCCACTGGGGAGAGTGAAGAATAAAGGGAAGGCCTACAAGGCCACCAAGTTTTGGAGTATTCCTCTGGGACAAAGGCGGATGGCACCCCAAAGCCATCTGTTAGCCTGACTCCACTGAAGCCACCCAGTCATTCAGTCAACTGGTTAAATTGTTAAATTTATGTTATATGTATTTTACCACAATTTACATGAACGTGGAGCCGTCGACGTGGTGAACTTACTCAAGCTGAACCACATGGAGTCTTTCGTTCTTCTATTTTTCTTTGCAGAAATAGAAAGATCCTGGACTACGTATCCCCTACTACATACTGAGTGTCCAGCACCCAGAACAGTGCCCAGCACTTGTAAGAGGCATGTAGTAGACATGTGAAGCTATAAGGGTGTATGTCATACACGTAAGCAGAAGGTCCCATCATTAAAATACTGGACACATTGCTCTGTGGTTTGCAAGATGGGAGACATTAATGGGCTTAGCCTTTCTACTTCAAGGACTGACTCTCTAGCTGGATCCTCATGCCCCAGAGACTCCTCCAGCCAGTGTATTCTTTCTTTGGGAGAAGGGAGACTTTAAGGGGCCTAGCCTTTCTGCTTCAAGGACTGACCTGATAGCTCAGTCCACGTGCCCCCGTGACTCCTCCAGCCAGTGTTTCCCTTCTTGTGGGGCCCCCGCCCATCCTCCATGCAACACCTGCACAACCTCTTACAAGGTAAACTGCTGGGGTCGATCCTGCCCACTAAGACCAAAACTCCCTGGCCGGCAGGGCCCACAACTATGCTAACAAAATGAAACACAACCCCAACGCTTCACTGGGTGAGGGCCAATCCGATGGGCATAGTCCCTGGCTGCTCTCACCTTGTTGAAGTCCTTTAATGGACTGTAACCTGGTGGTCTAGAGTCAACGATAAGAAGGTAAAGGAGAGAAAGAGGCTGATATTCCTTGATTTATGCAGCAAGCCAATAAAGCCCCTGAGACGGGACTTGCTCTGTTCACAGAGGCCTCAGGTGCCCTCTCGATGGAGTGAAGATGGAGAGCACCTTCTCGAGAGGGTCTTAGAAGCCCGGGTAGGAAAGTGTACTCAGAGAGCCTTTGTGCTCCAAGGGATCAACCTAAAAAAGAGAGAGAGAGAAATACACGAGGACCAGAGCTCTGATGGAGCAAAGGTGTTTTAATTAACATGGTGTGGGCATATATATTGTCTTACAAGGTAGTTATTCTCAGCAAAGATAAAAATTCCAGACTTACAAAACATAGGTGATCCATATTAAAGGGAGAGAGAGTTGTATACAATCACTTTTACCGTATGGTTCACAGGAAGGAAGAGGGTACTTATCACTGTATAGAAAAACTAATGAAGGAAATGCCTGGATTCTTTAGCCCATGGGAGAGGCTTTCCTCTCCTCTTCAGGAATTAAAAAGGAGCAGAGAATTCCTGACAGTTCCAAAACAGCACACAGGAAGCCTCCTGTTAAATGCTTCCTGACAATTCCCTCTATTTTATTATATTTTAAAAAAAAGGTCTTGATCAAATGAGTTTGGTTAGTATTAACCAACCTTATAGAAAGGCGACGGTAAACAACAAATATAATTATCAAGACAATCACCAAAGCTACAGTTCCAGACCCGATACTGTGGGTAATACTTTGAAACCATCCTCGTGGGTCTAGCCCAGGTAATTTGTTCAGCTAAAGTTTCCAAATTAGGGGCAGAGGGCAGATTTTTAGAAAAAGTTTTAAAGATTTTCTTTTATAGTAATTGTACATTCAGAGAGGCATTATCACTTATATTTTGTAAATGAAATTTGATTTGTTCCCAGTTGTAGGCACTATGATTGAAGTGAACAGGAATAACACAAAATTTAGTAGCTTAAAGAAATAGAGGAGTTAATACAAGTATATAGTTTGCAATTAATACAAGTTGCAGAACGTAAAAGTCTTATTAAATTGTAAATTTTCTATGGCTATAACAAAATGAAGTGGGACACAGGCCTGTATAAAATATGACTGATTGTAGCGAAAGAAATAGTTACTATGACGACTGGTCCCTATGAAATGTCCGGTCCAAGTTCCAAGTTCTTCTGTGCTCTGATGCTCGCAGCAAGTTTCCAAATGGCCCATTGTTCAGGCCCACTCTGTTTATCGAGGACGATCTTAGGAGGAGGTGGGGCTAATCCACAGTCAAGCCATTCAAGAAGTCCTTTGTCATAGTAATGTTCCATTGTAGTGTCAGTGACCTTCCATATCACACACAGTGTTGTTAATATCATCTGAGCAGTCAGATAACCACATACCATGGGATCCCCAATCAACAACTGTATGATTAGCCATAAACATTGATTTTCTTGATTTGGTTTGATGTTTGTCCCAAGGAATGGGAGTATAAGTAAAGTTTTTATAAATAAAGCCTTTGCATAAAGTTCTTTGTTCTTTCCCTAATTCTTTACCTAAAGTTTCAGTAATATAAACATGGTTTACAGACAACGAAAGGGCAGTAAATAATCCAAGCAGTGTCCGAAAGTCTTCTTTTGGAGGCAGGACGAAAGCCCAAATTTGTCGACTGACGTTTATGCACAATTTTGCTGGGCCCATGCACAAGGGAAGGACTTCATAGCCTAAAGAAATATTAATGAGTTTTCTTTCCTGCCCACGGTGTGAGGGCCCTTTCATGTACTAGGGAGAAAGCATATGTATAGAGTCATTAGTTGAAATGATTGGTCCTCTCTCCATCCATCTGACCACTTGTAATAGAGGGGAGTTGGGTGTTAGTCCAAGCTTCAGCAGGGGGAGGTACAGGCCAAAAGATTGAGCGTTGCCAGGAGAATGTATTCAGGACTCAGAGGCAACCCCTGTTGAGAGACCAAATTTTCAGCTTGATTAGTAGGATTTTTATTTGTCTCCAAGTGAGGAGATCATCGGGGTGATGCCACCGAGGGCGGTGCTTTCTGGAGATCTTTGGAGCAGACATAGCCCGTATTGGAATTTCTTCTTCCTGGGGTTCTTGTTTCATCCCCATTTTGAATGCTGGGGGCCCCCTTGGGTCGAATCTTAAGAAGAGGTTAAAAAATTTAAAACAAATAAAGCTGTATTAACAATAGTTATAGGTTTAGAAAATATGTTAGAACCTAGTAAAGTCTGCTTTAGATAAGGAAGACAGTAGTGTACCTGTGTATTCCCCTTTAAAAAATTTTTTTATTTGTAACTTTAGTGTGTGATGTGTTTGTTTTGACTATGTCTTGTGTCTGTGGATTATAAGGAATACCTGTAATATGTATTTATTGATAGGTATTACAAGTTTATGAGGATCAGAGCCAATTAGAGTTTTAGTCCTAATTCTTCCATTGATGATTAGAGCAATTAACTCAAGGTCAGGTGTAAGTGATTTTATTTCCATAAAATGGGTATAGATCCATTTTACTGGGTGTTCTTGTTGGGCAATAAGTCCTGTGGGAGAATGAGAGGGGAGTATAAACAATTCTAGAGGTAAATCTATTTTGATGCCAGTAAGAAATTGTTTTTGTAATTTATTTTGCATCAGAGTTCTCGTGCCTCTTGAGAAAGTGAACAAAGGCTATTTAAATCAGGATCTCCTTTTAAAGTACTAAATAGGTTATTCAGTTGATAATTAGCAATGCCTAAAGAAGGTCTAATCCAATTAATATCACCTAAGAGCTTTTGAAAATCATTTAAGGTTGATAATTTATCAGCACGGAGCTGAGTTAGTTGGGGAGTAATGCGTTGCCTATTAACAACGAACCCTAAGTAATAGTAAGGTGTAGAGGTTTGAATTTTTTCAGGGGCAATGATTAATCTAGAGTTTTTAAAGCATGGTTGAGCTATATCAAACATGTGTTCAGTGTTTAAGATAGATGGAGCCGAAAACAATATATCATCCATATAGTGAATAACAAGAAAGTTAGGAAATTGCTTTCTCACAGGCTCAAGGGTTTTGGCTATGTAGTACTGACACATGGTGGGAGAATTCATCATCTCTTGTGGCAGTACCGTCTATTGGTACCGTTTATGAGGTTTAATATGATTAGGATAAGAGAGAGAAAGCAAATCTCTCTTGGTCTACAGGGTGTAAAGGTGTATTAAAAAAGCAATCTTGTCCTGCTTGCAATGCACCCATAGGTTTCATAGATGCACTAACTTTTCTAAGGTCTGTTAGGAGACGCTATTTGTTAGATTTCTTTTTTTTTTTAAGACAAAAATAGAGTTCCAAGGAGAACAAGATTCTTCAGTATGTTTTAATTCTAGTTGTGCATCTATAAGTTCCTTAGCCGCCTGTAATTTCTCTTTCCTGAGGGGCCACTGCTCTGTCCAAATAGGCTCGTCATTCTCCCAAGTTATCTTAATAATTGTATTGTTTGTTAAATGAGCAGTGGCCCCCAGGGAAAATGTGGAATGTATATCTGAGTATGTCATATCTTATATCTTTTTATTAAAAGCATATATCTCACTTTTCCTTAGCAACTATGAAGTGTCTTGTATATTAGCATTTTATAGATTGGTGAATATATTTATTACATATAAATATGTATATATATATATGTATATATCAATATATTATACATTATAAAATATATTTATTAATAGTTTAAAATCTCTTTAGTTTTAAGAAAAACTTTTTGTAAGAGGAAGTTAATGTTTAGTAATTAATGTTTTTATTTTATTTGGAAATGACCTAGCTATTTAATAAACTTTTATTATTTAGTTTAGTACAAATCTAGAAATTTAAATTATTCCAATCCTAAGAGACTATTTTAGATTATAATAATAGATTATTCTATTAAAAATATAATTACTTTTAATAGTTTATCTAAAAGTTTTTATCTCATTTATATATTTATATATATATATATAGAGAGAGTTACCTTTTTGTTGACAAATTTAGTTTACCTTAAACCTAGGCATAATAAAAGTATTATATAATGCTGATGACTTAAGACATGTCTTAATTAGATTAGCAAACAGTTATATTTAAATTATATTCATATTTAAATAATTATATATATTTAATATTTTTCAGTTCACGTGAATTTGAATTTAAATAGAGCTCATTAACTTCATAGTATCTAAAAACAAAGCTGGTATACCATCGATGGCAGCACTGCCAGATGTTGAGGGTTTCAGGTAAAAGATGGAATTTGTCTCAGGTTTTTGCTGAAAGGGACCCGGGGGGTCCCTGCTTGGAGTTTTCTGGAATAGGTTTTCTTTCATTGTCAGATTTAGACTTACAATCTTTGGCCCAATGCATTCCTGTACTGTAGCCAGGGCAGATTTTTGGAGATTTTTTTTTTTTTTTAATTTTATTTTTTTATTTAATTTTTTTTTTTTTAAGATTCTATTTCTTTTTTTTTTTTTTTTTTTTCTCTAATTGGAGATTTTTTAATCTTATATATTTTTCTTTTCTTTTTTTTTTTTTTAAGCTTTCTTAGGGCCATCCCTTTTTAAATGGTTCTTATTTCCACATGTAAAGCATCCTTTATTTCCCTTTCTTAAGGCAGCAGCTATTGTTTCAGCTACCATTTGCATCTTTTGAGTTTCTAATCCTAGATTTCGACAAGCCTTCAAATAATCAATAATAGTCCCTTTCTCATGAATTGGAGCTATAGCTTTTTGACATCCCTGATTTGCATTATCACATAATGCAAGTAATTTGCAAGTAATTAAAGGTGTTTTAATCAACATGGTGTGGGCATATATACTGTCTTACAAGGTAGTTATTCTCAGCAAAGATAAAGATTAAAATTCCAGACTTACAAAACAGGCGATCCATATTAAAGAGAGAGAGAGTTTTAAAGCAAATAATTTCTTTAGTTGCCTTTTGGCTTCTCCAAATACACTACAGGAAATAGCAGTTTCTAATCTAGCTAAAAAATCAGCATGCATTTCGTTAGATCCCTGAACTTTAAATAAGTGATGAAGTAAAGTAGAAAAGTGATGGGGCTTTCCAGCCTTTTTACCCATGTCTTAGTACTTACCGGCCTCCATAGGCCCTGGGGTCACTCCGTCCAAGAATCTGCCTACATGTACCAAGTCCCTGTTCTGGGCGCCACTTGTTGAGGTCCTTTAATGGACCTGAACTTGGTGGTCTGGAGTTGACGATAAGAAGGTAAGGGACAGAAAGAGGCTGATATTCCTTGGTTTATGCAGAAAGCCAATAAAGCCCCTGAGAAGGGACTTGCTCTGTTCACGGAGGCCTCAGGTGCCCTCTTGATGGAGTGAACACGCAGAGTGCCTTCTCGAGAGGGTCTTAGAAGCCCGGGTAGGAAAGTGAACTCATAGAGCCTCTGCAGAGCTCCAAGGGATCAGCCTGAAAAAGAGATAGAGAGAGAGAAAGAAAGAAAGACACGGGGACCAGAGCTCTGATGGAACAAAGTTGTTTTAAGCAACATGGTGTGGAAATATATACTGTCTTACAAGGTAGTTATTCTCAGCAAAGATAAAAATTAAAATTCCAGACTTACAAAACATAGGCAATCCATATTACAGAGAGAGAGAGAGAGTTGTAAACAGTCACTTTTACCATATGGTTCACAAGAAGGAAGAGGGTACTTATCACTGTATAGAAAAATTAATGAAGGAAATGCCTGGATTCTTCAGCCCGCAGGAGAGGCTTGCTCTCATTCAGGAATTAATGGAGCAGAGAATTCCTGACAGATCCAAAACAGCACACAGGAAGCCTCCTGTTAAATGCATCCTGACATCACCTCAGGCCACTCTTCTTATAGGACTTGGGCCGAGGCCAAATTCTTCCTTGTCTTGGCCTTTGCCTTGGGGTTGCAGCACTGAAAAAGCGCCCACAGGCGGGCCCTTCTGCAACCCAACCTCGCGGATGTGGGCAGACCCCCACTCGGGGGCAACTGCTGTTTCATGGTAGGATACCTCTGCTCCTGAGCTATAACCACCGATCCCACACTACAACCACTGCTATTCACACTATGACCACCGCTCTCACACACACCACTCTCACACACACCACTCCCACACTATGACCACTGCTCTCACACTATGACCACTAGCACCACTGTCTCAAGGAGTAATGGCATGAAGGCTGTGCCTCCAGCACGTCTCCCAGGAGCCTGGAACCGGAACCCACTCAGTCACAAGGGACTCCGTGGTAACAGGGGGGCTGGGCTCAGGCCCACCATCAAGGGTGCAGAGAGGGGGGACGGGCTGCCAAAAAGATGACAGGTGAGTGTGGGGTGCGGGAGAAGGAAGGCCATGCCCACCGCTCAGGCCCCCTGTCAAACATGAGCCTGCAAGATACTGGGTCACAGTCGAACCAACCAGAATAAACTCCTTCAGAAACCACCACCCCTGGGAATGAGCACACCTTCTAAGTGGGCTTCTGCCCCCTTTAAGCCCCAAACAAGCCTCCAGTGAGGGTACTGAAAGGGCACCTATGAACTCAAGGGCGTCCCCAGAACCCACCCAGCTGAGGAGGACTCACCACGCTAGCTGCCCCTCACTCTCACCCTGAGCTCGATCCTCCCGGACTGACTCCCTCACTCGAGCTCAGCAAGGGTTCACCACCTCGCTCCAGCCACTTAAAATGAACCCACAATGGGTACAGCGGTTCTTTCAACCTGCTGTGAACTCGCCCTTTTAACTTCGACCCTGGGCTGTCAGATGACTCTGCTCTGTGGGGGCTGCAAGGTGGAGCTTCAGGGGTGTCCCTGCCTCGAGTCACGACAGCCAGTGCCTCCCAGACCCCACCAGGTGCTGCCCCACCCTCCGCCCCTGAGTCTCCCACCCCTCTCCTGGCCCCACTCCCACCCTTGCGGCTCTCCACTAGCCAGGGCATAGGTCACTTGCTCCTGGCTCAGCCTGGACCTCTGTTGTCACTTGAGGGCCTCGGTCCCCAGGGTGCTTGGGGTGCTATATCCACCCATCTCACCAATTACACACTCTGGGAGAGACAGAGTACAGTTTGGGGTCCCACCCACAGTTCACCCTGAACACGTTCTCTTTTTTTGGCTTTATCTACTGGAGTTCTCTGAGATGTGTTTTTAAAACCTCAACTGTTGCTTTCAAAAAGACTGTAAAATCACTGTGCTCAACTTTAAGAATAAAATCTTCATTTTCCACCTTAAAGTAAAACTGGAGGGAAGACTAAAAGCAGTCTTCAAACTGAAAAAGAAAACCCACATGTGACCATGTCACAGAGTACAGGTCACGTAACCCTCCCTCCTCAGCCTTCTCCTCCACCACCAGCAGCCCATCATCACAAGGCCTGCCCTGGGCCAGAAGGGGCAAGGGAAGAGGGGAGACTGGCTCCTCTGTCTCCAGGCCACGTGGGCTGCTTGCTTCACCTCCTTCCCAAGTTCAAGTGGCACTGAAACAGCCTGGGCAAGCTGGGGATTCTTACCAGAAACACAACTGTGGGTACTAAGCAAGGACCCCTGGTTCTCGTTTTCCCCAGTATCAAAGTTGATCAATACAAGTACTGTGACTGTTACATGTGGCTTCAGATGACAGAATACACCCAGGGTGTCCCCACTTCCAGTGACAGATGCAAGCAGCTTGTAGGTCAGCCTACCAAGAGCTACAAAAGCTAAATACAGTTTAAAAGAGGTCCTTAGGCAGCCACAATCCAAGATTTCAAACAAAAGGGAAGCCCAGTGAGGGAGCTGAAGACTGAGAGGCCCGCTCCTTCCCTCGGTCCATCTGAACAAAGCCGACTCTGTGAAGAAAAGGCAGGGTAAAAGTCAAGCAGAGGGGGCTGGCTAATACAGCTCTTGATGGTTCCTTGGGCTGGGAAGACAAAAATTTGAGTGCAGGCCTACTGAATCAGTTCGGATGTCAGAAAACGTACCCAACACTCTGCCCAAACCGGTTGAGCACTATCTGTCACCTCGTGGTACTCAGGAGACACACGGTAGGCTTCAGGACCTGCTGAGAAGTGGGGAGCCTGGGAAGCAGCCCAGGCTTCCAGACGGAGATGCTGGAAAGCTCCTACCTGGGCTCAGGGGGAAAGGTGGGTGAAGGCTGCTGAGACTGAGCTTACAAGGAACCCCCAGCCACAAGTCTATCAGGCCCTAAGTGAACAGACACCTCTGTCCCCACTGGAGGTCTGTGTCAGAGGAAACTCTGGAGAAGACAGCATCACTCAGAACCTCTAGAGTTTTCCAAACATAATGTCCATCATGCAATCAAAAAAGCAAAAGAGGGTGTAACAACAAACAGGACCAAGAGAAAAAAAAAAAAAAACTGAACCAGATCCAGAGGTATCAGATGTATATCAGCATATCAGAGGTATGCTAGAGGTATCAGATGCAAATGTCACCTGTTGAAAAATATACTTGACAAAAGGAAAAATTTATGAGAATCAAAACCGACTCTAGAACTTTACAATAACAGTGACTGAATTTAAGAATTCAGTCTCTGGGCTTAACATCAAATTGGACAAAGCTGAAAAGATGATCAGTGAACTGAAGGATGGGTCGGGTAAAAAATATATATAAGAGAAAAAAAGGATAGAATATATTGAAGGAGCCCCTTGTTAAACTACGTTGTTAAAAAGTATAAATGGGGACCCTCATGGTAGAGAAAAGACAGAAAGGGGAATAAGAAATGTCTCCAGGGGTTGAAACAAAAGAACCTCTTGATGAAAGTGAAAGAAGAGAGTAAAAAAGCTGGCAAAACTCAACATTCAAAAAAATGAAGATCATGGCATCTGGCCCCATCACTTCTTGGCAAATAAATGGGGAAACAATGGAAACAGTGACAGACTTTATTTTCTTGGGCTCCAAAATTACTGTAGACAGTGAAATTAGAAGATGCTTGCTCCTTGGAAGGAAAGCTATGACAAACCTAGACAGCATATTAAAAAGCAGAGACATTACTTTGCCGACAAAGGCCATTTAGTCAAAGCTATGGTTTTTCCAGTAGTCATGTATGGATGTGAGAGTTGCCCCATGAAGAAGGCTAAACGCCAAAGAATTGATGCTTCTGAACTGGGGAGTTGGAGAAGACTCTTGAGAGCCCCGTGGACTGCCAGGAGATTCAACAAGTCACTCCTAAAGCAAATCAGACCTGAATATTCACTGCCAAGACTGATGTCGAATCTCCAATATTTTGGCCACCTGATGCAAAGGACTGACTCACTGGAAAAGAACCTGATGCTGGGGAAGACTGAAGGCAGGAGGAGAAGGGGACAACAGAGGATGACATGGTTGGATGGCATCAATGACTTGATGGTCATGAGCCTGAGCAAGCTCGGGGAGTTGGTGATGGACAGAGAAGCCTGGTGTGCTGCGGTTCATGAGGTCACAATGGGTCAGATACTGAGCGACTGAACTGACTGACAGGGACAGTGGCAAGATTTGGTTCAAGAATAAGACCACTGACTCAAAAATGAAAACCACACATTGGTTTCAGCAGCTCTGCAGGTGCCTAAGGCAAGAAGAGAATGTTCAAGCACTCAGAGGAAAAAAGGTGTGGCTTTTAGTGGCACAGCAACACTGAAAGCTGACTTTCCAAGAACAAGGAAGTCAGAAGATAATGGACTGGCATCTGTAAAATGCTGAAAAACAAATAACCACCAACCTGGAATTCTATACTCAACAAAAACACTCTTCAAAAGTGAAAGCAAAATAGAGATTTTAGGGCAAATGGAAATGAGACAACTCATCACCCACACACATGAACTAAAAAATATTCAGGCAGAGCTTTGGGAAAAAGAAAAGTAGTCTCTGACAGAAATATAAACAAGTAGAGACCAACAATGAGGTAACTGTGAGGGTAAATACAAACTCTACAAAACAATGATGTTAATGCCAAATATATATCTAACAGTTCAAAGTGTAACAGTGACAAGGAGGAAACAGTCAAGTCAGGGAGGCAGTAAAAGTACTAAGTTAGTCTTGAGTGTGAAACACATGCTGTGTCTGCAAATGTGCACCTAACAACCTGACAGAGGAGCACAGAACTAGAGAAACACTTCATAGCTTTAAAAGAAGGCAAGAGCAAAGAACACAGACTAGGGGAGACAAACAGAAAACACACAGCAACACGGTGTCTACACACTGAGTATCAACATTATAAACAGAGCAAATACTCTCATTAAAAGATAAAGTGTCAAACTGATTACAATGAAAACTATACACTATTCACAGAGCTACATGTTAAGATGGAATATCTTTTAGACAGGTGAACCTAAAAGATACCCAGGCCAACAAGGACAGAAAACTGATGTGGCAATATTACTGTCAAATAGTCTCTAAAGAAAGAAGCATTATTAGTGATAAAAAGGAGCATCTCATACTGATACAAGTTCAGTCTAGCAAGAATATGAGGATTCTAAATGTGAATGTACCTAATAACATAACCTCAAAATATCAATACATAAAAACTGACAGAAATAGAAAAGGAGTAACAGCCGAGTTCATAATCCCAGTGGGAGACGTTAAAGAGACATCTCTCGTGGAACTGGGCCCCCTGGTATGTAGTCACCTGCAACCATGAAGTACTTGAAATGTGGCTGGCTCTACAATGAGATGCGCTGAAAGCCTAAAACACATACTGGGTTTTAAAGACTTAGCATGAAAAAAAGAACGTGAACTATTTCATTAGGTTTTATCATGTTGATTACACACTGAAATGATATTTTATGTGTGCTAAAATAAAATACATTACAGGTAATTTCACCTACTTCTGCTTTTACTCAACGTGGCTACCAGAATCTGAATTACATGAGTGGCAAGCCTGATCTGACTGATACACACAGAACATTGCATTCCCACTGATACATATTATTTTCAAGAGCCCAAGGAACATATACCAAAAAGAATATATATTGGGCCATTAGGAAAGCTCAAATTTTTTCAAAGGACTGAAATAATGCAGGGTATACTTAGGGATTGCAATGGGCTGACGGTTTATGGGCCCTCAAACTTCACCCAACAGGTGGTGATGATCTGAGGAGGCAGGCACTCTGGGAGGGGTCAGGCCAGGAGGGAATGGGCTCCCATGCTGCGAGGACAGGGAGAAGCAGCAGGCAGTCTAGGAACCAGGAAACAGGCCTCACCAGATGAGGCACCTGCTGGTGATCTTGGGACTCCCCAGCCTCCAGGCCTACAAGAAACAACTTTCTGTTGTTTATCAGCTAGTCTTCGGGATTTATAACTGTAGCCCAAAAAGACGAAGACAGGGCTCTTCATGGAATTAAGCTAGAAATCAAAAGAGGGTCACTAGAAAAACCTCCCCAAACATTGGGAAGTTAAGTGACATACTGCTTGAAGAATTTCATGACTAATAATTTTAAAAAGCACAATGAAAATTAGAAAATACTTTTCTATAAAAGATAATGAAAATCTGGCTTATTCAAACTTGTGGGATGCAGCGAACTATGTTTAGAGGGTAACTTAAAGCCTTAAACACGTATACTGGAAAAGAAGGAAGGCTAAAAATCAATTAAGCCTCTCTCCCAAGAAACCAGAAAAAAAGCCATAGAGAATGAAACACAAGGCAGATGGGAAAAAAAGAGCAGAAAACAAGGAAACAGAAAGCAAATATGAATTTTCTTTAAAAAGAAAGCCAAAAGTTGGCACTTTGAAAGGAATGATAAAACTGATAAACCCTTAGAGAGACTTATTAAGAAAAAGAGACAAAGCACAAATCACCAGCATCAAGGATTTTTAAAAGGGGAGACAACACATCCTGCAGATAAGAAAGATATTATGAACCACAGTTCACTTACTATTTGGAGAGTCTGCTCATCTCAATAAATTCCTAGCAGGGGGAAATCCTTTACTGAAATAGACCCACGAAGACATACAATATGAGAAAATTTTATTGGCATGAAAAAAATTACATCTGAAATTAAAAGCCTTCCCACAATGAAACCAACTGGTTTTGCCAATCAATTTTTCCAAAATCTAGGGAAGAAAACAGTAATCTCACAGGAATTCTCAGGGTAAACAAGGAACACTCTGCAAACTTGTTTTATAAGACTAGCATAACCTTGATACTAAAACCAACCAGGAAGAAGTACAAGAAAGTAAAATTACAGACTCTGAGTATAGATGAAATAATCCTAAATAAAACACTAACAAAGTCCAACTGAAGGAGAATACATTGAGATCAGGTTGGGGTTGTTTTAGAATCACAAAATTTTTAAAAGTTAAATCACCACATAAAAGAAAAATCACCTGTTTCAAAATCTGCAGAAGATAAACTTAAGAAAATTTAATGTAATAATTTTAGTTCATGACTAAGAAAAAACTGCTTAGTAAACTAACAGAAGAATTTACATATTTTGATAAAAATGTCTACAAAAAAGCTAATATCCTGTGTGATGGTGAAATAGTGACAGCTTTTCCTCTGATAATTGGATAGACACAAGGATACTTATTCTCACTACTTCTGTTCACCAATGTACTGGAGATCCTAGTCCGTACAATAAGTCAAGAAAAAGGAAAGGGTTATCACAGTTGCAAAGGGGAAAAAAAGCACTTATTTGCAGACATAATTGTGTATACATAAAAAAATACAATTAGAATGATTTGAAGTAAGTGGATTTACCAAGGGAATATAGAAAAGTCAATTCTATCTCTATTAGGAATTTATAATGGCACTGAAAATATCAAGTTATCTAATTAAACATGTGCAAGACATACAGCAAACTATAAACTTCTAAGATAAAGAAGATCTAAAAAAAATGGAGAGCTATCTGTATTGTGTTCATGGATTATAAGAACAACATAAAAGGCACACACACACACACAGAGTTAATCATTTGAGGCGATGCGTATGTGGGGCAATCATTCCACGACGTCTATGGGCATGAAGTCATCACAATGTAGACTTTAAATACACATAAACTGTATCTGTCAATGACTCCTTAGTGAAGCTGTGGGTCTAAAATCAGCACCTGGCACCTGGTAACTGGCAGGTGTGGGAACCCAGGTTCACGTGCAGGCTGTACACACTCTTAATCACAGGTGAGACCTGAAGCAACCCAGCAACTCTCCATTTTTCTTTTTCTGTTTTGCTCTGTTCCCCTTGCCATTTGTGTTTAACAGATACCCAGTATCGAGTGAGCAGCGTCAATGCAGCAATAATGTTTCCCCATCTAAGGCAGGAGCATATAACACCAGCAGACTTCCCAATCGCCCTGAGATAACTGGAGTGCTCCATCACAACAGAAAGCAAAGAAACAAGACATTCCCCAAGAGAGAAAGCTGCCCGACGGCAGGGGGAACTAGGTCCACCAGACGTCCCAAGGGACCCCCAGGGGCTTGGAGCCCATGCTGGGCCCTTCAGCTTGAAACCACACTTGCCTTTCCACCATTCTGGGGGTCGTGGCAGAAGAAAGCCAGGCCATGGAAGGGAGAGAGTGTGGCTGGCCCGTGGGACTCAGGGCAGGACTGACTTCGGTCTGTGCTGGGCTCTATGTCCAGTCACCACGCTTGGAGTGTACAAAGCTCTTGGGATCATTGTAGGTTTCTGGCAAAAAGCAATGGAGCTGAAGTCACTTAGGATGGCTTTTAAGGAAAAAAATCCTCACTAAGGATTCCCTCAGTGCCAGCCTTGGCCCCTAGTGAGATGCAGACTTCTGGTCATCCATGGCTGTGCCCATAGCCCACCAGCTCCAGGGAAGGACTCCGCCTTCTCTTCTCTGTGTGCCATGAACCTGCACAGTGGGCCTTCAGAACCTCAGGAGACTCACCCCACCCCCCCCCCTATAGCCAGAACCCTCCCCAGGCATTAAAACAGCTGTGGAGTCACTTTGGCCCAAGCCCTGGTTACAGATCCCTGGAGCCCACTACAGCCTCTACAGCATGATTAATCAGGCCCTTTATACACAGATTCCTGCCTGTCAGATCCGAGCTTTGGATTCATGGTCAGCTCTGTCCTTCCTGTGGCAGCCAGGTGGGCCACAATGCAGAAAAAGGAGCTCAGGAGCTGAGTGTCAAGGGAAGCATTGAAAGGACAGCGATGGATGAAACCTGTTGCAAACTGAAGGAGGGTCCCTGCATGTCTCAGAAATGGCCTCTGGTGTGCAGGTGTGGAAGAGGGCCCCCATGGTGCAAAGGAAAGAGAGGTACTCAGGGGCAAAGGCTTTGGCCTCTCCGATAGCAGCTCCAGGTGGTAGCTCATGAACAGTGGACAGCTAATGTGGTCACATGAGCGTGACACTTGTTCCCTCACAAAGAAAGAGAAAGGGGGCAGTGTGTGGGAGTACCCGGAGGGTGTGGTGGGGAGGATGAAGAGAGGTGTCCCTCCCCTCTTCAGTGCAAATTGCTTTTGAGTCTCAGAGCTGCCAGAAGGTAGTTACCAAGTCAGGTCCCCACAGTATCCAGTGTGGGCTGGGTGCCTTAGCCCCTATCACATGGACAAGCCACACCACATGGCTTCCCTGAGTTCTAACAACAGATCTGGGGGGTTTGTCTAGGTACACACTTCCTTGCTGTAGCTGTGTTACCCACTTCTTTGAGCCCTCGTTTTGTCCTCTAGATAGAGGACATCAATTGCTACCTTAGCAGGTTGCCAGCTTAATCCCATGAAGACTAATTAGGGTAATCCTACAATTAATATCTGGCCTTAAGAGATATCAATGAATAGCTGGCCTTAAGAGATACTGGGCTTCCCTGATAGCTCAGCTGGTAACGAATCCTCCTGCCATGAGGAGACCCTGGTTTGATTCCTGGGTTGGGAACGCTGAGCCGCTACAGAAGGGACAGGCTACCCACTTTAGTATTCTTGGACTTCTCTTGGGGCTCCGCTGGTAAAGAATCTTCCTGCAATGCAGGAAACCTGGGTTAAATCCCTGGACTGGGAAGGTCCCCTGGAGAAGGGAAAGGCTACCCACTCCAGTATTCTGGCCTGCAGAATTCCATGGACTGTATAGCCCATGGGGTCGCCAAGAGTTAGACACGACTGAGGGACTTTCACTTCACTTTCAAGAGATATGACCTGAATCCAGATTAAACTGGAGTCTCCCAGTGTCATCTGGCATTTCTTCCCTGAAGCCAGCCAAAACTCACACAGGAGCATTTCCAGGGTCTCCACATAGCCAGCTGGACAGAAAATCCAGTGTGGTTCAAACAAGCTGACAGACAAGCAGGAGAGGACTCACAGGCAAACGGCTTCCCTCGTCTCAGGGGAGCTCGGGGACCACAGCAGGAACTGGCGCTCTCAACCCCTGGGCTCAGCAGCGCCCTCTTTCTCAGGCCAGCGGCTCTGCCCTGACGGGTGCAGGAAGGCCACCAACTGCCCCAGGCTGACCTCACTCCCCTCCCACGGCTGTAGCCTGACCTCCCCTGGCCTCACTCCTTCAGGCAGAACCAGCCCTCCTTTTCCCTTGATTCCAGTGTGAGGCCCGGCCCTGAGCCCTGATTGGTCACCGCCCCAGTCCTGAGCCACTTACGGTGGCCAGAGAGGATGGATCACACCGATTGGCCAGGTCCAGGTCATGTGACCATACTCTCCAGGATACGTGCGAGCTGCTCACCCTGTGTCAGGGGTAGAGATAGTGTGATGCCCCCAGAGCAGGGCTGAGAGTCCAGTCCATGTGTCCGTGTGCTCAGTGTCCTGGGACGTGCCTGCATATCCTCTCTACACACCGCTTTGTCCTTTGCATACAAAATATTCATGACACACCTCTTCCCTTCCCAAGCGCTGTTTCACACACCCACATTCAAGGGAGCAAGACCTCCTGTTTGAAGGTAGGTTTGGAGATCCTCTCTTAACCTCTGGGCTTGTTTCTTGTATTGCTACCACTGCTACTGCTATCACTTCGGTCGTGTCCGACTCTGTGCGACCCGATAGATGGCAGCCCACCAGGCTCCCCCGTCCCTGGGATTCTCCAGGCAAGAACACTGGAGTGGGGTGCCATTGCCTTCTCCGGTTTCTTGTATTGTTAGAATAATTTATTCAGTCTAAAAACCCCCACGAGCACCACCATATGCTGCTTTGCCTATTCAGGATTCTTAGCTGTTCTGACAGAGAAGGCAATGGCAACCCACTCCAATACTCTTGCCTGGAAAGTCCCATGGGCAGAGGAGCCTGGTAGGCTGCAGTCCATGGGGTCACGGAGAGTCGGACAGGACTGAGTGACTTCCCTTTCACTTTTCTCTTTCATGCATTGGAGAAGGAAATGGCAACCCACTCCAGTGTTCTTGCCTGGAGAATCCCAGGGACAGGGGAGCCTGGTGGGTCTATGGGGTCGCACAGAGTCCGACATGACTGAAGCGACTTAGCAGCAGCAGCTGTTCTGAGGGCATGGCCCAGAGGCCTCCCAAAGGGAATGAATTTTGTCCAAGGAAGCACCTGAGAGGCTGAATCACTGAATCACTTTGCTGTACACCTTAAACAAACAAATTACTGTAAATCACCAATACCTCAATTTAAAGAAAAGATATTCCCTCATCAAAAATTGTTCAAAATTTTGTAAAGTTTTTCCTTCAATTGTTGGTTTTTAGTATGTGTCTAATTGGTTTGGTGGTGTTTTGTGAAGTAGGGATCCAACTTACCTTCCCACGTGGATACCAAATTGTCCCAATGGGACGATTCCTTTGTCCTTGAATAATTGAATATTTTTAAATTTAATAATGGAAATTATTAAATTAAATTATTGATTTAATTTAATTATTAAATATTAAATTATTTATTATATTAATATTATAAATATTGATTAAATTAATTGTTAAATATTAAATTAATTTGTTTAAATTAATATTTATTTTAATTTAAATAATATTTCAATTATTGTGCTTTATTTATTCATATTTTTTATTTCTTCCTGGTTCAGTCTTTAGAAGATCGTACTTTTCAAAGAATTTGTCCTTTTGTTCCAGGATATCCATTTTATTGTCATGCAGTTATTTCTAATTGTCTCTTATGACCCTTTGTCTTTCTGTGTGGTCTGTTATAACATCTCCTTTTTCATTTCAAGTTGCTTTGAGTCTTCTCCTTGTTTTTCTTGATGAGCCCGGCTAATGATTTGTCAATTTTGTTTATGTTCTCCAAGACGTATCTTATTGTTTTATTGATCTTTGCTCGTGTTTCCTTCATTTCCATTTACTTCTGCTCTGATCTTTATGATTTCTTTCCTTCTGCTAACTTTGGAGGTTTTGTAGCCATTTTCCTCTTTTTCTAGGTTCTTTAGGTGTTAGATTAGGTTGTTTATTTGATGTTCTTTTCATTTCTTGAGGTAGGCTTCTTGTATTGCTATAAACTTCCCTCTTAGCATTGATTTATTGCATCACATAGGTTTTGGGTTGTCATTTATTCATTGCCATTTGTTTTTAGGTATTTTTAAATTTCCTCTTTGATTTCTTCAGTGACCTGTTTGATTTCTCCATGTGTTTGTGTTTTTTACAAATTTTCCTATAAATGATCCCTAATCATGTATCAGTGTGATCAGAAAAGATGCTTGCTGTGATTTCAGTTTCTTAAATTTTGCAAGACTTGATTTGTGACCCAAGATGTGATCCATTCCAGAGAGTGTTTCATGTGCACTTGAGAAAAAAAAAAAAATGTATTCTGCTGTTTGGTGATGGAATATGCTAAAGATATCAATGAGGTCCATCTAGTCTAATGTGTGATTTAAGGCTTATGTTTCTATATTCATTTTCTTTGTGGATGATCTGTCCATTGGTATAAGTGGAGTGTAAAGTCCCCTAGTATTATTTTCTTACTGTCGATTCCCTGTTTTATGGTTATTTGTATTTGTCTTACGTATTTAGGTGCTCCTGTGTTGGATGTGTGTGTATTATTATTGCAATATCCTCTTCCTGGATCAATCTCTTTATCATTATGTAGTGTCCTTCCTTGTCTCTTGTAATAGTCTTTATTTAAAAGTCTATTTTATCTGATATGAGAATTGCTACTCCAGCTTTCTTTTGATTTCTATTTGCATGGAATACCTTTTTCCAGGCCCTCAGTTTTAGTCTGTGTGTGTCCCTAGGTCTGAGGTGGATGTATTATCGACAACATTTATATGGGGCTTGTTTTTGTTTCCATTCAGCCAGTCTGTGTTTCAGTTGGACCATTTTATCCATTTATAGGTAAGGTAATTATTGCTATGCATGATACTATTATTTACTTTATTATTCTGTTTTTCTCCCATGTCTATTCACTCCCTTCTATTTCCTGCCTAGAATGCATCCTTTAATATTTGTTGTAACGCTACTTTGGTGGTGCTGAATTTTTTAACTTTTGCTTATTTGTAAAGGTACTGAGTTCTTTGAATCTGAGTGAGGTCGTAGCTGGTTGGAGTAGTCTTGCTGGTAAGTTTTTCCCTTTCATAACTTTAAGTATATCATGCCACACCCTTCTGGCCTGCAGCGTTTCTTCAGAAAGATCAGCTCTTAAACTTATGGGGACTCCCTTGGTATTTGTTGCTTTTCCCTTTCTGCTTTTAATATTTTCTCTTTTTGCTACGTTTTTCTTAGTTTGATTAGTATATGTCTTGGCATGTTTCTCCTTTGGTTTACCCTGTGTTGGACTCTCTGTGCTTCTTGGACATGGGTGTGTTTCCTTCAACAATATAGGGAAATTTTCAGCCATTGTTTCTTCAAGGGAGAGTTTATCTTTCTTCTCCTTGAATTCCTATAATGTGAATGTCACTATGCTTGATATTATCCACCAAATGCCTTAAACTATCCTCAATTTTTTGGCTTATTTTCTTCTTTTTGGTGCTCAGATCGGGTGATTTCCACTACTCTGTATTTCTTTTTCTTTTTTTTTTTTTAATATAAATGTATTTATTTTAATTGGAGGCTAATTAGTTTACAGTACTGTAGTGGTTTTGCGATACATTGACATGAATCCGCCACGGGTGCACATGGGCTCCCCGTCCTGAGGCCCCGCCCCCTCCCTCCCTGCCCCCTCCCTCTGGGTCAGCACAGTGCACCGGCACTGCTCTGTGTGTCAGCTTACTGATC
The DNA here is from genome assembly GCF_029378745.1 of Bos indicus. Taxonomy (NCBI): domain Eukaryota; kingdom Metazoa; phylum Chordata; class Mammalia; order Artiodactyla; family Bovidae; genus Bos; species Bos indicus. The sequence goes on along the minus strand of NC_091780.1, from coordinate 792,473 downwards.
TGTCCTCTGAATCACCCAATCTGTTGACTCATCTGCTGTATTTTTCATGTCAGTTATTGTATTCTTCCATTATAATCAGTTCTTTTTTATACTTATTGCCTCTTTGTGGAGTTCTCACTCTGTTCTTTCATGCTTCCCCTGATAGAAGTAAATATCTTTTATTCGTTTATTTAATGGGTCCACTGGGGCTTGCTGTGTCATTGGCTTTCTCTAGTTGCATAGAATGGGGGCTGCACTCAGTTTTGGTGCGTGGGCTTCCCATAGTTCTGTCTTCTCTTATGGAGCACAGGCTCTAGGGTGCATGAGTTCAACAGCTGTGACATGCAGCTTTACTTGCCCCACAGCCTGGGATTTAGTTCCCAGACCACCGGTTGAACCCTTGTTGCCTACATTGTCTGGAAAATCTTAACAAATGAACCAGCAGGGAAGACCCAGTAAATATCTTTATGGCCCTTATTTTGCATTCATTTGATGTAGATTATTTATGTCCATCTTGTTTAGTTCTTTTTCTGAGTTTATGTCTTAGCTGTTCATTTAGCATAGATTCTTTGTCTCTTTATTTTGCCTTTTTGTTTCTATGCATTAATATTAGGTAGATGAACTATGTCTCCATGTTGAATACGTGGATTTTAGTAGAGTGTCTCCTATGCGGCCCAAAGGAACAGTTCCCCCAGGTCACCAGAGACAGGAAATCCAGGGTGTCTCCTGTGTAGGCTGAGTTTGGTGTTCTGTTAGATGTACCCGTGTTGCTTTGGGCATGCTGGTGGGTCTGGCTGGCCCCCCAGTGCAGCTGAATGTAAGCCCCACCTCAACAGTTGCAGGTGTACTTGTGGCTGGAGCTGACCTGGAGTGGGAATCACCTTGAGGGGATGCAAGTCACAGCTGAGTCCACCCACTGTGAATGGTAGGAAAGGAGGCGATTGTGTGGGAATCCAGGCCCTTGAGGGCAAAGCCATTTTGGAGGAGCGTTGTGGGCATGGCTGGGCTGGATATGTCTGTTCCACAGGGAATGCAGAGACATAGCAGGGCAAGCAGTGCTAACAAGATAAGTTAGGAATGTCAGAAAAGTCTCCTGCTAGCACTGGGACAGCTGGGTACAGGGAGGATTTTTTTAAATGTCAAGTGATTTCATCCCTGGATGAAGTTTCAAGAAATCCTTGCCCCTTTGGCACGTGTCCCAAAATTAGTATATAATTCTCTTTCCCATGTGACCTGTGGCTACATTGAGCGTCATTACTGACAACATTCAGCATCAGTAAGTTTGGCACTAACCTATTAAGCATGGGGTCTTGGCTTACCACAGCCCCCAGCTGTCTCCCAGACGTAGCTCTGCTGGTTTCAAATCAAGATATGGGGGCTTGTCTTCCTTATTCAGGTCACCAGGGCTCAGGTGCTCAGCATGTCCTCCCAGGGAAGATACCAAGTTGGTAATGTCCCCTCCTAATTCTGGGTCACCCATCAGGAGTATGGGTCCTGACTAGAGTCTATCTCTCCCTTCCAATGCATCTCCATATTGTTTTTTCTTTACAACCTTAGTTGTGGAAGAGCTACTCTGCTAATTTTCAAGTTGGCATCTGGGTTTTCCATGTGAGGAAGCTCTCAGAATAGAATAGAGTAAGTGTCTCAAAAAGTGCCATTTCAATTTCTGTGGAAGCTGTCTCCTTGTGTAAGTCAGTGGTTCTCAAAGTGTCATCACTGGACCAGCCGTGTTAGCATCACCTGTTAAAACTGGAGTTTCTTAAGGTCCACCCTGATCTACTGTATGAGATGCTCTGAATCATTCCTCCAAGCCATACACATGCTCAATACTAAATTAACCTGAAACACATCTCCCCCAAGGTTCTCGGATCACCGTGCCCCTTAGCTTTAACCAGGTACTACTGTTTTGCAATTCTGAGGAATTTTAGGAATTTGGGGGGCATGTTTCACCACTCTCACTTGGAAGATACTAAGGAATATCTAATAAGTTGAACACGATACTTCTCTCTCGTCACCCATTGTGAGAGTTCTTAGTACATAAAGTAAAAATAAAGAGCAATTTGATTGGTAAAGAAAATCCTACAGCAGGTTGGAAAGGTGCAGTTGCTGCATTAAGATCAAGGTCTTGTACAAGGTTCATGGGAGTACAGGATGTACGGATATTTTGTAAACTTCATGGAAAAGAAACAAGGGTGGAGCAGAGTAGCCACTGGGCTTCAGTGACCCCCTACTGATTAGCTGTGCACCTTCCTGCAGGTGTGATCACCACTGGACCCTGGGAAGAGCGCTTAACACCTTGAACTGTGAAGCTCCCCAGCAGGCTGGCCTGTGACCTCCTGGGCACCATCACCTGCTGTTGCTTCCTGAACTGGCCATGTCTTCTCCCTCTGCCTTCATCTCCTCTGCCTTTATCTCCTCGTCTTTTGTGGGGTTGCCAGTACCTTGTGGTCTCTTCTGGGCCAAGGAAGATGCACCTTTGCACTTCTGAACTCTACTGGCCACCTGATGACACGTCATCCTCCCGTGATCGTTAACTCTGGCCCTGATGGGAGGGAGCTGTGTTCACTCACCTCTGGTGTACTCTCTTTTAGCTAAAGAAGAAATCCGTTCTAATCATGCTTTTTAGGTGGCTGGATTTACCAAACAGAAATACACAAATCCCAGTTAAATTTGAATTTTAGGGAAACAATGAAAACTATTTTTCTCTCTCTTTTTTTTTTTTTTTTAATTTTATTTTATTTTTAAACTTTACATAATTGTATTAGTTTTGCCAAATATCAAAATGAATCCACCACAGGTATACATGTGTTCCCCATCCTGACCCCTCCTCCCTCCTCCCTCCCCATACCCTCCCTCTGGGTCGTCCCAGTGCACTAGCCCCAAGCATCCAGTATCGTGCATCGAACCTGGACTGGCAACTCGTTTCTTACATGATATTTTACATGTTACAATGTCATTCTCCCAAATCTTCCCACCCTCTCCCTCTCCCACAGAGTCCATAAGACTGTTCTATACATCAGTGTCTCTTTTGCTGTCTCGTACACAGGGTTATTGTTACCATCTTTCTAAATTCCATATATATGCGTTAGAATACTGTATTTATGTTTTTCCTTCTGGCTTACTTCACTCTGTATAATAGGCTCCAGTTTCATCCACCTCATTAGAACTGATTCAAATGTATTCTTTTTAATGGCTGAGTAATACTCCATTGTGTATATGTACCACAGCTTTCTTATCCATTCATCTGCTGATGGACATCTAGGTTGCTTCCATGTCTTGGCTATTATAAACAGTGCTGCGATGAACATTGGGGTACACGTGTCTCTTTCCCTTCTGGTTTCCTCAGTGTGTATGCCCAGCAGTGGGATTGCTGGGTCATAAGGCAGTTCTATTTCCAGTTTTTTAAGGAATCTCCACACTGTTCTCCATAGTGGCTGTACTAGTTTGCATTCCCACCAACAGTGTAAGAGGTTTCCCTTTCCTCCACACCCTCTCCAGCATTTATTATTTGTAGACTTTTGGATCGCAGCCATTCTGACTGGTGTGAAATGGTACCTCATAGTGGTTTTGATTTGCATTTCTCTGATAATGAGTGATGTTGAGCATCTTTTCATGTGTTTGTTAGCCATCTGTATGTCTTTTTTGGAGAAATGTCTATTTAGTTCTTTGGCCCATTTTTTGATTTGGTCGTTTATTTTTCTGGAGTTGAGCTGTAGGAGTTGCTTGTATATTTTTGAGATTAGTTGTTTGTCGGTTGCTTCATTTGCTATTATTTTCTCCCATTCTGAAGGCTGTCTTTTCACCTTGCTAATAGTTTCCTTTGATGTGCAGAAGCTTTTAAGGTTAATTAGGTCCCATTTGTTTATTTTTGCTTTTATTTCCAATATTCTGGGAGGTGGGTCATAGAGGATCCTGCTGTGATGTATGTCGGAGAGTGTTTTGCCTATGTTCTCCTTTAGGAGTTTTATAGTTTCTGGTCTTACGTTTAGATCTTTAGTCCATTTTGAGTTTATTTTTGTGTATGGTGTTAGAAAGTGGTCCAGTTTCATTCTTTTACAAGTGGCTGACCAGATTTCCCAGCACCACTTGTTAAAGAGATTGTCTTTAATCCATTGTATATTCTTGCCTCCTTTGTCGAAGATAAGGTGTCCATATGTGCGTGGATTTATCTCTGGGCTTTCTATTTTATTCCATTGATCAATATTTCTGTCTTTGTGCCAGTACCATACTGTCTTGATAACTGTGGCTTTGTAGTAGAGCCTGAAGTCAGGTAGGTTGATTCCTCCAGTTCCATTCTTCTTTCTCAAGATCGCTTTGGCTATTCGAGGTTTTTTGTATTTCCATACAAATTGTGAAATTATTTGTTCTAGCTCTGTGAAGAATACTGTTGGTAGCTTGATAGGGATTGCGTTGAATCTATAAATTGCTTTGGGTAGTATACTCATTTTCACTATATTGATTCTTCCAATCCATGAACATGGTATATTTCTCCATCTATTAGTGTCCTCTTTGATTTCTTTCACCAGTGTTTTATAGTTTTCTATATATAGGTCTTTAGTTTCTTTAGGTAGATATATTCCTCAGTATTTTATTCTTTCTGTTGCAATGGTGAATGGAATTGTTTCCTTAATTTCTCTTTCTGTTTTCTCATTATTAGTGTATAGGAATGCAAGGGATTTCTGTGTGTTGATTTTATATCCTGCAACTTTACTGTAGTCATTGATTATTTCTAGTAATTTTCTGGTGGACTCTTTAGGGTTTTCTATGTAGAGGATCATGTCATCTGCAAATAGTGAGAGTTTTACTTCTTCTTTTCCAATTTGGATTCCTTTTATTTCTTTTTCTGCTCTGATTGTTGTGGCCAAAACTTCCAAAACTATGTTGAATAGTAATGGTGAAAGTGGGCACCCTTGTCTTGTTCCTGACTTTAGAGGAAATGCTTTCAATTTTTCACCATTGAGGATAATGTTTGCAGTGGGTTTGTCATATATAGCTTTTATTATGTTGAGGTATGTTCCTTCTATTCCTGCTTTCTGGAGAGTTTTTATCATAAATGGATGTTGAATTTTGTCAAAGGCTTTCTCTGCATCTATTGAGATAATCATATGGTTTTTATTTTTCAATTTGTTAATGTGGTGTATTACATTGATTGATTTGCGGATATTGAAGAATCCTTGCATCCCTGGGATAAAGCCCACTTGATCATGGTGTATGATCTTTTTAATGTGTTGTTGGATTCTGATTGCTAGAATTTTGTTAAGGATTTTTGCATCTATGTTCATCAGTGATATTGGCCTGTAGTTTTCTTTTTTTGTGGGATCTTTGTCAGGTTTTGGTATTAGGGTGATGGTGGCCTCATAGAATGAGTTTGGAAGTTTACCTTCCTCTGCAATTTTCTGGAAGAGTTTGAGCAGGATAGGTGTTAGCTCTTCTCTAAATTTTTGGTAGAATTCAGCTGTGAAGCCGTCTGGACCGGGGCTTTTGTTTGCTGGAAGATTTTTGATTACAGTTTCAATTTCCATGCTTGTGATGGGTCTGTTAAGATTTTCTATTTCTTCCTGGTCCAGTTTTGGAAAGTTGTACTTTTCTAAGAATTTGTCCATTTCTTCCACGTTGTCCATTTTATTGGCATATAATTGTTGATATTAGTCTCTTATGATCCTTTGTATTTCTGTGTTGTCTGTTGTGATCTCTCCATTTTCGTTTCTAATTTTGTTGATTTGATTTTTCTCCCTTTGTTTCTTGATGAGTCTGGCTAATGGTTTGTCAATTTTATTTATCCTTTCAAAGAACCAGCTTTTGGTTTTGTTGATTTTTGCTATGGTCTCTTTTGTTTCTTTTGCATTTATTTCTGCTCTAATTTTTAAGATTTCTTTCCTTCTACTAACCCTGGGGTTCTTCATTTCTTCCTTTTCTAGTTGCTTTAGGTGTAGAGTTAGGTTATTTATTTGACTTTTTTCTTGTTTCTTGAGGTGTGCCTGTATTGCTATGAACTTTCCCCTTAGGACTGCTTTTACCGTGTCCCACAGGTTTTGGGTTGTTGTGTTTTCATTTTCATTCGTTTCTATGCAAATTTTGATTTCTTTTTTGATTTCTTCTGTGATTTGTTGGTTATTCAGCAGCGTGTTGTTCAGCCTCCATATGTTGGAATTTTTAATAGTTTTTCTCCTGTAATTGAGATCTAATCTTACTGCATTGTGGTCAGAAAAAATGCTTGGAATGATTTCTATCTTTTTGAATTTACCAAGGCTAGCTTTATGGCCCAGGATGTGATCTATCCTGGAGAAGGTTCCATGTGCGCTTGAGAAAAAGGTGAAATTCATTGTTTTGGGATGAAATGACCTATAGATATCAATTAGGTCTAACTGGTCTATTGTATCGTTTAAAGTTTGTGTTTCCTTGTTAATTTTCTGTTTAGTTGATCTATCCATAGGTGTGAGTGGGGTATTAAAGTCTCCCACTATTATTGTGTTATTGTTAATTTCTCCTTTCATACTTGTTAGCATTTGTCTTACGTACTGTGGTGCTCCCGTGTTGGGTGCATATATATTTATAATTGTTATATCTTCTTCTTGGATTGATCCTTTGATCATTATGTAGTGACCTTCTTTGTCTCTTTTCACAGCCTTTGTTTTAAAGTCTATTTTATCTGATATGAGTATTGCTACTCCTGCTTTCTTTTGGTCCCTATTTGCATGGAAAATCTTTTTCCAGCCCTTCACTTTCAGTCTGTATGTGTCTCCTGTTTTGAGGTGGGTCTCTTGTAGACAACATATGTAGGGGTCTTGTTTTTGTATCCATTCAGCCAGTCTTTGTCTTTTGGTTGGGGAATTCAACCCATTTACATTTAAGGTAATTACTGATAAGTATGTTCCCGTTGCCATTTACTTTATTGTTTTGGGTTCGAGTTTATACACCGTTTTTGTGTTTCCTGTCTAGAGAATATCCTTTAGTATTTGTTGGAGAGCTGGTTTGGTGGTGCAGAATTCTCTCAGCTTTTGCTTGTCTGAAAAGCTTTTGATTTCTCCTTCATACTTGAATGAGATCCTTGCTGGGTACAATAATCTGGGCTGTAGGTTATTTTCTTTCATCATTTTAAGTATGTCTTGCCATTCCCTCCTGGCTTGAAGAGTTTCTATTGAAAGATCAGCTGTTATCCTTATGGGAATTCCCTTGTGTGTTATTTGTTGTTTTTCCCTTGCTGCTTTTAATATTTGTTCTTTGTGTTTGATCTTTGTTAATTTGATTAATATGTGTCTTGGGGTGTTTCTCCTTGGGTTTATCCTGTTTGGTACTCTCTGGGTTTCTTGGACTTGGGTGATTATTTCCTTCCCCATTTTAGGGAAGTTTTCCACTATTATCTCCTCAAGTATTTTCTCATGGTCTTTCTTTTTGTCTTCTTCTTCTGGAACCCCTATGATTCGAATGTTGTAGCGTTTAATATTGTCCTGGAGGTCTCTGAGATTGTCCTCATTTCTTTTAATTCGTTTTTCTTTTATCCTCTCTGATTCATTTATTTCTACCATTCTATCTTCTAATTCACTAATCCTGTCTTCTGCCTCTGTTATTCTACTATTTGTTGCCTCCAGAGTGTTTTTAATTTCACTTATTGCATTATTCATTATATATTGACTCTTTTTTATTTCTTCTAGGTCCTTGTTAAACCTTTCTTGCATCTTCTCAATCCTTGTCTCCAGGCTATTTATCTGTGATTCCATTTTAGTTTCAAGATTTTGGATCAATTTCACTATCATTATTCGGAATTCTTTATCAGGTAGATTCCCTATCTCTTCCTCTTTTGTTTGGTTTGGTGGGCATTTATCCTGTTCCTTTATCTGCTGAGTATTCCTCTGTCTCTTCATCTTGTTTAAATTGCTGAGTTTGGGGTGTCCTTTCTGTATTCTGGCAGTTTGTGGAGTTCTCTTTATTGTGGTGTTTCCTCGCTGTGTGTGGGTTTGTACAGGTGGCTTGTCAAGGTTTCCTGGTTAGGAAAGCTTGTGTCGGTGTTCTGGTGGGTGGAGCTGTATTTCTTCTCTCTGGAGTGCAATGAAATGTCCAGTAATGAGTTATGAGATGTCTATAGTTTTGGGGTGACTTTGGGCAGCCTGTATCTTGAAGCTCAGGGCTGTGTTCCTTTGTTGCTGGAGAATTTGCTTGGTATGTCTTGCCCTGGAACTTATTGGCCCTTGTGTGGTGCTTGGTTTCAGTGTCGGTATGGAGGCATTTGATGAGCTCCTGTGAATGAATGTTCCTGGAGTCAGGAGTTCCCTGGAGTCAGGGTTTGGACTTAAGTCTCCTGCTTCCAATTATCGGTCTTATTTTTACAGTAGTTTCAAAACTTCTCCTTCTATACAGCACCATTGATAAAACATCTACATTAAAGATGATAAGTTTCTCTACAGTGAGGGTCACTCAGAGAGGTTCACAGGGTTACATGGAGAAGAGAAGAGGGAGGAGGGAGTTAGAGGTGACCCAAATGAGATGAGGTGAATCAATAGTGGAGAGAGTGGGCTAGCCAGTAGTCACTTCCTTATGTGCACTCCACAACTGGACCACTCAGAGATGTTCACGGGGTTATACAGAGAAGAGAAGAAGGAGGAAGGTAACAGAGGTGGCCAGAAGGATAAACGGGTGGAATGAAAAGGAGGGAGACAGATCCAGCCAGTAATCAGTTCCCTAAGTGTTCTCCACCGTCTGGAACACACAGAAATTCACAGAGTTGGGTAGAGTAGAGAGGGGTTAGGGAGGAGACACAGGCGACCTGGTGGAGAAAAAGGAGGGTCCAAAGGGAGAGAGAGCAGTCAAGCCAGTAATCTCACTCCCTAGTGAAAAATGGGTCCTGAAGATTGGGTCCTTAAAGGTACAAAATTGGTAACAAATACATAAAAGCAAAAATTAAAAATCTAGAGTAGAGTTTGGAATTTCAAAAATACGATGTTAAAGAAAAGAAGAAGGAAAAGAAAGAGAGAAAGAATGAACAAACGAAAACAAACAAGGTCGCGAAAATTATAAAGAAAGTACAGGTACAAAATTGATAACTAATACCAGAAAGCGAAAATTAAAAATCTAGAGTAGAGTTTGGAATTTCAAAAATACGATGTTAAAGAAAAGAAGAAGGAAAAGAAAGAGAGAAAAAACGAACAAACAAAAACAAACAAGGTCGCGAAAATTATAAAGAAAGTACAGGTACAAAATTGATAACTAATACCAGAAAGCAAAAATTAAAAATCTAGAGTAGAGTTTGGAATTTCAAAAATACAATGTTAAAAAAAAAAAAAAAGAAGAAGAAGAAAAATAAAGAGAGAAAACAAACAAACAAATACGAACAATGTCACAAAAATTATAAAGAAAATACAGGTACAAAATTGATATCAAATACCAAAAAGCATAAATTAAAAATCTAGAGTAAAGTTTGGAATTTCAGATATACAATGTTATATAAAAGAGGAAGAGAAAGAAACAGAGAAGAAGAAAAAAAAAAAGTCACAGAAATTATATAAAAAAAAACTATAGGTACAAAATTGATAACATATACCAAAAAGCGAAAATTAAAAATCTAGAGTAGAGTTTGGGATTTCAAAAATACAATGTTAAAGAAAAGAAGAAAAAAACAAAAACAAACAAACAAAAAAAACAAGGTCAAAAAATTATAAAATATATATATATGAAGTTTGCTGAAGAAGAAAAAAATAGGGTCTTTTTTTTTTTTTTTTTTGGCAAAGTAATAGGTTATAAAAGTGAAAATTAAAGGAACAATAGAGGACTTAAAAATTTTTTTTTTAATTAAAAAAAAAAAAGAAAGAATGATTGTAAAAATAATAAAAATATATCTAGGACTTTTTTTTTTTTTTTTTTTTTTTTTGTGGGTGAGTGGGTTCAGTTCATTTTTGGCTAGTTCCTTGGTCAGATTTATATTTCTCAAGACCTATAGGCCCCTTCCTATGTAGTCCGTAGTAACCACAGGGTTTTGATCTATTGCCTATAGCTTCCAAGGCGTTTCCCTCTGTTATATCTTCTTCTGTTTGCTAGTCTCTTCAGTATCTGGTTTCCGCCCTGACTCAAAGGGCACGGTGGAGGACACTTTTTTTTTTTTTAGGCTTACTTGTTCAGTCGCGCTGTGGGGAGGGAGGGAGGGATGCTGCAAACAAATAACACTGGCGTGGGCTCGCAGTGCCTCAGCCACCCTGGGTCTGCCCCTGCTCACGGCGCGTGTAGCCTCCCTGTCCACACTGCTCGGACTCTAGGTTGTTCCGCCGGGAACAATCCGAGGCTGGCCCTGGGCTGCATGCACCTCCCAGGTCCAAGCCGCTCAGGTTCAGGCACTCGGGTAGTCCTCAGAGGCGCAGACTCAGTTGGGCCTGCGTTTTGTGCTCTTCCCAGGTCCGAGCGCCAATTTGCTCTTCCCAGGCGAGCGCCAATGCTGCGACTTATCGCCTCCCCGACACTCGGTTATCTGGATGTAAAACCGGCGCACCTTCTCAGGCAGATGTTGACCGTCCAGACCCCCAAGAAGTTTTAGTTAGCAAAGAAGCCTGCTTACAATTTTATAGATAATGTCTCTCTGGGGCTGCGATTGCCCCCTTCCGGCTCTGGCTGCCTGTCACCGGAGGGGGAAGGTCTGCAGCCGGCTATCTCTGTTCAGTCCTTTGTTCCGTGCGCGGGCCTGGCGGTCTTAGGTTAGGGCTGGCTTTTCGCGTGGTAGGTATCCCACAGTCTGGTTTGCTAGCCCAAATTATTTCGCTCAGATAGCGCTCAGGGTATTCAGGCCAGATTCTTACTCTCAGCGATGCAGCCCACGCCGCGCCTCCCTGCCCAGCCCCGGTTTGCTAATGGCGGATGCAGGCGTCTGCGCTGCTTCTCCGCTGGGGGAGTTACCGTAGGGCTCGCAATCTGCGAGTTTTAAATTGTTTATTTATTTTTTCTCCCTGTTATGTTGCCCTCTGTGCTTCCAAAGCTCGGCACAGATTCGGCAGTGAGAAGGTTTCCTGATGTTTGGAAACTTCTCTCTTTTTAAGATTCCCTTCCCGGGACGGAACTCCGTCCCTCCCTCTTTTGTCTCTTTTTTTTTGTTTGTTTTTAATATTTTTTCCTACCTCCTTTCGAAGAGTTGGGTTGCTTTTCTGGGTACCTGATGTCCTCTGCCGGCATTCAGAAGTTGTTTTGTGGAATTTACTCGACGTTTAAATGCTCTTTTGATGAATTTGTGGGGGAGAAAGTGTTCTCCCGGTCCTACTCCTCCGCCATCTTGGCTCCTCCCCCTATTTTTCTCTTTTTTTAGTAGAAGTCCATCTCCTGAAATACTTGGGATGTTCTTATACTAAAAAAATATTCACTGAAAACCAAATTTAACTAGATGTCTTGTGTTTTACCTGAGAGGCTTACTCCCAAGGTAAAGGGGTTCCCATTTTAGCTTCCCATCCTAGGAGTGGCACCTTGTCTTAGAAAGGATTGTATTTAGTCATCAAAATAAGGTCAGACTTACCTGCATGCCAGACATGACTTGTGACATATTGATCACATGTTGAAGTGATAATATTTTTTGTTTACTGGATTAAAATATAATTTGAAAATTAATTTCATCTGCTTCTTTATGTTTTTAAATGTGGTTACTAGAAAATTTAAGGTATTATATGGAGCTTGAATTTGTAGTCCATAGTACACTACACTGGACAGCTTTGGCCTAGAGCAAAAGCCATGCTGGGGGACCTAACAACCATCAGGCTGGGAGTGGGGCACCCCTCTCCCCAGAAAGAGTTAGACTCTCCCTTTTGGTGTCATTTGTGGCTGAACTGGTCGGAGGCATACAGATTCCTTGAGTGTAGTTTGTCTTTACAAACATTTTATTGTTTGAATTTTTCAGTTCTGACCAAATCTTGGTGGTTTTTGATTGACGAGAGACCAAACAGGCCTGGAGTGCATTTACTGTTAAGTATATTTGTAGCAGGGTGCTTCCCAGGTGACTCTGGTGGTATAGAACCCATCTGCCAATTTAGGACACACAGAAGACTAGGGATAAAAGTTTGATCCCTAGGTCAGGAAGATCGCCTGGAGGAGGGCAAGACAACCTAATCCATTATTGTTGCATGGAGAATCCCATGGACAGAGAATCTTGGTGGGCTACAGTCCATGGGGATGCACTGAGTCAGATATGACTGAAGTGACTGAGCACACGTGTATTTGCAGTTGAATTATGACAGCAGATTGCGACACATGGGAAGAAGCAAGATGAGTGTGGAAAGGGGGTGATTTGGGAAAGGGTCTGTTTTCTGGAAGCTGTACCGTGTTGTCCCTTTTACTTCTCTTTTTCTTCCTTTGGTTTTATGATGGCATACTGGTGGTGGCAAGACAACACTGACTGCATTTGCTAGAAGCAGATGTCCCCATTAATTTAAATTTTAGAGACTGAAAATTAAGGAGGATGCATTATGCAATATGAAAGAAGGAAATGAAAATTTCTTTGGCAACATTCAAACTCTGAATATCTCCTGAGTTGGGTTCGTGGCGGTGGAAGTCTTTTTATATAAGTCTTATATAAGATATAAGACAATATCTTAGGATCATAGTTTAGTTGTAGGACTACAATTCTCCTTGATCATTCACTGCTTTCCTCTCCCTATCTCCTAACCTTCTGAAGTTCTTGGAAAGTCAAGAAACAGTAGTGAGAGCAAAGCAAATAAAAATTCAAGAGCTTTCAGAGGCCAAGGACTTGGTCTCTGGTCAAATAACCTGACCTTTACTCAGTTCGATTTACAATCTCTCTTCTGGGAAGGCTTGTATGGTAAAAAGAATCTGCCTGCAATGCAGGAGACGTGGGTTCGATCCCTGGGTTGAGAAGATCCCTTACTCCAGTATTGTTGCCTGGAGAATCCCCATGAATAGAGGAGCATGGAGGGCTACAATTCATGAGGTCGCAAAGAGTCAGACATGACTGAGCAACTAAGCATAGAACATGCCAAGCACAGCAACTCGGAGAACCTGCTCTTGCTGCAGGATCCACCTTCCGTCCACTTCCACTTTTCCCTCCAGGTCTCACTACCTGCTGATCATGTTGCCAGAGTGTCCCTCATAGGTGTCTTGTCACCAGTTTGAGGACATGACCTCCAACATGTCAGGCCAGTGGGAAGTTGATGCCACATACCTTAGCAGCTGGCAGTCTGGCGCATCTGGTGATAATTTCATTAAGCTCAGCCCTCCCCCACCCTAGGTCTTCTTGTTGACATTGCTGTTAATTTGAGGACTTCTATAGGACACGTGTGACACATGGCTCTTCAGTAAGAGGAGCTGATAGCCTTGGCTGGCAGAATGAGGCATGGGGCTGTGTGCTAGGTTCCATTTTCTGAGGAGGAGAACACCTCAATTTCATGAGGCCTTGAGCTCTCAGACCCAAAGGAGAGAAACCAAGGGTGTAGAAGTTTGACAGGCACTGACTGGAAATCTGTGTGAGAAGGTGTTACTGCTGGCTGTGTCCTGTGTCTCATGCTGAGCCCAGAAAAACTGATGCTTTTGAACTGTGGTGTTGGAGAAGACTCTTGAGAGTCCCTACAACCAGTCCATCCTAAAGGAAATCAGTCCTGGGTGTTCACTGGAAGGACTGATGTTGAGGCTGAAACTCCAACATTTGGCCACCTGATGCGAAGAGCTGACTCATTTGAAAAGACCCTGATGTTGGGAAAGACTGAAAGTTGGATGAAAAGGGGACAACAGAGGGTGAGATGGTTAGGTGGCATCACCGACTCAATGGACATGCTTTGGGTAAACTCCAGGAGTTGGTAATGGACAGGGAGGCCTGGCGTGCTGCGATTCATAGGGTCACAGAGTCAGATTCGACTGAGCGACTGAACTGACTGACTGACTGACTGACCACCACCATCATCGTGCACGGTCACTGGCCCTTGTTCAAGTCCAACAGGTCCAACTCGCCTTATCCCCTGGCAGCCTTATTCTACTTTGTGTTTGCAGTGGACTTATCTGGACATCTCACAGTGGAGTCATAGATTATTTGTCCATTTCTGTTTAGCTTTTTTCACTTGGCATATGACTTCAAACTTTACTCAATTTGCAACACATGTCATAATGTCCTTAGTTGTTAAAAATAAATAGCACACAGGCTCACTATCATGTACAATCAGGGAATTACAAATTAAAATCGTGATATATCACACCACACCTCTTAGGACTGCTAAACTCCAAATATAAGATAATGCTAATTGCTGGAGGGTGAGGAACAACAGCAATTCCTCATTGCTGGTGGAATGCATGTAAAGCCCCGCTGAGAGACAGTCTGGTAGTTTTCCCCAAAGCTCAACATGTCTCACCTTGGGATCCAACAATCATGCTTTCAGTATTTACGCAGTTGCTCTGAAATTCTACATCCAAATGCAAACGAGGATGCAGTTTTGCACAGCAGTTCTATTCACAATGGCTACAAACTTGAAGAAATCAGGATATCTTTCAGTAGATGAAAGTGCAAGCAAATTGGTGTACACAGATATCAAGGGGACCAGAACACACCACCCCAAATTATGTCTGACATGAGTTAGTTTAGTTTAACTTAAAATAATAATAATAATAAAAAATTCTGAGTAGAGGTTGCCCCCTATTTTTTTTTTAATGTGTTCATTCCTTTATGGCCACACTGTGTCTTCGTTGCTTTGAGAGGCCTTTCTCTAGTTGTGGAGAGCTGGTTCTGCTCTTGTTGCAGAGCATGGGCTCTAGGTGTGCAGGCTTCAGTAGTTGTGGTGCCTGCATGTAGTAGTTGTGGCTCCCCAGCTCTAGAGCGCTGGCTCAGTAGTTGTGGTGCATGAGCTCAGCTGCTCTGAGGCATGTGGCATACTCCTGGATCAGGGATAGAACCTGTGTCCACCGCATTAGCAGGCAGATTTTTAGCAGCTAGCTCACCAGGGAAGACTGAGGTTGCCCTTTTGTGAGGTACATTTACATTTATTAGAGAAATCTCCATTTGTAAGGGTGTCCCCCTTTGAACCTAGGAGAGGAATAATTACATCTCAAGGAAGGAACACTTATCAGTGAAGAAGTCAGGACTTAAATCTGCAAACAATCATCTGTTTATTTACTGTGCTTTGCATGATAACCTGCCATAAATGGCCTCTGCCTTCCCCTCAGGGTTTTTCTTCTGTTTGGGGTTGAAGAGCTATTTATGGTGAAGTCTGATCATTTCAGGGAGTGACTCAGTTTTCCTTGGCATCTCCTCTCTATGCAAAAGGTATACATGTTCATTAAACTTCTTTCTCCTGATAATTTGTGTTTAATGATGGAGAAGGAGGGCTCAACCAAGAACCTGGAAGGGGCGAGGGAAATTTATTTTCCTCCTATATACATGCAAAGGAATAACACTCAACAGTGGAAAGGAATGAAACATCAACCCTTGAAAGACAGGAATAAATCTTAGATGCACATGGCTAAGTGAAAGAATCCAGTTGAAAAGGCTGCACCCAGTATGACCCCATTGTGACATTCTTGGAAAGGTAAAGCTACATAGATGATAAGCAGAGGTTGGGGAATTGGAAGTGATCGTTTAGGATGGATACCTGTCAATATGAATTTGTCTAAGCCTGTCACTTTATATAGCGCAAAGGGTCAATCAGAATCTATTCAAATGTACTTATGCATTGTATAAGTAAGTCATAGGATGGAATACCAAACACAACAGAGTCTCAACATCACTCACTATTCTATCACTATTCTGTTCAGTTCAGTTCAGTCACTCAGTCATGTCCGACTCTTTGTGACCCCATGAATTGTTGGTGGGAATGTAAATTGATATAGCCACTTTGGGGGACAGTATGTAGGTTCCTTAAAAAACTGAAAAGAGAACTACAATACCACCCAATAATCCCACTGGGTTTGCTGAGACCACCATAATTCAAAAAGACATATGCACGGTCATGTTCATTGCAGCCCTATTTACAATAACTAGGACATGAAATCTGGAGAAGGAAATGGCAACCCACTCCAGTAATCTTGCCTGGAAAATCCCATGGACGGAGGAGCCTGGTAGATTACAGTCCATGGGGACAGGAAGAGCTGGACAGGACTGACTGAGTTCACTTTCACTTTTCACTTTCATGCATTGGAGAAGGAAATGGGAACCCACTCCAGTATTCTTGCCTGGAGAATCCCAGGGACGGGGGAACCTGGTGGGCTGCCGTCTATGGGGTTGAACAGAATCAGACAAGACTGAAGTGACTTAGCAGCAGCAGGACATGGAATCAACCTAAATGTCCATCAACTGAGAAATGGGTAAGGAAGAGTGCTACATATACACAGTGTAATATTATGGAGGCATTAAAGGAATGAAAGTGGGCCCTCTGAAGAAATGTGGATGGACGGTCAGTCATAAAGTGAAATGAGACAGAAAAACAAAAACATATATTGTATCTTCATATATATATATATATATATATATATATATATATTCATATATATGAATTTATACGTTTATCTGTCTATCTATAGGCTTCCATAGTAGCTCAGCTGGTAAAGAATCCTCCTGTAATGCCAGAGACCCTGGTTCAATTCCTGGGTTGGCAATATCCCCTAAGAAAGGATAAGCTACCCATTCCACTATTGTTGGGCTTCCCTTGTGGTGCAGACAGTAAAGAATCTGCCTGCAATGTGGGAAACCTGAGTTTGATCCCTGGTTTAGGAAGACACCCTGGAAAAGGGCATGGCAACCCACTCTAGTATACTTGTGTGGAGAATCCCCTTTGGCAGAGGAGCCTTGCAGGCAACAGAATGAATGGGATTGAGCAGCTAAGCACAGCGTATATGGAAAATGGTGCTGAGGCCCTTATCTCCAGAGCCCACATAGAGGCACAGACACAGAGAAGGACCTTGACGACGCAGCAGGGGAGGGAGGAGGGGCAAACTGAGAGGCCAGCAGGGACATGCATGCCCTGCTAGGATGTACGTTTCCTGTTGTTGCTTTTGTTTGTTTTTAAATTTCCTTTATTTATTTCTAATAATCCTCAGGTCTTTAACCAGACAGCTAGTGGAGAGCAGCTGTCTAATATACGGAGCTCAGCTTGGTGCTCTCCATTGACCTAAAGAAGAGGAATGAGGGGGTGGGTGGGAAGCTCAAAGGGGAGCAGATATATATGCACATATAAATGATTTACTTCATTGTACAGCAGAGAATAATGTAACAATGTAAAATGACTATAACACAATTTAAAAAAGAGAGAGAAAACAAATAGGTGGTCCTGGTGCTACGACTCTGCACTCCCAAAGCAGGGAGCCCAGATTTGATTCATAGTCAGGGAACTTTATCCCACAAACTGCAACTGAGACCCAGCGTAGCCAAATTTAAAAAAAAAAAAAAAAAAGAAAAATTACGAATGCCACAGACAGCATAAAAAATAAAATGGTATCCATATATTTCTGATAAATGTTATAAAAAATGGGGACATTTCCTTTTCAGGAAAAGCCCTGATGGTTATTAGAAATAAATTAAGGAAATTTAAAGACAAACAAAAAGCAACAACAGAAAACCTATTATGCCAAACAAAAGAAGTCTGACACAAATGCAAACACATGATCTGGTTTTTCTGAAATCCTAGACAATAGATCTAATCTCTCGAAACCAGCAAATCATTGGCTGCCTGGTGTTGATCAAAGTGGTTGGGAAAAGGACAAGAGAAGATTTGTGGTGATGGAAACATTCTGTATCTTGCTTGTGGTGGCTGTACATGGGTGTATTTATCTGTCAGAAATCATAAAACTATACCCTTAAGTTTTATTGCATGTAGATTATACTAAGGTCATGAAGCAATACTTAACATGATTTGTCACTAGAGAAATGCAAGTTAAAACCACAATGAGAAACTATCTCACATCTAAGATAGCTTCAATGTAAAGATCAGAAACAACAGAATATGACAAGAGTGCACAGGATTAACAAGTGATGGGAGAACGTGGAGACACTGGAACCCTGTATCTTGCTGGGGAGAATGGAAGATGATGTGGCCACTGTGGAAAAAAGTTCACACATTCCTCAAAAAGTTAAAATTGACCTATGAGCTGGCAAAACTGTTAGGGGAAGCACACTGATTGAAACCGCCCACCCTGGCCGGGCACCATAGTAACCATTTGCATGAGTTGTTTTATGACAGGAGATCCTGATAAGGAATACGGAACTCACCACCAACAGGAAGAGTTCGGGAGAGGTTAAAAGGAGACACCGTGTGTCCGTCCACTTCCCAGAATCCCTCTGGCTAGCATCCATCTTGGCTGAGCGGTGCGTGCGCCACCAGGAAAGACTCTGAATTTGAATGATTGGCCAAAGACCACCCAAAAACTAATCCCATCACCATAAACCCCGAGACTGTGAGCCACGCAGCACAGCAGCTCTCCTGGGTTCCCTTACCCTACTGCTCTCCACCCGGGTGCCCTTTCCCAATAAAATCTCTTGCTTTGTCAGCACATGTGTTTCCTTGGACAATTCATTTCTGAGTGTTAGAGAAGAGCCCAGTTTTGGGCCCTGGAAGGGGTCCTCCTTCCTGAAACAAAACTACTCTAGGTCTAAACCCAAAAGAATTGCCAGTAGGGACTCCAACAGATACTTGTACATGAATATTCATACCAGCACCAGTCACAACAGACAAAAGGGACAAACGTTCATCCATGGGCAATGGATAAGCAAAATGCGTTACAAACACAGTTACCCCTCAAACAACACAGATTTGAACTGCACAGGTCCACTTACACCTGTATTTTTTTCAATAAATATATACTATGGCATGTCCCATGGTTTTTGAATCCACAGACGTTAAACAGAGGTTATAGAGGGCTGACTGTAAAGTGTACACAGATTTTTGACTACATGGAGGATCTTAATACTTTTTTGCTTTCAGAGAACTAATTTTGTAAAGGGAATGGTGCTCAGAGATATAACTTGATACTTTCATCTCCACCTGCCTACCTCCCATCTTCATTCTGAAGTCTAAGATCTGCCTCAGTATCAGCAGGGCCACAGCCATGACTTTCCCCCTCTACTCTGTTCCTGCAGGTGCACCCCCACCCCTCCCCCCATAGTAATCACTGCTTATTGTTTCTCAGGCCCAAACAACGATTCCATTCTTGGGTCCTTCCTTCCACCAGTTCCAGACATGAATTGAAGAAAATAAAGTTGATTCTGTCTTTGAGATATATCTAGTTCTACTCATACATGAGTACTTGCTTTATTACACTACTAGTACCAGTGACTTCCCTGATAGCTCAGATGGTAAAGAATCTGCATGCCATGTAGGAGACCCCAGTTCGATTCCTGGCTTGGGAAGATCCGCTAGAGAAGGGATAGGCTACCCACTCCAGTATTCTGGCCTAGAGAATTCCATGGAGTGTACAGTCCAGGTGGCTGAAAAGAGTCAGACACGACTAAGTGACTTTCATTCATTCACTCACTGACTCAGTACCAGTGAGCAGGCAAGTAGATTTAAAGTAAATGCTGCTTAATTAACTGCCCATCTAGACAGAATAAAATCGATCCAACAAAAGTCAGTTCCAAGTGAATAGTGAACCTAAGTGGAAAGGAAAGAAAACCCGGTACATGACATAGGGGAATATCTTCATGACCTCAGGTAGCCAAAAGTCCAAGGGCAGGAATTTGTGTCTGCTGCATTCATGCCGCATCTCCAGTATAGATGCCCAGTGTTTCCAGAGGGAACATAAAGGAAACTTCAACACCATCTGGAGGAAACTACACACATGCAAGCACTTGGGTCATTATGAAGACACACAGTGTTCTTAATGATCAGATTGAATGTCATATACATGTCACTTCTCATTAGTCTAACATCTAATGCAATCCTAATTAACAGCCATTCAGACTGATTTTCAGGATAAACTGATTCTAAGTTTCACATGAAAAATGAGCAAGAATACCTAGGAAAGCCTGAGGGAAAAAAGCCAGGTCCAGTGATAAGGTGTGATAAGGCCTACCAGGAGATAAGACAGATTTTAAAGCCAGGATTATTATCATTTTTTTTTTTTTTGAAGAATCCAGGCCACTACTGTTACAAGTTTTGTTATTGGCTAGGATACTACTACATAAAACACTATTCTGAAGACTCTTGACTTGTTAGGTGCCTCTGGATTCAGAAATCGGGAGGGCCCTAGGAGGCGCAAAAGGAGGCGGCGGCAATCGCCTTAAATCAGAAAGTGGTGGATAAGTTTTTAAAGGTTTGGGCAGAGGGGGAGGGGGCTCACCAGGGTGCCCAGCTACAGTGCCCTGTAAGTCCCCTCCTTTCTCAGGAGGTAGAGCACAGTCTCCCTCCTTTTCTTCATCAATGGCAGAAAAATATGATCTGCCCAGAAAGTGGAAACCCACCACCATCCACCGCCATAACCTTCCCCACAGGCCATCTAACAGCCTCATGACGGGGGTCCAGGACATTTCTAATCACATTCCACAGAGCAAAAGCATCTACAGGAACACTTTTTGGCCCATGTTTCTCTTTCCCTGTTCCGGAGATCTTTTAACTGTTTGGTGACTGAATCTTACGGATGGTCTGATTGGGGATGTTTCTCTTAAGCTCTTAGGAGCATTTTTAGCTAAAAAACACCAGTCTTCATTAGAACGGTAACGGGCTGCTGCCTCTTTTAAATCTTTTTCATCTTGAGGTGAAGTATATTAATTATAAACAATTAACAAATTGTTTTTTTTAATAATTTATAATTATGTATCCATTGTCATAAATAAATATATGTATTTATATAATTGTACATTTTAATTAAAGTAATATATTGTAAATATAAGTATTTACAATGAATTTTTGTAATATTTATGTAATGTAAATAATTATAATGTAATTCATAGCTAATATTAAATATTGATCATATATAATGTATATGTATATACATAAGTATAATTAATATATAATACATAATATAATAATGTAATAATAGCATTATTTAATGAATGTAATACATTTATACATTATTAGATTACATAAACATTTATTAATATTAAAAATATATTATTTAATTACAAAATAATGTTAATACATTTTAATAAATTAATGTAAATTATTTATATATTTTATTACTAAGTCACGTTGGCAATTAATGTAGTGGATTAACCAGATTCACGAGCAGGATCTAAAGCGTCTCTAATCATATTTCATAGAGAAAAGGTGTCAGTGGGGACCTTTTCTGGGCCATGTAAAGTGTAATAAGTTTTTAGGGGCTTCCTTACCTTTTCCCAGATATCTAGGTTAACAGTACCCTCTTCTGGGAACCAAGGACATTGCTCTTGTACAAATGTAAAAAGGACTGAACATTAGCTTTCTTAAACTTAATTCCTCTTTTGTTTAACAGTTGTAGGATTACTCCTATAAAGAGTTGTCGTTCTTTTGACTCATTGTTACCCGTGTCAGAAAATTATCTTTTTTATTTCTTCATCAAAAAGATTTTTACTTCCCACTGTTTTTTACTTTACCCATTTTATGCAGGGGGGTTTGCGGCATCCTGAGTGGAGTCCTAGCCGTCCGAAAAACTGTACAATGGGGGAGACTTAACTTCGGGACCCTGTTTTGGGTGCCACTTAGCGGGGTCCAGCCCCAGTTGGATCCAGGGATTCCCTCAGGAGAACAGCGTCGGCAAATAGAGAAAGTAAAGAAGATAGATAAAAGGGGGGAAAAATAGGCTTAATCTTCCTTGGTTTACACAGAAAGCCAATAAAGTTCCTGACACAGAATTTGTTCTGTTCACGGAGTCTGCAGGCGCCCTCTCAGGTGGGGTTAGGACGCAGGATGCCCTCTCCCCGGTTAAGACGCAGGGCACCTTCCTGATCGGTTCTTAGAAGCCCAGGCAATAAGTGAACAGAGAGCCCCTGTGTTTTAAGTAGTCATCCTAAAAAAAGAACAGAGAGAAAAAAAGAGTGAAAAGGAAAAAAAAAAAAAAAATGACACAGGGAGACCAAGCTCTGATGAAGCTGGGTCTGTAGCTTTATTTTCAAAAGGAGTTTTATACCCTAAGTTATACATTTCCAGAAGTGAAAGATACAGAGTTATATAGAGTCAGCTCAACATTACATCAGTTTCACCTTTATCAAAAGCAGGACATTTTTTGCATAGCTTTTTATAAACAAGGGTCTTATGTTGTGCACACCGTCTTCTGGCCCTGTGGCCTGTTAACATTTTGTAACTCTTTTTTGATAAAGGTTGGTCACCCAGAAAATCTGTTTTCCCTTTATCTTTTTAGTCTGCAGTCCCCCTCAAGAAACAGAGATACATTCACATGGAACAAAGGCATAGTGGGTTACAAAAAAGAAAGAACTTACTAACTCAAGGGTTTTATGTTGCTAATGCCAAGGCTACTGCTTGTTTTTCTTGCATACCAACTATTTTTGTTAATGTACTCCCAGGCGCACATTGGGTAAAGGACAAGGAAACTCAGCAGCAAACATTGGCTCAACAATGCAGTATTATTTTAATAAAGCTTTTTTTTTTATCTCTAAAAGGTTATGCTTGGGGTGTTGTGAACAATCATGTGCATTAGTTGTAAGAATGTGGATAAACCTGCCAAACAAGCTAAAATAGTAACAGAGGGGTTAAAGTAAAAATGTTCCTTTCAAGCCCAGGAGACTTAGTAACTAGAGCCCTAAGTTGATTTGTTTCAGAAAAAGGTGGTCAGGGATAGCCCCCTGTAAATGTCAAAAAAGTTGGTGAAAAGCATAATATAATAAACAGTAGACAGACAGATTTTAGTTTTGGGGTAGATGCTGGAGCAGATCCAGGGAATCCCTTGAGTCCTGTTCCGCCTTTGTCTGTCAGGTCCTCTCCACATGACGTTTGTCATGGTTGGGATCTCTCGTGGTGGCTCCCGACATATATCAGAAGCTTTCTCTATCTCCTTTATACTTTAATAAAACTTTATTAAATAAAAAGCTCTGAGCAATCAAGCCTCATCACTGGCCCTGGATCGAATTCCTTTCCTCCAGAGGCCAAGAATCCTGGCATCTGTCACAGCTCATCGTAGCAACATTTCAATACTGAAGAGATCCTCCAAGAATTAAGAGTCTTTTAATAGTACAAAGCCATAGATTGCAAAATGAAAATACATATGACCCCCTCTAATTTGTGCAGCTTCACAGGTGCCACTATGTGAGTCAGGAAGATCCCCTGGAGGAGGGCATGGCAATCCACTACATTGTTCTTGCCTGGAGAATACCATGGACAGAGGAGCCTGGCAGACTACAGCATATAGGGTCGCACAGAGTGGGACACGAATGAAGTGACTTTACACTCACACACCTTAATTTGTCAAGAAATAGCTGGAGTAACAGCAAATTTAGCCTTGGAGTACAGAATGAAGCAGGGCAAAGACTAATAGAGTTTTGCCAGGAGAACACACTGGTCATAACAAACACCCTCTTCCAACAACACAAGAGAAGACTCTACACATAGACATCACCAGATGGTCAACACCGCAATCAGACAGATTATACTCTTTGCAGCCAAAGATAGAGAAGCTCTATACAGTCAGCAAAAACAAGACAGGAAGCTGACTGTGGCTCAGATCATGAACTCTTTATTGCTAAATTCAGACTTCTCCTGAAGAAAGTCAGGAAAACCACTAGACAATTCAGGTATGACCTAAATCAAATCCCTTATAATTATGTAGTGGAAGTGATAAAGAGATTCAAGGGAATAAATCTGATAGAGTGCCTGAAGAACCAAGGGCGGAAGTTGGTGACATTGTACAGGAAGCAGTAATCAAGACCATCCCCCCAAAAAAAGAAATGCAAAAAAGGCAAAACAGTTTCCTGAGGAGGTCACACAAATAGCTGTGAAAAGAAGAGAAGCGAAAGGCAAAGGAGAAAAGGAAAGATACACCCATTTGAATGCAGAGTTCCAAAGAATAGCAAGGAGAGATAAGAAAGCCTTCCTCAGTGATCAATCCAAAGAAATAGAGGAAAGCAATAGAATGGGAAAGACTAGAGATCTCTCCAAGAAAATTAGAGACACCAAGGGGATTTTTCCTGCAAAGATAGCACAATAAAGGACAGACATGTTATGGACCTAACAAAAGCAGAAGATATTAAGAAGAGGTGGCAAGAATACACAGAAGAACTGTACAAAAAAGATCTTCACAACCAAGATATTCACGATGGTGTGATCACTCACCTAGAGCCAGACATCCTGGAATGTGAAGTCAACTGGGCCTTAGGAAGCATCGCTACAAACAAAGCTAGTGGGGGTGATGGAATTCCAGTTGAGCTATTTCAAATCCTGAAGGACGATGCTGTGAAAGTGCTGAACTCAATATGCCAGCAAGTTTGGAAAACTCAGCAGTGGCCACCAGACTGGAAAAGGTCCGTTTTCTTTCCAATCCCAAAGAAAGGCAATGCCAAAGAATGCTCAAACTACTGCACAATTGCATTCATCTCACAAGGTAGCAAAGTAATGCTCAAAATTCTCCAAGGCAGGTTTCAATAGTATGTGAACTATGAACTTCCAGATGTTCAAGCTGGATTTAGAAAAGGCAGAGGAATCAGAGATCAAATTTCCAACATACATTGGGTCATTGAAAAAGCAAGAGACTTACAGAAAAGCACATACTTCTGCTTAATTGACTACACCAGAGCCTTTGACTGTGTGTATCACAAAAAAAAACTGTGGAAAATTCATCGAGAGATGGGAATACCAGACCACCTGACCTGCTTCCTAAGAAATTTGTATGCAGGTCAAGAAGCAACAGTTAGAACTGGATATGGAACAACAGACTGGTTCAAAATCGGGAAAGGAGTAAGTCAAGGCTGTATATTATTGTCCTCCTTATTTAACTTATATCCAGAGTACATCATGAGAAATGCTGGACTGGATGAAGAAAAAGCTAGAATCAAGATTATCAGGAGAAATGTCAATAACCTCAGATATGCAGATGACACCACCCTTATGGCAGAAAGCCACGAGGACCTTGATGAGGAGCCTCTTGATGAAGGTGAAAAAGAGTGAAAAAGATGGATTGAAACTGAACATTAAAAAAAAAAAAAAAACTAAGATCATTATTTTGCCATCAAAGGTCCACCTACTTAAAGAAATGGATTTTCCAGTAGTCATGTACGGATGTGAGAGTTGGACCGTGAAGAAGGCTGAGCATCAAAGAATTGATGCTTTTCAACTGAGGTGTTGGAAAAGACTCTTGAGAGTCCCCTGGACTGTATGGCAATCAAACCAATGAATCCTAAATGAAATCAGTCCTGAATATTCATTGGAAGGACTGATGCTGAAGCTGAAGATTCAATACTTGGGCACCTGATGTGAAGAAAACACTCCTTGGAAAAGATCCTGATGCTGGGAAAGAGCGAAGGCAGGAGGAGAAGGTGCAACAGAGGACGAGATGGTTGGATGGCATCACTGACTCGATGGACATGGAGTTTGAGCAACTTCTGGGAAATAGTGAAGGACAGGGAAGCCTGGCGTGCTGCAATCCATGGGGTCACAAAGGGTCAGGCACGACTGAGCAACAGAACAACAGCAATTATTTCAAAGAATTCAAATGATGTTGCATGTAAAGAAAAATATGTGAAAGCCTATCTCCACTGGCTTTTTTTTCCACAATGAATTTTCTCACCTTTTGCTTTATAAATTGAATTCATTTTACCCCCTTAATCCAGACTCAAGATTCTGTTTGTATACTGGGAAATTCCTCCACCAACATGTGTGTAAGCCGATCCCCTTTAAAGTCTGCTTGTTTCTGAGTGTAAATCTGCTTGCTCCCCAAGCCCCTGTGACGAGTAATGTCTGGTGACAGTAAGGTCCACCAGGTGCTCTGCCAAAGAGAAGCGTTGGGAGTGACCTTTGACAAGTGAAGTCCCTACCTCCCTCTGCACCTGCCCATCTGCTCTGGTGATGCTTAAGAGCCTACCAGAGGTGGCCATGGGAGGGGACCGCCTCGGGAACCAGGACACAGGCCACTCATGTGGCGGCTCCTTGGTGTTTTAAAAGAAAGACCATACTTGTTCTTGAAGTTTCTGAGTTTTTTTTTTTTTTTTTTTCCTGTTTTAGGCCATGCAGAGATTAAAAATGAAGAGCACAATAAACACTTATCAGATACCGTGGATAAGCTTCTATCCGAATCAGATGAGAAGCTTCAGCTTCATCTGAAGGAGAGAATGGCTGCTTTGGAGGATAAAGTGAGCCAGCCCCACGGCCTCTTTAGAAAGAGGTGCATCTGGCCTGGCCTGGCCTGACCCGGCCTGGTCTGCATGTGGGGGAAATCTCCAGGATAGGAGTTGGAAAACTCTTCCCATAGAGGGTCCCGGAGTGAATGTCTTTACTGGCATGAATAATTGAGTAGCAGGATTTCATGCTCGTGAATAAGCGTGACAGCATCCACAGGCAGTGTGTAAAGGAACAGACATAGATGTGTGCCTGCAACCTTTACAGAAAGCATCAGAAAGCCAGATCTACTGATGGCCCCAGTGTTACCAGCCACCATGCTAGAACTTTCTTCTAGGTCCACCCTCACCCTTTCGTTTCTTTCTTCGAAGTTTATTTCTGGGGCTTTGCTGGCAGTCCAGTGACTGAGAGTCTGCCTTGCAAGGTCAGGGATGCAGGTTCAATGGCTGGTTGGGGAGCTAAGATCCCACAGACCACGTGGCAACCATGACAAAGCAATCCCGCATGATGCAGCTAAGCTAAGGCCTGATACAGTCAAATCAATGAGTTTAGTTCAGGATCTTTTACATAATGTGATAGAAAAGACTGAATCAACTAAAAGCAAGTATTCTCATATTCCAACTCCAGCCTTCTCTCTTTTCATTTCCTTTGAAAAATGGCTGAGAACCTCCACCAGAGCAGCTCAGTGGGCAACATTCTGGTTCAGGTTCGCTGAAAACCTATCCCAGCTGCACCAGTGCCCTAAAGACAAGGCCCAGAACCTTCCCCGAGGTTGGCATTTGGGCAACGCTTGTCTGAGAGAGACCAATGGTCACTACAAGTTCTGTGGCATGTTTTCCCCCCACAAAACCCAAGATGAAACACACACCTCACTAGAGACCACACAGTGTGGTCCCCTCACTTCACCCTGACCTGTGGGCTGTCCCTGAGGTGGGGATAGTTTTGTCTCAGATTTGAATTTGACGTGTGAAACCTGCGCCAGTTTCCTGAGTGACCACTGAACTGCAAAAAGCTAAAAGCAAGTATAAAGCAGTTTCACTTCTCCCAGGACCTGGCCTCCTTGTATCTAAAAGATCAGTCAGGGAAGAAGGAGATTGTCTGTGTACAAGTTAGTGTTAAAAGTTGTCATCCAGCCTCGTGCCGGCACTTCACTCTGGGCGTGAGGTCCGCCACTCATCCTGGGGTGCTTTATGTTTTCAGACAGAAGAGTAGCCATCCCGCAGTCCATGCAACGTCTGTAAGAATTGACACTAAAGCTGTTTGTATCTTTTTCAGAATGCTGTCCTATGGGAAGCTGAAAATGCTAAAAAGCAATCAGAAGAAATGTGAAACAACAAGCTATTTAAATCTCTAAATCGTTTAGAAATTTGTTAAGAGCTGAATTGAGCTAGGTTCGTTGTTCCAGTCACTAAAGATGCTTAGCAGATATCAAGTTACATTTTCCTTAAGGCTAATCCACTGCTGTAACTCGTATAGCATATTTGGTTTTGAACCCTGAATGTGTTTGCATTATAGATGGATTTAGAGTGTGTGGCTGTTGTGTGTGGTTCAGAATTCTGAGAAGTCCTTTCTGGGTTCACCTGAAAGCTGAAACAAAGCGTGAGCCTTTCACATGGACTGTGCTGTCCGTTAGAAAGATAATATGTGCCACATATACAATCTAAACTTTCCTAAAAACCAACAGGCTATTTGATGTCCTTTTTTCACTGCGAGTCTTGAAATCCTGTGTGATTTCCACATCGAGGTTTGCACCAGCCTGTCTCACGTGCTCAGGGGCTGCACGAGGCGAATAACTGCTGTGGCCGACAGCACAGAGCTGCCAGGTTGAGTCAAGTGACTCAGAAACTTGGCCCGTTTGACTTGTTTTACCCCATGAAGAAGTGAAGTGGGGTGTAGAAGAATGAATGTGAGGAATGCGCAGGAATGCAGGTGAGCTCTATGGATACAGTTTAAAGCAATGAGAGGAGTGAGGGCAATAGAGTGAGTCCTGCCCCCCTACCTGAACCCCTGCCCCAAGTCCAGCTTCTCTCTACAGACTTCATCATTGTTAATGGCTTGCTGTGTTTCCTCCAGAAGCTTTTATACACCTGAGATGGAACTTCTTATTCATTATGGTTTATAGGGTTTAATATTGTTCTGAGTGCTTCTATTTGCTATGGGACACTTAGAGAATATTTTCTCAGAATTAAAATATTCGGAGTTGATAACTACTCCTGTAACCTGTTCTGCACATTTTGGTGCAAGTCATTTTATATCCAGAAAGCAAGTGGTGCAGGGTGTGTCATTTGCTGTTTCATAGCACCAGCTGATTCTAAACCTGGAAACCCTGAGAGCCGAACTGGACCAGACGAGGCTACCAGTGGCTCCCTTCCACCACGGATAGGCTGCTCCCCCGAGCAGCTCCCCTCAGCGTTGTCGAGTGTGACAAGGGCCTGTCTGGTGTGTGGACAGTATGACTGGGTGTCTGTAGCTTCGTGGCCAGTGAGAGAGAAGAGACAAACATTGTTCCTTAGGGTCAAACTTGGTACCACGGAGTGGTAGTCACAGGATTGACAACACTCAAAAACACAGGCGGAGGTTTGGAACTGGGGGGGGGGGGCGACCAGTTGATATTTGGGTGTATTTATTTGAGGGGCCTGACAGACTGTGACACTGCTATTTCTTAAGAGTCACAGAAGGTTAATAACCTGTAGTCTTTTTTACATGAATGGAGACTGAGACATGACTTGTCATTTACTACGGTGGGAGGAATCACCTGGCTTGTGAATGAGGCAAGCAGATCAAAGTGTAACACAACTGGGCGCAGATTTCTCAAGCCTAGTTCTTCTAAAGCAGAGTTACACCACGTGTATGAAATGCTCAAACCAGGGCCAGAACTTGCTGCTGGTACAACTCCTGTGCGCCAGTTCAAAATCCATTTCAGGTCCGTCCCTGGTCATTAAGTAACCAATGTGGGCAAAGTCCTAACATTAAAAGTGAAAGGTCTGAAAAACGCTTTTTCCAGAATTCTGTATGTATTAAACTCTGCCAACTAATCTCCTGTTGCCAAAGAGTAGTGTGAATAGCTTACACAAACCTGTGAAAATATTTCTGTTTTGAGTTCTCACACAGAATTACTCACACCAAGCTACTAAACAAGGACACTGGCTGTACTACATGTTGGAGGGGTTCTCTCTGAGACGGTCTCACGGGGGAGGGGTGGGCAGGGTGGACGTTGTCTGTGCACAGAGGAGAGGCGAGGCTCACAGGAGGAGGCCTGAACCTCCAGCACTCTTCTGTTTTCACAGTGACCATTAGGTAGTTTCTCATAAATCATGACACCCGCAGACACAACCGCCAGAAACATCATGATTCCACATGGTTACACAACTCGGGCCTGAGGATCTGAGGGTGAGCAAATGCCACTCGACTTGTCTGACCACCGGTATCACTGTCACACATCCCTTCAAGGAGCAGAACCTCAGAAAACTAGAGAAGATGGCCAGGCAAGCTGCCTCAGCAGAGTTCACACAGAATGCTCCCATCTCTCCGAGAGAACAGGCTCCACAGACATCACCAGACTCGCCTGAGTAAATCAGAAGGAAATTTCAGCATCATCAAGAACACATTTAACAGGGAGTTGCGGGGTGGGGGCGGGAGGGAAAATGAACCGGGAGACTCGGGTTGACATATATACAGCACTGATACTACACATAAAGTCAACGAGTAAGGACCTAGTGCACAGCACAGGGAAGTCTACTCAGTGCTCTGTGGTGAAGTAAATGGGCAGGAAATCTAAAAGAGAGGGAGATACATAGATAGATAGACAGATATATGACTGATTCACTTTGCTGTATAGCAGAAATTGACACAGCAGTGTAAAGCAACTATACGCCAATAAATGAATGAATGGATGAATGAATTTTTAAAAAAGGAACACACTGGGCACCCTAGAACTTGTAGAAATGAGGAGTCCACACCCAGGGTGCAGCACAGCACTAGGGCTGCCCTAATGTTGGTTCACTGCCAATGGACCGCCTGGACCAGGCCTCTTCTACCCCAGAGATCTCAATGCAGAGGCAGGGAGGCAGCCAGTTGAGGTCTCTCCAGAGCTCTGCTCTTGCTCACACAGCCATGCCAAGGCTGAGATCATCGGGAGAACAAGGGACCCACAGTCCACCTCAGGACAACAGACACAGCCACTGTCATTCACTTTGGGGACATGCCGCTGCAGTTTCCTGTTCACGTCCTCGGACTTGAGGAGGTCCTTCCTGGCCATGTCCAGGTCCTCCTTCAGCTCTGTCACGTGGGCAGAGAGGGCTGCCAGGCGCTTCTCCATCTGGCTCTACTCCTGCTTGTCTATGACTTCCTGGAGGTCGATCACCTTAGCCAGGTCTTCCTCCTGGCTTAGAGGGTCTCTAAGTGGGAAAGGAAGCCTTAGACAGCCTTGTTTTGAGAGGGAGGGAACACAGCACTTCTGGGCAATCGGTGAGGTCAAAACTGCCTTCTGCGCTCTGGGAGCTCACAAGACCCTCACCGCCACTCAGACCTACATGGTATGTTGGTGAGAGGTCCCGACAGCCCCACACAGACTGGATGGTAAGACAAGAACCAGACAGAGAGCGAGACCAAGGACTTGCCTTTCCATTGGCGCTTGGCATGTTTTCTTGCTCATGATTTACATCAAGCACCCCGTGTATTAGTATCTTTTCCTGGTTATTCTCCTCTTTAAGAATCATCTGCTAAAACCAAAAAATTGAATCAGAGTAAAGAAATAAGTAAAGACAGCAAAACTGCACCTGGAAAAACTCAACTCTAAACTGAAAACACAACATAAAAAGAAAATACATGGTGATGCTATCCATCCCGAATACCACCAGGTGATTAGAGTCAGAATTTGTCTTCTGCTGGAAAAAGGGGTACTTAAGAGATCCTGAAGCTATGAGCCACAAGTCTAGTTTACTAGTCATTAAAATAACCCAGGTGGGCGGGTCCTCAATCAGAATGATAAATAACAGCTGATGCCCACCACTACAGCTTTCATTCTTTTTTAAAATGAAAGGATTCAAACGACAAACCCTTCACGGAAATTACACAATGACTGATCAACCTTACCTCTTTATGTGTGGCACCTAATTCTTCTTCTAACAAACTACACCTTTTTAGTGTTACTCATAATCACGCTCTCAACTCAAGTAAGAGGGGCCGAGTCACTGTGTGTTGATGCGTGTATATACGTTAGTACACTTCTTAGTGTGTACTCACCCTAATACATGGATACTGTCACAGAACACTTTAATGTCTCTCATTGACCTTAACATCAAGAAAATCTGCTTGTTAACAGCTTTAAATTCTAAGTTTGAGAGAATAAAATGTTATCCTAAACTAATTCTATTACCCAGTTTTTAACTGCAAGTTGATATACAGAATATAATAAATCTGGAGACATTTATGCC
Organism: Bos indicus; assembly: GCF_029378745.1. Taxonomy (NCBI): domain Eukaryota; kingdom Metazoa; phylum Chordata; class Mammalia; order Artiodactyla; family Bovidae; genus Bos; species Bos indicus. Next base: position 760,915 of record NC_091780.1, on the reverse strand, counting down.
AACTAATACTTTTTAACTGGGGGTTTCCCAGGTGGCTCAGTGGTAAAGAATCCGCTTGCCAATGCAAGAGGGCAGGTTTGATCCCTGGGTCGGGAAGATTGCCTGGAGTGGAAGATGGACAGCCACTCCAGTATTCATGCCTGGGAAGCCCCATGAAGAGAGGAGCGTGGTGGGCTACAGTCCACAGGGTCACAAAGATTTGGACATGACTGAGCATGTACACAGGCAACGCTTTTTAACCACATAAAACTCTGACTTCTTACAGAAAAAATATATATACAAGAATTCAAGAAGCTCAAAAGTCAAGTAGTTACATAAATACGTGCATCATCCACCTAACAAGACAGCAAGTGTACAAATCCAGGATGGCCGGGTGGCTGGTACCTTCTCGTCCAGGGCCTTGTGGTGGTCAAACAGCAATTTCAGTGCCCTGAGCACCCCCATGTCGCTGGTCATGCCGGCTGGGGACTGCGCCTGCTGCTTGCCCACCATCATCTGGAGGGACAACACATACCAGGAAACCAGGCACTCCAGGTACTCCAGCAGCAGCTGCAGGGCAAGGCCAAAGGAGCACCTTCAACCTCAAGCTTGATTCAGGGCCAATAACTCCTCTTAGACTCACCCTATTGTGGAAAACATGCTAAGGCACATCGGAATCCCGCCAGTTCAGGCTAAAGTTAGAGTGGACTTCCCCAGGGGCCCAGTAGTTAAGACTCCACACTTCTCCAGGGGTCATTGGTTTTAATCCCTGATCGGGGAACTAAGATCCCACACAAAAGTGTAGCATGGACAAAAATGTAAGTTAAGAGAACTCCCCCCTCAAATATACTAAAATTACATTAGCTTTCATCATAAATCTGAAGCAAGGTATGAGAACCCCGAACTGATCCACCCTGGTCTGCTCAGTGGGAAGGTGTGAAAAATGACTTGAAAATCAGACAGAGTTTAAAGACACCAAAACGGAGGCCAGTGGTGACCACTGCGGGGCAAATGTCAACACTTGAGAATCCCCCTACTGACCCTGGTATTGCTTCTTTCTGCTTTAAGCTTAGCAATTTCTTCTTTTCTTTCAAGAAGCTGCTCCCTGCATATTTTTAGTTCTTGAGTAGGAGTTGGAAACTCCTAGAAAACAGTTAAAGGAGAAACTAAATGCAAACATAAATTAAAAAGAGAGCGAGACTGTGAAGACTGACCCTGTCAAGTCTCTCCAGGCTCCACACAAAGGATTTCCTTGCCCCTCCAGAGAAGAGGGGGTCCACTGACCCCAAGACCAACAGACCACCACAACTCAGATCAGCCTTCAGCCTCCACCTCGACCTGGCAGGCACGTGGCAGGGGAGAACCTGGAATCCAAGCCTGCCTTCTCAAGACCCAGGGATGTCTGAGAAGCTTTCCAAAACATAAACCTTACAACAAAGTGGATAAAGAGATTCTTAAACGACACACATACCAATGTCCTAGAACCACTGCGGAGAGTGAAGAATAAAGGGAAGATCTACAAGGCCACCAAGATTTGGAGTGTTCCTCTGGGAGAAAGGCGGATGGCACCTCAGGGCCGTCTGTCAGCCTGACTCCACTGAAGCCACCCAGTCATTCAGTCAACTGGTTAAAATGTTAAATTTATGTTATATGTATTTTACCACAATTTGCATGCACATGGGGCCCTCCACATGGTGAACTTTCTCAAAGTGAACCACACGGAATCTTTCGTTCTTCTATTTTTCTTTGCAGAAATAAAAACATCCTGGGCTACGTATCCCCTACTACATACTGAGTGTCCAGCACCCAGAACAGTGCCCAGCACTTGTAAGAGGCATGTAGTAGACATGTGAAGCTATGAGGGTGTATGTCATACACGTAAGCAGTAGGTACCCATCATTAAAATACTGGACACACTGGTCTGTGCTTTGTAAGATGGCAGACATTAACGGGCTTAGCCTTTCTACTTCAAGGACTGACTCTCTAGCTCGATTCTCATGCCCCAGAGACTCTTCCAGCCAGTGTATCCTTTCTTTGGAAGAAGGGAGACGTTAAGGGGCTTAGCCTTTCTGCTTCAAGGACTGACTTGATAGCTTAGTCCACGTGCCCCTATGACTCCTCCAGCCAGTGTTTCCCTTCTTGTGTGGCCTCCGCCCATCCTCCACGCAGCACCTGTAAACCTGCTGGGGTTTACACAGCACAAGGTAAACCTGCTGGGGTCGATCCTGCCCACTAAGGCCAAAGCACCCTGGCTGGCAGGGCCCACAACTATGCTAACAAAATGAAACACAACCCCAACATTTCACTGGGTGAGGGCCAGTTTGACAGGCCTAGCCCCCGGCTGCTCTCACCTCAGGCCACTCTGCTTCCAGGACTTGGGCCAAGGCCAAGTTCTTCCTGGTCTTGGCCTTTGCCTTGGGGTTGCAACACTGAAAAAGCGCCCACAGGTGGGCGCTTTTGTTACACACCCTCGCAGATGGGGGCAGCCCCCCACTTCAGGACCTGCCGAGAATGGGGGGCCCTATGGGGCAGCCTAGGCTTCCAGACCGAGATGCTGGAAAGCTCCTCCCTGGGTTTGGGGTGGAAGGTGGGTGAAGGCTGCTGAGACTGAGCTTACAAGGACCCCACTCCCCTCCCCAGCCTCAAGTCCCTCAGGCCCTAAGTGAACAGACAGCTCTGTCCCCACTGGAGGTCTGTGTCAGAGGAAATTCTGGAGGAGACAGCATCACTCAGAACCTCTATAGTTTTCCAAACATAATGTCCAACATGCAACCAAAGAAGCAAAAAAGGGTGTAACAACAAACAGGACAAAGAAAAAGAGCTGAACCAGATCCAGAGGTATCAGATGTATATCAGCATATCAGAGGTATATCTGATACCAGAGGTATCAGATGCAAATGTCACCTGTTCAAAAATATACTTGACAAAAGGAAAAATTTCTGAGAATCAAAACCGACTCTCGAACTTTACAATAACAGTGACTGAATTTAAGAACTCAGTCTCTGGGTTTAACATCAGATTGGACGTAGCTGAAGAGAGGATCAGTGAACTGAAGGATGGGTCGTGTAAAAAATATATATAAGAGAGAAAAAAAGGGTAGAATGTATTGAAGGAGCCCCTTGTTAAACTACGTTGTTAAAACTATAAATGGGGACCCTCATGGTGGAGAAAAGACAGAAAGGAGAATAAGAAATGCCTCCAGGGGTTGAAACTAAAGAGGCTCTTAATGAAAGTGAAAGAGGAGAGTGAAAAAGCTGGCGTAAAACTCAACATTCAAAAAATGAAGATCATGGCATCCAGCCCCATCACTTCTTGGCAAATAAATGGGGAAACAATGGAAACAGTGACAGACTTTATTTTCTTGGGCTCCAAAATTACTGCAGATGGTGAAATTAAAAGACGCTTGCTCCTTGGAAGGAAAGCTATGACAAACCTAGACAGCATATTAAAAAGCAGAGACATTACTTTGCCAACAAAGGTTCATTTAGTCAAAGCTATGGTTTTTCCAGTAGTCATATATGGATGTAAGAGTTGCCCCATGAAGAAGGCTGAATGCCGAAGAATCGATGCTTCTGAACTGGGGAGTTGGAGAAGACTCTTGAGAGCCCCTTGGACTGCCAGGAGATCCAACAAGTCAATCCTAAAGCAAATCAGACCTGAATATTCACTGCAAAGACTGATGCTGAAGCTCCAATACTTGGCCACCTGATGCAAAGAACTGACTCATTGGAAAAGAACCTGATGCTCGGGAAGACTGAAGGCAGGAGGAGAAGGGGACGACAGAGGATGAGATGGTTGGATGGCATCACCGACTTGATGGTCATGAGCCTGAGCAAGCTCCAGAGTTGGTGATGGACAGGGAAGCCTCGTGTGCTGCAGTCCATGGGGTTGCAACGGGGCAGATACTGAGCAACTGAACTGGCTGACAGGGACAGTGGCAAGATTTGGTTCAAGAATCAGACCATTGACTCAAAAATGAAAACCACCCATTGGTTTCAGCAGCTCCGTGGGTGCTTAAGGTTAGAAGAAAATGTTCAAGTGTTCAGAGATAAAATGGTGTGGCTTTTAATGGCACAGCAACACTGAGAGCTGGCTTTTCAAGAATAAGGAAGTCAGAAAATAATGGACTGGCATCTGTAAAATGCTGAAAAACAAATAACCACCAACCTGGAATTCTATACTCAACAAAAACACTCTTCGAAAATGAAAGCAAAATAAAGACTTTTAGGGCAAATGGAAATGAGACAACTCATCACCCACAAACATGAACTAAAAAAATATTAAGGCAGTGCTTTGGGAAAAATAAAAGTAGTCTCTGATGGAAATATAAAAAACAAGTAGAGACCAACAATGAGGTAACTGTGAGGGTAAATACTAACTTTACAAAACAATGATGTTAACACCAAATATGTATATCTAACATTTCAAAGTGTAACAGTGACAAGGAGGAAACAGTCATGTCAGGGAGGCAGTAAAAGTACTAAGTTAGTCTTGAGTGTAAAACACACGCTGTATCTGCGAATGTGCACCCAACAACCTGACAGAGGAGCACAGAACTAGAGAAACACTTCATACTTCTAAAAGAAGGCAAGAGCAAAGAACACAGACTAGGTGGGACAAACAGAAAACACACAGCAACATGGTGTCTACACATTGAATATCAACATTATAAACAGAGCAAATACTCTTATTAAAAGATAAAGTGTCAAACTGATTCCAATGAAAACTATACACTATTCACAGAGCTACATGTTAAGATGGAATATCTTTTAGACAGGTGAACCTAAAAGATACCCAGGCCAATAAGGACAGAAAACTGATGTGGCAATATCACTGTCAAATAGTGTCTAAAAGAGAAGCATTTCTAGCGGTAAAAAGGAGCATCTCATACTGATACAAGTTCAGTCTAGCAAGAAGATAAGGATTCTAAATGTGAATGTACCTAATAACATAACCTCAAAATATTAATACATAAAAACCAACAGAAATAGAAAAGGAGTAACAGCCAAGTTCATAATCCCAGTGGGAGACATCAAAAACACATCTCTCATGGAACTGGGCCCCCTGGTATGAAGTCACCTGCAGCCATGAAGTACCTGAAATGCGGCTGGCTCTACAACCAGATGTGCTGCAAGCATGAAAAACACACTGGATTTTAAAGACTTAGCATGAAAAAAAGAACGTGAACTATTTCATTAGGTTTTATCATGTTGATTACACACTGAAATGATAATATTTGGTGTGTGTTAAAATAAAATATATTACAGGTAATTTCACCTACTTCTGCTTTTATTCAACGTGGCTACTGGAATCTGAATTACATGAGTGACAAGCCTGATCTGACTGATACACATGGAACATTACATTCCCACTGATACATATTCAAGAGCCCAAGGAACATGTAACAGAAAGAATATGTATTGAGCCATTAGGAAAGCTTGAATTATTTCAAAGGACTGAAATAATGCAGAATATACTTAGGGATTGCAATGGGCTGACGGTTTATGGGACCTCAAACTTCACCCAGCACGTGGTGATGATCCAAGGAGGCAGGCACTCTGGGAGGGGTCAGGCCAGGAGGGAATGGGCTCCTGTGCTGCGAGGACAGGGAGAAGCAGGAGGCAGCCTAGGAACCAGGAAGCAGGCCTCACCAGATGTGGCACCTGCTGGTGATCTTGGGACTCCCCAGCCTCCAGGCCTACAAGAAACAACTTTCTGTTGTTTATCAGCTAGTCTATGGTATTTATAACAGTAACCCCAAAAACCTACGACGGGGCTCTTCATGGAATTAAGCTAGAAATCAAAAAAGGGTCACTGGAAAAAGCTCCCCAAATATTGTGAAGTTAAATGACATACTGCTTGAAGAATTTCATGAATAATAATTTTAAAAAACACAATGAAAATTAGAAAATACTTTTCCATAAAAGATAATGAAAATCTGGCTTATTCAAACCTGTGGGACACAGCAACTGTGTTTAGAGGGTAACTTAAAGCCTTAAACACATATACTGGAAAAGAAGGAAGGCTAAAAATCAATTAAGCCTCTCTCCCAAGATACCAGGAAAAAAACATAGCAAAAGAAACACAAGGTAGATGGGGGGGAAAAAGGAGCAGAAAACAAGGAAACAGAAAGCAAATATGAAGTTTTTTAATAACAAAGCCAAAAGTTTGCTCTTTGAAAGAACTGATAAACCCCTAGAGAGACTTATTCAGAGAAAGAGACAAAGCTCAAATCACCAGTATCAGGGGTTTTTAAAAGGGGAGACAACACATCTTGCATGTAAGAAAAATATTATGAACCAGAGTTCACTTACTAGTTGGAGAGTCTGCTTGCCTCAATAAATTCCTAGCAGGAGGGAAATGCTTTACCGAAATAGACCCAAGAAGACATACAAAATCAGAAAATTTTATTTGCATGAAAAAAATTACATCTGAAATTAAAAGCCTCCCTACAATAAAATCAACTGGTTTTGCCAATCAATTCTTCCAAAACTCTAGGGAAGAAAACAGTAATCTCACAGGAATTCTTGCAGTAAACAAGGAACACTCTCCAAACTTGTTTTATAAGACTAGCATAACCTTGATACTAAAACCAACCAGGAAGAAGTACAAGAAAGTAAAATTACAGACTCTGAGTATAGATGAAATAATCCTAAATAAAACACTAAGAAATAAAGTCCAACTGAAGGAGAATACATTGAGATCAGGTTGGGGTTGTTTTAGAATCACAAAATTTTTTAAAAGTTAAATCACATAAAAGAAAAATAATCACATAAAATAAAAATTACCTGTTTCAAAATCTGCAGAAAATAAACTTAAGAAAATTTAATGTGATAATTTTAGTTCATGACTAAGAAAAAACTCTTAGTAAACTAACAGAGAAGAATTTACATATTTTGATTAAAATATCTACAAAAAAGCTAATATCCTGTGTGATGGTGAAATACTGAAAGCTTTTCCTCTGATAATGTGAAAGAGACAAGGATACTTATTCGTACTACTTCTGTTCACCAATGTACTCAGTACTGGAGATCCTAGTCCATACAATAAGGCAAGAAAAAGTAAAGGGTTATCACAGTTGCAAAGGGGAAAAAAAGAACTTATTTGCAGACATAATTGTGCATACATAAGTAAATACAATTAGAATGATTTGAAATATTTGGATTTACCAAGTGAATATAGAAAAGTAAATTCTGTATCTATTAGGAATTTATAATGGCACTGAAAATATCAAGATATCTAATTAAACATGTGCAAGACATACAGCAAACTATAAACTTCTAAGATAAATTAAAGAAGATCTTAAAAAATGGAGAGCTATCTATACTGTGTTCATGGATTATAAGAACAACATAAAAGACACACACACACACAGTTAACCGTGTGAGGCGATGCATATGTAAGGCAATCATTCCACAACGTCTATGGGCATCAAGTCATCACAATGTAGACTTTAAATACACATAAACTGTATCTGTCAATGATTCCTTAGTGAAGCTGGGGGTCTAAAATCAGGGCCTGGTACCTGGTAGCTGGTAGGTGTGGGAACCCAGGTTCACGTGCAGGCTGTACACACTCTTAATCACAGGTGAGACCTGAAGCAACCCAGCAACTCTCCATTTTTCTTTTTCTGTTTTGCTCTGTTCCTGTTGCCATTTGTGTTTAACATATTCCCAGTATCGAGTGAGCAGTGTCAATGCAGCAATAACGTTTCCCCATCTAAGGCAGGAACATGTAACACCAACAGACTTCCCAACCACCCCGAGATAACTGGGGTGCCCCATCACAACAGAAAGTAAAGAAACACGACAGTCCCTGAGAGAGAGCTGCCCCACGGCAGGGGGAACTAGGTCCACCAGACGTCCCAAAGGGACCACCAGGAGCTTGGAGCCCATGCTGGGCCCCTCAGCTTGAAGCCACACTTACCTTTCCACCATTCTGGGGGTCCTGACAGAAGAAAGCCAGGCCAAGGAAGGGGAATGGTGTGGCCGGCCCGTGGGACTCAGGGCAGGACTGACTTGGGTCTGTGCTGGGCTCCATGTCCAGTCACCACCCTTGGAGTGTACAAAGCTCTTGGGATCATTGTAGGTTTTTGGCCAAAAGCAATGGAGCTGAAGTCACTTATGATGGTTTTTTAAAAAAATCCTCACTGAGGATTCCCTCAGTGCCAGCCTCAGCCCCTAGTGAGATGCAGACTCCTGGTCATCCATGGCTCTGCCCGCAGCCTGCCAGGGCAAGGGGAGGCTACCAGACACTGGGTGCCACATAGGGTTCTTCCCCCACTTTGAGTGAAGGACTGCACCCCCCCAGGATGAGCCCGGCTCAACCCTCCACCTCTGATGCTGAGGCGCTCATGCCTCCCATGACAGGAGGATCCAGTCTCTCCCGGGGCCTCTGTGTCACTGCACAAGCCATTTCCATGCGGCCCCAGCAGGCAGGCTGAGTCCTGTGAGGAGCCTCCCAGCTCACTGGCCTCGCTGCCCACATCAGGGCCTTGCATGTCCACTGAATGAGTGGATAAGGGCCCCTCACAATGATGGTGATGGTGAGGAGATGGAGGAAGTGAAGCGGGCTGAGATCCAAGTGTCAGTCCCTGATTCAGGCATCTGTGTGTATTAACTCATTTAACCTCATGACAAGATTGTGTATTGGGTTGGAGGGTGGGGGGCGGGTCCTGCCACTGTTCTCACCTTGGAGCCGGCAAGTTCACTCTCAGTGTCCAGGGGTGGCTGCAGCCACTGGCCACAGACTGGACAGTTTTAACACAAATTGATTCCCCCCCAGTTCTGGAGTCAGAAACCTGTGATCAAGGTGTGAGCAGGGCTGAGATCACTCCAGAGGCTCCAGCGGAGGGTCCCTCTGGCCTGGTCCAACCCTTGGGGGACCCCAGGCCTCCCTGGGCTTGTGGCCACATCACCCCAACCTCTGCATCCATCTGCACAAACCTTCTCCCCTGGGTGGCTCTGTGCCTCAGATCACCCCCTCTTTTCTTCCAAGGACACCTGTCGTTGGATTTAAGGTCCACACACATCCCGGGTGATCTGGTGCAGAGGTCAGGAACTTGCTTCCATCTGCTGAGACCTTTCATCGGAATAAGGCCACCTCTGGAGGCTGCAGAAGGATGGACGGCTTTCGGAGCCATCATACTTGTTATGAAGCCACAGGGCAGAGCCTCACTGGGCTTGGTGAAGGGAGCTTCGAAGAAGCAGGGCTCAGTCCTGGGGCTGCCTCAAGAAAACAGTTAGGATCAGGACACTCGGGCACAGAGACCAGAAGGGCAGGGCTCGGAGGTGTGCTGGTGGGCGTGGGGCTCACCTGCAGGGAGCCTGGAGCCTGACATGACGGCCCAGGGCTGGGGGACACAGCGCATGGTTTGGGAAAGGACACATCCCAGCGTGGACGAGGGGATGCAGGCCCAGGGACTCAGGCCAGGGGAGCCCAGATCTTCCTGCTGCTCTCAAGGGGCAGGTCAGATGGGCACAGGAGGGAGCCGTGGTTTCAGCGACCTGGGTCAGAGTCCTGATCTGCTGCTGTGTTGTCTCTGGTGAGTGACTCAGCCTCTCTGAGCCCACCGGAGAAGTGCTCGGTGGTGCCCGGGAAACAACGCATGCATATTGGAACTGGAAGAAGAATCCTCGTCACTTATTGGTACAGCTCGATCTTTTCTGGAGGCCATAACCAATGTCTTTATGTTTGATGTTCATTTCAAAGTCAAGAAGTTTTTAAAAAGATATATGTGGCAAAGGATTTAATTGGACTTGGAAAGGATCTTCTTTCTCCTTTATGAGCATGGCCATTTCATTATCATATGAGCAATAAGTATATATGACTGAATATTCACATCACCAGTGAGAATTTCCCTAGTGCCAGACTCCAAGTTAAGTACTTTAGGATAACCCAGTGATGTAATGACTTGTTTCCCAGGTGGTTCAGCAGAAAAGAAACCCGACAGCCAATGTAGGAGATGCAGGAGACCTGGGTTCAATTCCTGGGTTGGGAAGATCCCCTGGAGGAGGAAATGGCAACCCATTTCAGTATTCTTGCCTGAAAAATTCCACAGAGGATCTTAGGGGCTACAGGGCTGCAAAGAGTTTGACACGTATGAGCCACTGAACATGCACACAGTCGTGTAAATACTGTTGTTATCTCTGACAAATGGTGAAGCTTCGGTGTTGTTGATTAGTCATCAGATTTTGTCTGATTCTTTGTGACCCCATGGATTCTTTGTGACCCCATGGAGTACACATGGAATTCTCTAGGCTAGAATACTGGAGCGGGTGGTGTTTCCCTTCTCCAGGGGATTTTTTCCTGACTCCCCACATATTGTAAGACTAAACTTGAGAATTCTTGATTTTATTTCATTTCAAATAGCCTTTGTGTATCTGAAAGGACAGTGTAGGTACTTTCAAGATGTCTTCTGCAAAACAAAGCCCTTTCGGCAAATGTGGTCATAATATCCAGGTAGGTGTTGCTGTTGTAAGTGTCACATATCAGTCAGAGGCAAATTCTGAGCTCTTCCTCTGGCAGAAACAAATTGACAAAATAAGGCAAGAAAGAGAGCTGGGGAAACAAACCACACCAACAAGTGCAAAAGCGTTCCTCATGAGACAAAGCTAGAGAAAAACCCAACATCCTTGTGGCCCAAAAACCCTCTTGGAAATGAATGTTCCATAAGGAAGAGACGAAACATGTCAAGTTCCAAGGAGAGGCAATGCCCATGGCCAGTGTAGCTTAGAGACGGCCTGATCGCTTGATGAAGACACACACCAATGTAAGACACACACCTTTGCAGATGGCAGTGACGGTCATCACCATAGTAAATGTTTAGTCTGGGGACAACCTGCCCTGGGCTCCAATAAGCAAGCAGACCTTGTTCTCTTCCTCTGCCCCCACACCATTCACTCATGAAAGCAACTCAGGTGCTTTCATGCCCTTCCTGCCTCTCTGGCTCATCCATGAGCTGTGACTACCTCCAGGGAAGGACTCTGCCTTCTCTTCTCTATGCACCATGAATCTGCACACAGTGGGCCTTCAGAACCTCAGGAGACTCACCCAACCCCCACTATAGCCAGACCCTCCCCAGGCATTAAAACAGCTGTGGGATCATTTTGGCCCAAGTCCTACTTACGGATCCTTGGAGCCCACTACAGCCTCTACAGCACGATTAATGAGGCCCTTTATACACAGATTCCTGCTTGTCAGATCTGAGCTTTGGATTCATGGTCAGCTCTGTCCCTCCCGTGGCAGCCAGGTGGGCCGCAATGCAGACAAAGGAGCTCAGGAGCTGAGTGTCAAGGGAAGCATTGAAAGGACAGCGATGGATGAAACCTGTTGCAAACTGAAGGAGGGTCCCTGCATGTCTCAGAAATGGCCTCTGGTGTGCAGGTGTCGAGGAGGGCCGCCACAGTGCAAAGGAAAGAGGGGTACTCGGGGACAAAGGCTCTTGGCCTCTCGGGTAGCAGCTCCAGGTGGTAGCTCATGAACAGTGGACAGCCAATGTGGTCACATGAGCGTGACGCTTATTCCCTCACAAAGAAAGAGAAAGGGGGCAGGGTGTGGGAGTACCCGGAGGATGTGGTGGGTTGGATGGAGGGACGTATCCTTCCTCTCTCCAGTGAAAATCACTTTTTTGAGTCTCAGAGCTGCAAGAAGGCAGTTACCAAGTCAGGTCCCCACAGTACCCAGTGTGGGCTGGGTGTCTTAGCCCCCGTCACATGGACAAGCCACACCATATGGCTTCCCTGAGTTCTAACAGCAGATCTGGGGGTTTTGTCAAGGTACACACTTTCTTGCTGTAGCTGTGTTAGCCCCTTCTTTGAGCCCCAGTTTTGTCCTCTAGAAAAAGGACATCAGTTGCTACCTTAGCAGGTTGCTACGTTAATCCCTTGAAGACTAATTAGGGTGATCCTACAATGAATAGTTGGCCTTAAGAGATACTGGGCTTCCCTGATAGCTCAGCTGGTAAAGAATTCTCCTGCCATGCAGGAGACCCCGGTTGGATTCCTGGGTCAGGAATGCTGATCCGCTACAGAAGGGACAGACTACCCACTTTAGTATTCTTGGGCTTCTCTTGTAGCTCAGCTGGTAAAGAATCTGCCTGCAATGTGGGAAACCTGGGTTCAATCCCTGGACTGGGAAGATCCCCTAGAGAAGGGAAAGGCTACCCACTCCAGTATTCTGGCCTGCAGAATTCCATGGACTGTATAGCTCATGGGGTCGCCAATAGGTGGACACGACTGAGGGACTTTCACTTCACTTTCAAGAGATATGACCTGAATCCAGATTAAACTGGAGTCTCCCAGTGTCATCTGGCATTTCTTCCCTGAAGCCAGCCAAAATCCACACAGGTGCATTTCCAGGGTCTCCACGTAGCCAGCTGGACAGAAAACCCAGCGTGGTTCAAACAAGCTGACAGACAAGCAGGAGAGGACTCACGGGCAGACGGCTTCCCTCCGGTCTCAGGTGGAGCTCCGGGACCACAGCAGGACCGGTGCTCTCACTCCCTGGACTCAGCAGCACCCTCCTTCTCAGGCCGGGGGCTCTGCCCTAACGGGCGCAAGAAGGTCACCAACTGCTCCAGGTGACCTCACGCCCCCTCCCACTGCTGCAGCCTGACCTCACAGGGCCCCAGCCCTTCCGGCAGAGCCAGCCCTCCTCTTCCCTTGAATCCAGCTTGAGGCCTGGTCCTGGGTCCTGATTGGTTAGTGCCAATCATGGTGGCCAGTGAAGGAGCACACTGATTTGCCAGGTCCAGGTCATGTGACCATACTCTCCAAGACACGTGTGAGCTGCTCAGGCTCTGTCAGGGATGGAGAGAGTGCAATGCCCCCAGAGCAGAGCTGAGAGTCCAGTCACTCTGTCCGTGTGCTCAGTGTCCTGGGACATGCCTGCGCATCATCTCTACACACCACTTTGTCTCCTCTGCAGACCAAATATTCATGACACACCTTTTCCCTTCACAAGCGCTGTTTCACGCACTGACATTCAAGGGAGCAAGACCTCCTTTTGGAAGGTAGGTTTGGAGATCCTCTCTTAAACTCTGGGCTTGTTCCTTGTATCATGTTAGAATAATTTATTCAGTCTAAAAACCCCCACTGAGCACCACCACGTGCTGCTTTGCCTGTTCAGGATTCTTAGCTGTTCTGAGTAGAGAGCATGGCCTAGGGGCCTCCCAAAGGGAATGAATTTTGTCCAGGGAAGTACCTGAGAGGCTGAATCACTGAATCACTTTGCTGTACACCTTAAACAAATTATTGTAAATCAACAATACCTCAATTTAAAGAAAAGATATTCCCTCATCAAAAATGGTTTGAAATTTTGTAAAGTTTTCCCTTCAATTGTTGGTTTTTAGTATGTGTCTAATTGATTTGGTGCTGTCTTTTGAGGTAGGGATCCAACTTACTTTCCCACATGGATACCAAATTGTCCCGATGGGACGATTCCTTTGTCCTTACTCCTGCAAATGTCCTTTCTGCATTTACACATTAAGAAGTTTCTTTTAAAAATGCCAAGTATCAAGAACTTCAGATCTTTGGAAATTTGTACAGCATCCCAGAGGCATGTTTCCATTTCTGTGTCTTCTCTTCACACTTTACCATTGCCTGTTTCTAGTATACACAAGTACCCTCAGAGGGTTCTCTGTAGTGAACCATGTATGTTTCTGTGAGGACAGAGGATGTGAGCACAGAGGAGGGACTGAGTGACCATAGTGACCAATATTAAGTCTGGCTGAGACTTCCTAAGGCAAGGTCTGTGTTTCTCCCTCTTGCTGTCTGGATATGCAATATGATGTTGGTGGATTGGGACTTGGATCCCTGGGTCCAGCAGTGTAGAAACATACCCATAGCCTGCTTTTCCATTATATTTTCCTCCAGTGGGTTCTGCTGAGCTGGTGTGGGGATATTTCTGCTAAAGGCTTGAGAGGTAGTCAGTCCTTCTGCTTCTCATCCCCTGCCCTGTCTGTACTTCTGTCACTTTTGTAAATATAGCTAATTTTCAATGTTGTTAGTCCTTGTGTCATTCTGACTCTCAGGCACCTGTGGTTTAATAGACCTCCAAGTCCCAAGAGCTCTTTGCCTGGTGGAGACCTGGAGAACTCAGGGAGCAGCACCACATCACACTGGAGCCCGGACCAGAGAGAAGGTTCTTGCCAGGAAGGCTCCATCCCTGCTGGGGGGTGGGGAGGGTGGTTTGGGGTTCACATCTGATTGTGCATCCCCCTGGCCTTCGGTGCAGACCCCACTCTGAGATCTGGAAAGGAGGTGGCTTCCCTCCCTGACACAGAACTAGTATTTTTTTTTGTCCTCGTCCTTGTCCAGTCCCATTTGGCTCCCATGCTGTACACTTGACCCTCACCCACAGGATCAAGAGAGCCCAGTTCTAGAGGAGTTTCATACAAGGAGAGGCTCCTGGAGACACTCCAACGCCCAGGCCTAAATAAGCATTTCCTTGGAGTTTCACAGCCCTGGGAGGAGATACTGGGTTTGTGTCCATTTTACAGTTGAATATGTTGAGCCTCAGATCATTGTGTGATTTGCCCTGGGTCACTCTTCAGGTCAGTGTAAGGTGGGATTTGAGCCCAGCCTCTATGTCTTGGAGCCTGTGACTGTACAGGTGTTTCTGCTCATCAGTAAAATTTATTTCATTTTTTTTTTTTGATGCATTTGTATATGGTACTGTTCTGTTCTCTCTCTGATGGTTCATATCCTGCTACATTGCTGAATTTATTAATTTTAATACTTGTTACTTGGTGGAGTTTTTATGGTTTCATATAAATTCTGTCATAATCAAATAGTGGCAGTGTAACTTCATTTGTTCCAATGGGGATGCTTTTATTTCCTTTTCTTGCCTAGTTATTCTGGGTAGGACACTTCCACTACTATGTTGAACAAGATTGGTGAGAGTGGGCATCCTTGTACTATTCCTGATCTTTTAGGAAAATCTTTCACCTCTTTACCACTGACTTGGATGTTACCTGTGGGCTTGTCTTATATACCCTTTAGGATGTTCCATGTTTAACCACTGTATTGAGAGATTGTTCCAAAATTGGTGTTACCCTTTGTTGAAAGCTTTTTCTGCAATTATTGAGAAGATCACATGATTTCATTCTTAATTTTGCTCATATTGTGTATCACGGTGATTGATTTGCAGATAATAAATCATGCTTGCAGGCACAGAATAAATTCCGTTTGATCATAGTGTATGATTTTTTTTAATGTGTCTTCAATTTGGTTTGCTAATATTCTTTTGAGGATTTTTACATCCGTGTACACCAGGGTCAGGGTTCTCTGGTGGTTCATATGGTAAAGAATCTGCCTGCAATGTGGGAGACCAGGATTTGACCCCTGGGTCAGGAAGAGCCTCTCGAGAAAGGAATGGCTACACACTCCAATATTCTTGCCTGGAAAATTCTGTGGACAGAGGACCTGGTGGGCTACAGTCCATGGGTCACGAATAACTGGACATGACTGAGTGACTCACACTTACAAGAGTGCTTCTTGACATTCTTAATATCTAAATTTAAGATTTTATCTCAGTCGAAAATTACAGCCTAAGGCAAAAATGTCAAAAGTCCAAGAGTCCTTAGAAGTAATTGAGAATATGGCATAACAGATGAAAGCAAGGACTCCACATAATGTACTTTTCATAAGAATTTTAGATCTTCAGAGGAATTCTCACTGAACTGAATTAAAATGCAAGCTTTAGTTTAAAATGGAAACCTTTTTTGGTATTATGTTTCTATGTTGAGACTGAAATGTTATTATTTATGTGTGAGATATTAAGCAATACTGTGTAGCTATTAAAATCATATTTTCAAAACCTTTAATGACATTTATAAGCACTTATAGTGGAAAAATAGCTAGGAATAGAAGATGATCCCATATAGCTTTAGATGACAGTACAAATGTGTTGAATGATAGTTTTCAGATTGTATTTATTAATTTTTAATTGAAGGATAACTGCTTTACATTGTTTAGTTTGTTTTCCTCATACAACAACACAAAAAGGCCATAAGTATATTATCCACTCTTTGGTGAGCCTGCCTCCCACTTCCCGCCATCCCACTCTCTAGGTTGTCACAGAGGACAATACTGGGCTCCCCATGTTATATAGCAACTTCCCACTAGCTAGCTATTTTACATATGGTAGTGGCGATGTTTCAGTGCTACTCTCTCAATTCATCCCACCCTCTCCTTCTCCAGCTGAGTTCACAAGTCCTTCCTCTACATCTGTGTATCTATTTCTGCCCTTCAAATATTCACCAGTACCATTTTACAAGATTCCACGTGTATGCATTCATATACTATATTTGTTTTTCTCTTTCTGACTTACTTCACTCTGTATCACAGTTTCTAGGTTCATGTACCTCAGTTAAACTGACTCGTATTGTTCCTTTTCATGGCTTAGTAATATTCCATGTGTATATGTTCCACGATTTCTTTATACATTGTTCTCTTGATAGACATTAGGTTGCTTCCATGCCCTGGCTATTTTAAATAGCGGTGCAGTGGACATTGGGGTACATGTGTCTTTTTAGAGGTATGGTTTTCTCCGGGTATATGGCCAGTAGGGGATTGTTGCATCATATGGTAGTTTTATTCCTACTTTTTAAATAAACCTACATTCCTTCTCCATAGTGGCTGTATCCATTTACATGTCTACCAACAGTTGCAAGAGGGTTCCCTTTCTTCCATGTCCTGTCCAGCATTTATTATTTGTAGAATTGTTGATGATGGCCATTCTGACTGGTGTGAGGTGATACCTCACATAGTTTTGATTAGCGTTTCATTAATAATGAGTGATGTGGAGCATCTTTGCATGTGTTTGGTGGCCTTCTTAATGTCTTCTTTGGAGAACTTTGTTCATGTCTTCTGGTCACTTTTCAGTTGGTTGCTTTTTATCTGATATTATAATAAAGCTCGATGATCTACTTGTGTACTTTGTAGATAATCCTGTGTCAATTGCTTCATTTACAATTACTTTCTCCTATTCTTAGGGTTGTCTTTTCATCTTGTTTATAGTTTTCTTTGCTGCTTATATACTTTGAAGTTTCTCTAGATGCCATTTATTTTTATTTTTATTTCAGTCATTCTTGGAGGTCTTGCTGTTATAAATGGCAAAGAGTGTTCTGCCTATGTTTTTCTCTAAGAATTTTATAGTTTCTGGCCTTACTTTTGGTCTTTAATCCATTGTGAATTATTTTTGTGTATAGTATGAAGTGTTCTAATTCCATTCTTTTACATGCAGTTGTCCAGTTTCCCAGCACCACTTACTGAAGAGGCTCTCTTTTCTGTTCTTTCTCCATTGTACATTCTTGCCTCCCTTGTCAAAGAAAAGATGCATATAGAAGTGTGGGTTTATCTCTCAGCTTTGTGTCCTATGCCATTGCTCTATGTTTCTGCTTTTGTGCCTGTACCATAGTGTCTTGGTAGTATAGTCTGAAGTCAGAAGGTTGATTCCTCCAGTTCCACCTTTCTTTCCAAGATTGCTTTGGCCTTTCTGGGTCTCCCCACCCCCTCCCATATAAATTGTTAAATTATTAGTCCTAGTGCCTTAAAAAAATGTCATTGGTTGTTTGATAGGGATGAATTGATTGCTTTGGGTAGTATAGTCATTTTCACAACATTGATTTCTTTCAAGTCAAGAACAAGGCATATCTTTCTATCTGTTTATTCCATCTTTGCTATCTTTCATCATACAGCCTGTCTTTCTGCATACATGTGTTTTGTCTGTTTAGGTAACTTTATTCCTAGCTATTGGGGAAGAAAAATGGCAACTCACTCCAGTACTCTTGCCTGGAAAATCCCATGTACAAGGAGCTTGATAGGCTACAGTCCATGAGGTCCCGAAGTCGGACACGACTGAGCGACTTCACTTTCACATTTCACTTTCATGCATTGGAGAAGGAAATAGCAACCCACTCCAGTGTTCTTCCTGGAGAATCCCAGGGATGGGGGAGGCTGGTGGGCTCCCATCTATGGGGTCGCACAGAGTCAGACGTGACTGACGTGACTTAGCAGCAGCAGCATTCCTAGCTATGCTATTCTTCTTGTTGCACTGGGGAATGGCACTTTTTTCTTAGTTTCTCTTTCTGATTTTTCTTGTTGTGCTATAAATATGCAAAGGATTTCTGTGTATTAATTTTGTATCCTGGGCTTTATGAAATTCATTGATTAGCTCTAGTAATTTTCTGGTTCTATCTTTAGGGTCTTCTATGAATAGAAACAGGTCATCTGCAATCAATGACAGATGGACTTCTTATTTTCCAATATGCATTCTTTCTCGTTTTCTTCTCTGATTGCTGTGTCTATGACTTACAAAACTATATTGATTAATGGCGATAGAGTGGGCACCATGATCTTGATGATGATCTTAGAGGAAATGCTTACATTTGACACCATTGAGAATAATGTTTGCTGAGAGATTTTCCTATATGACCTTTCTTATGTTGAAGTAGGTATCTTCCATGCCTATTTATGGAGTGCTTTTTAAATCATAAACTGGTATTTAATTTTGTCAAAACCTTTCTCTGCATCGATCAAGATTATCATATGCTTTTTATCTTTCAATTTGTTAATATAGTGTATCACATTGATTGATTTGCAGATAGTGAAAAATCTTTGAATCCCTGGGATAAACCCCACTTGAACTTGGTGTATGATCCTTTTCATGTGTTTTTGTTTGGTTTTTGCTACAATTTTCCCCAGGATTTTTGCGTTGATGTTCATCAGTTATGTTAGCCTGTAATTTTCTTTTCTGTGTGGCATTTCTGCCTCCTTTTGGTTCATGGTGATGGTGGCCTCACAGAATGAGTTGGGAATGCTCCTCCCTCCACATTTTTCTGGAACAGTTTGACCAGCATAGGTATTATCACATCTCTACCACTTGAGAGCATTCATCTGTGAAGTCCCGGGCATTTCTTTGTTGGAGATTTTTGATCACAGTTAGTAGTGCTTGTGATTGATCTGTTCATAGTTAGAGCTTGTGACTGGTGTTGGTGCTTGACTTATTCATATTTTCTATCTCTTCCTGGTTCAGTCTTAGAAGATTGTACTTTTCTAAGAATTTGTCCATTTGTTCCAGGTTATCCATTTTATTGTCATGCAGTTGTTTCTAATTGTCTCTTATGATCCTTTCTCTTTCTGTCTTGTCTGTTGTAACGTCTCCTTTTTCATTTCGATTTCATTTGAGTGGGCTGCCTTCTATGGGGTCGCATAGAGTTGGACACGACTGAAGCGACCTAGCAGCAGCAGCAGCATATAAGGCTCAGTGACCCCGAGCTTTCCCATATGTGGGATTTTTAGTGCTAAAACCAGGACAGCCCCGGGCAAACCAGGATCCTGGTCACCCTAGTTCTGTGTATCGTCTTCATTAATCCTGAATGCTCCCCCTTGTCTGTCCCACCCCGTGTTTACTATCCAATACTCATCTTCCATTTCTGTTTGCACATCACTTCTGCTGCCCCCAGGGAGTGGTTTATTCGTCCTATCTAGGTGCTCTAGGGCTTCCCAGGGGGCACTGAACAGAAAGTGAAAGTGTTAGTCGCTCAGTCGTGTCCTGACTCTTTTGCGACCCCATGGACTGTAGCCCACCAGTCTCCTCTGTCCATGGAAATCCCAGGCAAGAATACTGGTACCCATGCCCTCCTCAAGGAAGTCTTCCTGACCTGGGGATAGAACCCAGGTCTTACGCATTGCAGGTGAAATCTTTACCATCTGAGTCACCAGGGGTGCTAGTGGAAAAGAACCCGCTGCCAGTTCAGGAGACCCAAGAGACGTGGGTTCGATCCTTGGGTCTGGAGATGGAAATGGCAACCCACTCCAGTATTCTTGCCTGGAGAATCCCATTGATAGAGGAGCCTGGCGGGCTACAGTCCAAGGGGTCTCAAAGAGCCGAACATGACCGAGTGGCTTAGCACAAATGCTCAGGCTCTCCTGGCAGTGACCACTGTGTTCTAACAGCTTCTCTGTTTCTCTTCAAGTTACAAACTCATTAAAGACTGAGGCAGTTTTTTTTTTTTTCCTTCTACCTATAATCTCAGAGCCTAGCAGAGATTCTGGCGCATAGTAGGTGTGCAATGAAGTTTTATTGATTTAATGACTATCAGTATCAACATATCAAGTGTCATGTATTTCATATCACTACGTGGGATGTTATGGACTGAATGTTTGGGTCCCCTCCAAAACTCATATGTTGAAGTCTTAACCCCCAGAGTGGCTATATTTGGACGTGGAGCCTTTAGGGAAATGCATGAGTGTGTGCTAATTCACTCAGTCGTCTCCACTCACTGTGACCCCATGGACTGTAGCCTGCCAGGCTCCTCTGTCCATGGGATTTTCCAGGCAAGGATACTGGAATGGGTTGCCATTTCCCCTCCAGGGGATCTTCCTGACTCAGGGATCAAGACTGTGTCCCAATGCAGGGGGCCTGGGTTTGATCCCTGGTCAGCAAACTAGATCGTACATGCCGCAACTAAGCCCTGGTGTGATTAAATAAATTTTGTTTAAAATTCAAGTAACACTAAATTCAACACTATACTTAAAAAACAGCATGTGCAGATTGAGCCTATTCCTATTACAGTCACTCTATCTATATAGCTCTCCATCCATCCTTCTATCTGTATTTGTTATAACAGTGTTCACCAACTGTGGATATTTATAGTATTTCTCTGATCATAAAGTCAGGATGATTTGAACTTAGGTAAAAAAAAAAGAAGTTGGGAAGGAAATCGCAACCCACCCAGTGTTATTGCCTGGAGAATCCCAGGAACGGGACAGCCTGGTGGGCTACCGTCTATGGGGTCCCACAGAGTCGGACACAACTGAAGCAACTTAGCAGCAGCAGCAAAAAAAAAGAAGAAGAGACACCAAGAGATCGCTCTTTCTCCCCCTCCCTCCATCCCCCTTGCTTTTTCCCCCTGCAGAGGCACCTAGGAAAGACTGTGTGAGCACACACTGAAAAGGAGCTCCCAAAGGGAGCTCTCAGCAGACATCCACCCTGTCAACATTGGGTCTCAGGCTTCCAGCCTCCAGAGTGGTGAGAAAACAAATTTCTGTTGTCCAAGCCACCAGCCTATGGTATTTTGTTATGGTGCACCCAGTGCAATAACACAGGGGTCGTACCCAGTTCATATAACCATGCTGTGATGATTGATGGGTGTGGTCACACAGGCACCCTCCTGAGTCAGAGAGCTGCTTTCTATTCCAAAACCGTTCCAATAATACTTCCCATCCCATTTTAAGAACATAAGTGTTCAACATGACAAGATTGAAAAACCTATTTTTCTATAATTCTGCTTTACTTCTGCAAACAAGTATCTTAGAATAGTAACTTCTGGGACTGGAAATGGTTACATGAATACGTGGTTCAATTTCAAATGTATGACTAATATTTTTTGCAGCTAAGTAGCATTTTCTGTTTTCCAATGATACTTTAAAGTCCATTTATGTTACCTGAGTATGCATAATTAATTCCTCCTTTGGAAATGTCGTTGTTTTCTCCACTGAGCTGGTGATTCTTCATCGTCCCACTCAAATCCTACCACTCCCCTCCCACCCCTGGCCACACTTGTCATCCTGTTCCCTGCCTCAAAGCCTGACATCTACAAGCTACAGCCCCCAGGCTTTGCTGTTCTCAGCGCCTCTTTCTCGGCTCTTGACCAAAGGGAAGCACTATTACAGTGTGAAGGGAGGAGTGTGAAGGGCGGGGAGAGAGAGGGGTGGGTCTTCTCCCTCCCTCCCTGCCAGAGCCTGGTCTCCACCATGGGTGCCTTCCTCTGTCATATAGCACCCGCGCTGGGCAGCCCCTCTCCTATGACCACAGCTCTGGATGGGTTCTAGGAATAGCACACATGTTCTCTTTTGTTTCTCCAGGCCCAAGGATGATGGAAGCTTCTGCTGTTAATAGTCCCCAGTGGCTTCTCCATTCGTCTTGATTCTCTTTACCTTGCCCACAGTGTGAGTTAAGGGTTGAGTTGCAACCCCTGCCCCCATTCCTATGTTGAAGTTCTAACCCCCAAGACCTCAGAAAGTGACTGTCTTAGGAGAGTGTCTTCAAAAAGGTAATTAAAGTTAAACAAAGTCATACAGGTGGACCCTAATCCAATCTGACTTGTGTCCATATAATAAGAGGTCCAGGTGGCACTAGTGGTAAAGGACCCGCTTGCCAATGCAGGAGGCATAAGAGATGGTTTGATCCGTGGGTCTGGAAGATCACCTTGGAGGAGGGCATGGCAACCCACTCAAGTATTCTTGCCTGGAGAATCCCATGGACAGAGGAGCCTGGCGGGCTACAGTCCATGGCGTGCCAAAGAGTCAGACATGACTGAGGAACTTAGCATATACACAGTAAGAGAAGATTAGGACATCAACAAGCAGAGAAGGAAGACAGTCTGTGGGGAAGGCAGCCGTCTGCAAGCCAAGGAGAGAGGCCTCCAAAGAAATCAACCCTGCCCACATCTTAATCTTGGACTTCCCAGCCTCCAGAAAATAAATGTCTGTTGTTTTTAAGCCACTCATCAACGGTGGTGGTGGCTTAGTCACTCAGTCGTGTCCAACTCTTTGTGACTCTGTGGGCTGTAGCCCACCAGGCTCCTCTGTCCATGGGATTTCCCAGGTAAGAATACTGGAGTGGGTTGCCATTTCCTTCTCCAGGGCATCTTCCCAACCCAGGGATCGAACCCAAGTCTCCTGCATTGCATGCTATTTCTTTACCTCTGAGACATCGGTGAAGCCCACTTATCAATGGTACTTTTGTAACAGCAGCCTAAACGGACTAAGGCTTTGTTACAGCAGCCCCAGAAAACTATGACACCATGGTCAATCGTCCCATCACTAAACCACTTGTGGAGCCCTGGGGATGTGCTGGTTATATCCTTCTCGGACCTGGTCTCACACAGCCAACCTCACCAAGGACGCTTATCATATGTCCCTTTATCCACTCCATGGTATCTATCATCACATTCCTCAGTTTATAAATATGTCAATGTTTGTGTTGTGAATACCTGTTCCTGAAATACTGCAGGACTTATTTTTACAATAAGGTTCCTAAGCTGTTTCTAAGCGAGGAGCCAAATGACACCCAAGTCTCTGTGTAGAGCATCTTGTCGTTTTTGGAAAAATCTTTCCATATTTTTTACATCAGCTGCTGCTGGAAGGCCTGGGGTGATGACTGAAGTCCAGAGAGCCTCTGGAGATACTGTGTGAGAGTTTTTATTGCTGCTTCAGTGGCTGGGAGTCCCAGTGGCTGGTGAGGAAGCTGAGCAAAGTGAGCTGGAATGTATATGGAGGCCCTGGGTTCTGCATTTAAGGGGATCTAGGGAGGAAAAAAGATACCGCTGCAGTGAGAGTTGTTAGAACAGCAGAAAAAGCTATCTAATTCAACTTATTGAAGGAATATAAAGGGCTTCCTTAGTGGCTCAGTGGTAAAGGATCCACCTGCCAAGCAGGAGATGTGGGTTTAATTCCTGGGTTGGGAAAATCCCTGGGAGAAAGGAATGGCCTTGCACTCCAGTATTCTTGCCCAGAGAATTCCATGGACAGAGGAGCCTGGTGGGCTACAGGCGGCCACAACCTAGTTACTGACCAACAACAAAGTAGTGTAAAACAATTTTATAAAATCATAGGACGGGATGGGATTTATTGAGACATCCCAGTTTTATCACCTTCCCCTTCATGCAACCCCTCAAGTATTGAGTTATTCCTAAAAATACATTTCTTTGTCTCCAAAGCACTTTCACAACCATATTTCATTTGAGCCTCAAGGAAATTGTGTGAGGTAGATAGGGAGGTATTAATGTCTCCATTTTACAAATAAATGGAACTGAAGAGCAGGTAGTTGAAATGCCAGCATTCAAGGAGCTTAAAAGTGTTAGAGCTGGGCCTGGCGATTCATGATCCTCAGACCAGGTGGTTATTGATAGAGTTCCCTCCCTGCTAATCTGGGCATGCGCACAAAAGACTGATGTAACACGTAGACATTCCATCCAAAACTCACAGCGAGGAAGGACTTCTCAACATCTGGCCGTGAGCAGAAAAGGCAGAGGAAGGGAGAGAGTGAGAGAAAGACCTAATACGAGCTGAGTTTACAAGGAGCAGGAAGGGGCACATGCACTCTTATCTCAGCCCCGACTGGGCAGAGCAACACAGGAGAGCAAGCAGATGTACAGAGGCTGAGCCTCTCCGAACACGGTCCCCCTTCCGACTCCATATTCAGCTGGCAGGTCCCAGGAGTCAGGTCATCCGTTACCTCCCTCTAATGCTCTGATGGATATGTTTGCAACACACAGGGTTTTCAAATTGCTTCAGCCATGACTGCTGTCTCCAGTGAACTGGGTCCCTCTTCTTCCACAGAGATGCCCCACACAGGCTGCTCTCGCCTGCACCCTCCACCTGCCTGTCTCTCTATATATATTTATCTTTAAATTGGAGGATAATTGCCTTACAATGGTGTGGTGCTCTCTGCTGTACATAGGTATTAATCAGTCATAATGATATATATGTATATATCCGCTTACCCTCTCGAGCCTCCCTCCCCCCGCATTCCACCTCTCTAGGTCATCACAGAACTCCAGGTTGGGCTCCCTGTGCTATATAGCAGCCTCCCACAAGTTATGAGCATACATGGGGCTTCCTTGGTGGTTCAAATGGTGAAGAATCTGCCTGCAATGAAGGAGACTCAAGTTTGATCCCTGGATTGGGAAGATCTCCTGGAGATGGGAATGGCAACCCACTCCAGTATTTTTGCCTGGGAAATCCCATGGACAGAGGAGCCTGGTGGGCTGCAGTCCATGGGGTCTCAAAGAGCCAGATGCATCTGAGTGACTTTGAGAGTGAGTGAGTGTATATACATCAATACTACCTTCTCAGTTTGTCCTAGCCTCTCCTTCCCCCGCCGTGTCCACAAGTCCATTCCCTACATCTGCATCTCCATTTCTTCTCTGTAAACAGGTTCATCAGTACTGTTTTCCTAGATTCTGTATATATGTGTGATGCATGCATGCTGAGTCACTTTGGTCGTGACTTTGGTCATATAGACCCCATAGACTGTAGCCTGCCATAATGCATACCATACATGTGTTAATATACAATATTTGTTTTTCTCTTTCTGACTTACTCACCTGCTCTCTTTACTCCTTCTCTACATCTATCCTTGGAGACCCACCTTCTCCAAGAAGCTTGACTGTTTCAACCCTCAGGGATTTTTGTCTCAGCTGCATTCCTGAAGCCATTATCATACAGACCTCCAAACTCAGCACTGAACATATGCTCTTCAGGACTAGTTCTCTGATGAGATGTCAGCCCCTGGAGAATCAAGCTGGAATCCCACATCCTACTGAATCTCTGCTCCTGCTAGTAGATCCATGCATGCTAGCTGTGACTTTTCTGGGAAAGAATAGGCAAAACTAGGGTTAAACACAGCCAGTCATTGGAATCCAAGAGGAAAGGGGGAAGGAGTGGGTATTAATTGTCTTCTTGTGTTGGAAGTTTTTGCTGTTATTTCAAGATCCACGTACAGTCAGCATATTCATGTTGCTCTAGGATTAGCACAAGGTAAAAGAACAAACAGAAGCCTTCCTTTGTGCTATTTTAGGAACAAAGAAAATAAAATAATATCTTCCAAATTGAGAAACAGCCTAGCTTTCTGTGATACAAGAATGGGCTCATAACACCTCAACTGTAACAGTTTCAAATTGAATCCTATTACAGTGCAGAGTATATTTATCAGTGTATTTGAGGAACCCTTTCTCCTAAGTCCCCCCAGGGGGAGATCCACAGGCCCAGGCAGGCTCCTTTCAAATTCTCCTATTCCACCCTGGCAGGTCCCAGGGGCTCCCCTGCCCCATCAACTCTCCTCTTGGTAATTGTCACCACCACCCCAAGCTGTCAAGTTTCTCACCCCTTCCTGAGGGGCTCTAGAAACCGGTCTCTTTGTGCCCACCTGTTGGACTGCACCTCACAGGCCTACAAAGCCTGTATTTGCCCAGATTCAAGACTGACGAAAGCCTGGATTGGGCAACAGAGGGCTTCCCTGGTGGCTCAGCGGTGAAGAATCCACTAGCAATGCAGGAGACACAGGAGATGGGGGTTCGATCCCTGCACCAGGAAGATCCCCTGGAGAAGGAATGGCAAACCCACTCCAGTGTTATTGACCAGAGAATCCCATGAACAGAGGAATCTGCCAGGCTACAGCCCATAAAGTTGAAAACAGTCAAGCCTGACTGAAGTGCCTTAGCATGCACACGTGCATCAGGCAACAGAGACATCAGTGGTTTGACAGATAGGGAGCTTCTGTGTCTGAAGCAAAGTCCTGGAGCGACCCCCCACCCTGTGCAGCAGACACCTTCAGGACGTGGCAGCAGTCTTTGCTCCTGGTGGAGGGGGAGATTGCCAGTTACAGGGGAGTTGATGTCAGATGGGCTCATTGATTACCAGGGAAACCAACAGAAGGCACACACCTCACCACCCCTTTGATAAGAACAATCACTAGCTGGCGTCCAAGGCAAGTATGTAGGAAGGCCAGAGTAAGTGTAAATGAAGCAGGCACTGGTCGGGTAAGGGATAGACAGAGAGCAAGGGAACAGCCATCTTGAGTGGGCTAGTCAGCCACCACCCTTCCTGGTTGTCCCTGAAAAAAAGCTTGTAGACGCTCATTTTAAGACTTTAATGTCCATCATGACAAGAGGAAAGACAAAATATGGGGAATTACATGCGTCTGTGTGTGTGTGTCCAGCGGCTAAGCTGTGTCTGACTCTTTGCAACTCCGTGGATTGTAGCCTGCCAGGCTCCTCTGTCCATGGAACTTTCCAGACAAGAATACTGGAGTGGGTTGTCATTTCCTCCTCCAGGGGATCTCCCTGACCCAGGGATCAAACCTGTATCTCCTGCATTGGTAGGTGGATTTTTTTTACCACTTGAGCCACCTGGGAAGCCTGAGGAAATATACAGAGTACAAATCTAACAGTCTTGAGTTTGGTCCAGAACATCTGATGATCTGGTTGAAATAACTGGAAATTTCCTTTATGTCAACATTGGGTGTTGTAAGCAGATAGGGGAGGGGGTCCCTGGAGAAAGAGAATTAAGTATGATCTCATTTTGGTCAAAAACATTTTGTGATCTAAGCCTGGCCACAATGCTTGCCCTTAAACAGGTCTCGGTCATTAATGATCTTAAGGGAAGAAAGGACTGCAGGCATGAAGGGAAAGCAGTCAAGAAACAATGGGTCTAGGACTCCCCTGGTGGTCCAGTGGCTAAGACTTCGAGCTCCCAATGCAAAGGGGCTGGGGTTCCATCCCTGGTCAGGGAACTATATCCTACATACCACAACTAAGAGTTTGCATACCCCAACTAAAGATCCTGCATGCTGTATGATGTGGCCATTGAAAAAGATTGGTCCACATTAAAAAATATATACCTTAAATTTTTTTTTAAATAGAGAAATAGAGGTGAGCAAGAAATAATCAACACAGCAACAGGCCTGTTTTTGTTCTTCATTTGTCTTTAGCTCTGGGGTAAAACCATCAGTTGTGGGGGAAAGGCTAAGCAGAAATTTCTAGCCAGGGTTTTGGAATTTAAGTCCAAGATTATATGATATATATATATATATATATATATATATATATATATATATAATATTCCATTCAGCCTCCCAAATAGGTGACATAAAGTCGGGTTGTGCCGCCAAATGTGCACAGAACATAGAATTCCTATGGTTCTTTGTTAGTAGGGACTATGAATTTACATTTCAAAGCATCCATGTCTGAACAAATTGGCTTCTAATGTAATTTGCTGTAAAAAGACAAACTATTTAGTACAAAGGGTTATACTCATGCACATACATATAGACTACATATGCACACATATATAATTTTTAAGAATTTTTTTGATGTGGACCATTTTTAAAGTTGTTTATTGAATTTGTTACAATATTGCTTCTGTTTTTCGTTTTGGTTTTTGAGCAGTGAGGCATGTGGGATCTTGGTCCCCCCATCAGGGATTGAACCTGCAGCCCCTGCATTGGAAGGCACAGTCTTAACCACGGCACCAGCAGGGAAGTCCCTTTTGTTTAACTCTTAAGTAAAAACAAGAAGCCATTTGGCCACAATCTAAATATTCAGGGACAGAAGTAAGTAGAATTACTCCTGTTGGAAATGCCACATTAATTTATTATGCATAGCATGCTCAAACAAGAGGCCACAAGACAGAACAAGCAGACTATGCTCTTTCAGAGGTAAAAGAGAAATGCAAAGATGCTAAGTCGTGGTCCTCCCTGAGAATTAATTTTGCCCCCAGGATTCTTAGCAATTAGGTCTTTTCATCTTGGAGGTATCAGAGGCAAAGGAGGTTGCACAGCACCAAATCCATGGCACAGAGTTCAGCATACAGTATTCTACCTGGGGACGTGAAATCAAAAACCCAGCACTGAGAAGGAGTCATGCACAGACACAAGATTTATGTGGGAAGATTTGGGAGAATGGCATTGAAACATGTAAAGTATCATGTATGAAACGAGATGCCAGTCCAGGTTCGATGCACAATACTGGATGCTTGGGGCTAGTGCACTGGGATGACCCAGAGGGATGGTATGGGGAGGGAGGAGGGAGGAGGGTTCAGGATGGGAAACACATGTATACCTGTGGTGGATTCATTTTGATATTTGGTAAAACTAATACAATTATGTAAAGTTTAAAAATAAAATAAAATTTTAAAAAAACTGAAAAAAAAAAAAAAAAAGATTTATGGAGGCCATGCAGGGAAAGAAAATATATGGGTTCCATGTCATACCACTCTGGATGCAACCATTTTTCACACAGCAGAAACTGAGAGAGAAGATAAAGGAGAAAGACAAAGAAAAGTGGGGAGGGGCTTTCCCTGGTGGTCCAGTGGTTAAAAATCTGCCTTCCAATGCAAGGAACGAGGATTTGATCCCTGGTGGGGGAACTAAGATCCCACAAGCCACAGGATAATTAAGTTTGCAAGTCACAACTACTGAGCCCGGGAGCCACATCTAGAGAGAAGCCCACACCCCACAATGAAACATCCCACATGCTGCAATTGAGACCCACCAAGGCGATGGCAAGCTGGAATCAAGATTGCCGGGAGAAATATCAATAACCTCATATATGCAGATGACACCACCCTTATGGCAAAAAGTGAAGAGGAACTAAAAAGCCTCTTGACGAAAGTGAAAGAGGAGAGTGAAAAAGTTGGCTTAAGGCTCAACATTCAGAAAACTAAGATCATGGCATCTGGTCCCATCACTTCATGGGAAATAGATGGGGAAACAGTGAAAACAGTGTCAGACTTTATTTTTTTGGGCTCCAGAATCACTGCAGATGGTGACTGCAGCCATGAAATTAAAAGACGCTTACTCCTTGGAAGAAAAGTTATGACGAACCTAGATAACATATTGAAAAGCAGAGACATTACTTTGCCAACAAAGGTCTGTCTAGTCAAGGCTGTGGTTTTTCCAGTGGTCATGTATGGATGTGAGAGTTGGACTGTGAAGAAAGCTGAGTGCCGAAAAATTGATGCTTTTGAACTGTGCTGCTGGAGAAGACTCCTGAGAGTCCCTTGGACTGCAAGGAGATCCAACCAGTCCATTCTAAAGGAGATCAGTCCTGGGTGTCCTTTGGAAGGAATGATGCTAAAGATGAAACTCCAGTACTTTGGCCACCTCATGCAAAGAGTTGACTCATTGGGAAGGACTCTGATGCTGGGAGGGATTAGGGGCAGGAGGAAAAGGGGACAACAGAATGAGATGGCTGGATTGCATCACTAATTCGATGGATTTGAGTCTGAGTGAACTCTGGGAGTTGGTAATGGACAGGGAGGCCTGGCGTGCTGCGATTCATGGGCCGCAAAGAGTTGGACACAACTGAGCGACTGAACTGAAGTGAACTGAACTGAACTGAAAGGGGATGGCACCCCACTCCAGTACTCTTGCCTGGAAAATCCCATGGGTGGAGGAGCCTGGTGGGCTGCAGTCCATGGGGTCACGAAGAGTCAGACACGTCTGAGCGACTTCACTTTCACTTTTCACTTCCATGCATTGGAGAAGGAAATGGCAACCCACCCCCAGTGTTCTTGCCTGGAGAATCCCAGGGACAAGGGGACCTGGTGGGTTGCCGTCTATGGGGTCGCACAGGGTCGGACATGAGTGAAGCGACTTAGCAGCAGCAGCAGCAGCAACAGCATAGCCATAAAATAATTTAAAATATTAAAAAAAAGAAAAGTGGGGCAAGTAAAGGTAAAATCAAGAAAGAGAAGGATGAAGCCTCCTCCTGGCCACCTGGCTGACCCCTCGTCACCAACTCAGCAGCCACTCAGCATCAGCACTCTCTCAGTATCCCTGCTGTCTCCATGGTGATTTAATGTGATTCTAATGGATGTGACTAGTTCATGAATGCTTCCTGCAGCTGGGCACTGTTGTTGCTAACTCCATTTTCCAGATGAGAAAACAGTGCTTCTGAGATTGTTAACAACTTGTCCCAAATCACCGAGTTGCTAAAATTGTGGGATCAGACCATTGAACCTAGGCTGTTTCAGGCCCAAGCGTGTATTCTTGGTGAGCAAAGTAAAAAATAAGATGGTGTTTAATGGAGGAGAACATGAACATGTATTGAGTACTTAATATATACCTGGCATGTGATCCTCACAACAGTCCTGCAAGGGAGGTATCATTCCCATTTCATAGATGAAGAAATTGAAGCTCAGTGCTCACTTTGGCAGCACATATACTTAAATTAGAATGATATAAAGAAGATTAGCATGGCCCTGCTCAAGGATGATATGCAAAGTGGTGAAGCATTTCACGTTTTTATGGCAGAAACCATCACAACATTGTAAAGCGATTTTCCTGCAATTAAAAAATAAAGTTTAAAAAGTATGAATAAAACAGGGAAATTTCTTTAAAAGTTGAGGCTCAGAGAGGTTAAGTAACTTATCTAAAGTTGCACTGCAAAGCCCTGGTCTGGGGCACTTCACCTCCTCTGTGTCTATGCTGAGAGTTTTGTACTTTCTCTCTGAAATAAATCCTGTTTGCTTGCTACCATGAAAAAGAAAAAGGCCAGGTCTCTCAGACTGCAAAGCCCATATTCTATTTGTTAAAAATATATATTGTTGTTTTGCTCCTAAATTTTATTTATTTATCATTATTTATTTGGCTTCTTCAGGTCTTCACTGTGGCATGTGGAATCTAGTTTCCTGACCAGGGATCAAACCCAGGCTCCCTACATTGGGACTAGTGTCTTAGCCACTGGACCACCAGGGAAGTCCCCCATATTCTTTCTTATTCTTTCTTCCAGATAGAATTCGCAGGAATTTCATGGATGGAACTAAGTAATTAAAAATCTCTCCTTTAGATATTTTTAGTTCTGCATATCCAAACCAAACACCTAGTGTATTTGTCAGAATTTGAAAGAAGTCTATTAAAGACTGCTTGCAAGAAAACCACTGTATAAACTATATTTTATAAGTTCTTCTGTTTTAATTATTTAGGTTTTCTAAAGTTTGAAGGAAAAAAGAGACAGAAACCAGTTTTTAATGATTTAGAATTAGGATTCATGAATACACTGGATTCTTTCTTGGTACTGGGGGAAAGCAGAGAGTAAATGTGGTGGGAAATTATGAGGGTCCAGAGATTCAGACTTTAGCCTGGAAGAGACATTAAAGAGGTATTTCAGGGACTTTCCTGGTGGTCCAGTGGCTAAGACTCTGTGCTCCCAATGCAGTGGGTTCGATCCCTGGTCAGGGAACTAGATCCCACGTGCCACAAGGAAGATTGATCTTATGTGCTGCAACTAAGACCCGGTGCAGTGAAATAAATACTCAATAAATTAAATATTTAATAGAAACCTCAATTATTAAAAAAAAAAATGCAATTCTAATTTATTTTAGAAATAGCTTGAGTGTCTGCTAGTCAACAGTAGAGCTAAGGCCAGAACCTGGGGTTTCCCAATTCTTAAACCACTGTTTTTTCTTAGACATGAACCATGAATTGCTTTAGAGAATACTCCTTTCTCCTCCTCTCTTAATCCAGATGGGGGGTGGGGGGGAGTTAGAAAACAATCAGGACGTTAAGAATCAAGTTATCCTGGAAGGAGGTCAAGACGGTAACCACAGAGGCTGGAGTTAAGGGAAGGAGAACCAGGCAAGATAAGGTCTTAATCTAAAGCAATTGGAGCAAGCAGGCAAGCTTTTGTTACTTGTATTTAGCTGAATGCTGTGAACAGAAAGCTTTTTGAAATCCTTGGCTAAATCAAAACCTGGAAAGTGAGGACTTCTAACCTTCAAGAAAAAAAAAAAAAACTGAGCGTGAGACAAAAAGGTATTTGTTTTTATATTTAGCTTGGTAGGGAAAAGGAAAGAAAAAACAAGATGTCAGTTCAGCTGGGTCCCAATTCCAGCCCTGGGAAGCCCAAAGCCCACCCCTCTTGGTTTTCTTTTTAAGAATAGCATTTTTTCCCTCCCTTGGTCAAGTTCAGTGTGTAGGATCTTAGTTCCCTTACCAAGGATCAAACCTTCACCCCCTGGAAGCGTGAAGTCTTAACCACTGGACTGCCAGGGAAGTCCCGCCCTCCCCACCTTAGTTTTTGTAAATAGTCCTGAAGGGCTTTCTTGGTTTCTAGACTACTGAGATATTGCTTCCATGTGTAAATTGAGTCCAATTTCCTAAACAGATGGAAGTCAGGCTTTACATCCCAGTAATAGGGAACAAATTTGATTGGGAATGGCTGGGTTACCATCTAACACTGACATGTCATTTTCCCCTGCCCAGGCTCAGCTTCCCTCCATCTGGCTGGCTTTTCTTTCGTGGTCTTATTTCTTTCCTTTCTGCCCTCTGCCCCTACTCCCCTCTCCTTGCAGGAGCAGAAACAAGAAACTCTTCCTCTAATCTCCAGCCTGGCAGGTTTTCCCTCCCCTGGAGTCCAGGTGCCTGTAGCATTTGCTCCTCAGTGGCTTTCCCCCAAGGAGACAGCTCCCTCCTTCCTCTTCCCAAAAAGGAATCGTGGAGCCAGCTATTAAGATTTCAAACAATTATTTTTTTCATGTCTTTACTCAACTTGGGAAAATCTCTGAAGTTTAAGGTGGCACCTGGATGTCCTGTAGTGCTTGTATTTTTTCAAGACTTTGTTCTGTCTGGAATTTTATTATAATAACTAATGATGGGACTTCCATAATGGTCCAGTGATTAAGATTCTGAGCTTCCAATGCAGGGGGTCACAGGTTCAATCCCTGGTCAGGGAATTAAGATCCCACATGCCACATGGTGTGGCCAAAAAGCAAAGCAAACAAACAACCACTGCAACAAAAAACTAATGGGAATGAACATACCTTGATGTTTACATAATTTTAATAAATCATCTTCAAAATGATAAAGCATTAGTAATCAAATAGAGATTCACTCAGTCATATCCAACTCTTTTGGACCCCACAGACTGTAGCCCACGAGGCTCCTCTGTCCATAGGGTTTTCCCAGGCAAGAATATTGGAATGGGTTGTCATTTCCTCTCCCAGGGGAATCTTCCTGACTCAGGGATCAAACCTGTGTCTCCAGTATTGGCAGGTGGATTCTTTACCACTGAGCCACATGGGAAGGCTAGCTTCTATTAATGATTCACACCAAAAGGTGGTTCAATGAAGCAGCTATGATGAGGCAGTGCTAGAATTCAAAGGGGAATCAGGTACCCTTGAAACTCAAACCTAATAATAGTAGAAAACATCACCCACTCACAGCAATATATACAGATTTAAAACTGTTTCTTTGAGAATGTTTCTGTTTGGGGGGATAATTCTCTTATTTGAAGGCTCTAAGTAATGACAGGCAAACAGAGAAGATGCTTCAGTGACCTGATAGCCATGCCCTGGAGAGAGAGCTGAGAGAGGGGTCCCCAAACTCCGGGATCTAATACCTGATGATCTGAGGTGGAGCTGATGTAATAATAATATAAATAAAGTACACAATAAATGTAATGCACTTGAATCATCCTGAAACCATCCCCCCTTCTCCAAGTCATGGGAAAAATCCCCTTTCATAAAACTGGTCCCTGGTGCCAAAAAGTTTGGGGATATTCAAAGGAACGTTCTTTGTCCTTCACACCCACGCTGTTTGTCTTCTAACTGCCCCATCTCACAAAGCTTTAACCTCCCCTAGCGTCACCCGCCTCTTCCCACTTTGAGGGGCAGGGTGCACACCAGTGTTCAGGCCTCAGGTCCTCCCTGGGCGCTGGTGATCTGTCCTTCTCATCCTGGCTCTGTAAGGCACTCCCCTAAGTTTTTCCTGCTCCCCTGTTTCTCTAGTTCCTCCTGAATCTTCCTAGATAAACCTGTCTAAATGATGCAAGAACTTTCTATCTAATGAATCTGTGATTTTCTCCACTTTAATCACACCTGGGTTGTGTCTACCACACTCTCTCCACAGCTGCACTTGTCATTTCTGTTTTGTTTTCAGCTTTCTATTTTACACTGGAGCACAGCCGATTAACAATGTTGTGATGGCTTCAGGTGGACAGCAAAGGGACTCAGACGTATGTATTCATGTGTCCATTCTCCCCCAAACCCCTCTTCCATCCAAGCTGTCACATAACATTAAGCAGAGTTCCCTGTGCTTTACAGTAGGTCCTTCATTATCCATTTTATTGTCAGATTTTATTTACTCCTTACTT
This sequence comes from Bos indicus, assembly GCF_029378745.1. Taxonomy (NCBI): domain Eukaryota; kingdom Metazoa; phylum Chordata; class Mammalia; order Artiodactyla; family Bovidae; genus Bos; species Bos indicus. The sequence goes on along the minus strand of NC_091780.1, from coordinate 726,273 downwards.
TCTTTATGTCCCCTAAATGAATTTCCTCAAAACCCAGTTCCTCTCTTCTCAGGCCCCATAGCTAGTATTTCATTTTCACAATCACCTTGCCTCATGTAGGGGTGTGGTGGGCGGGGTGGGAGGGGTGGGCAAACTGGCGCAGTGGAGGGAGGGGGCCTTAGCCACCTGCAGTCTGTGGCCTGAACAGCCACAAGGCTCCCCCAGTGGCAGAGTGGTAAAGACTCTGCCTGCCAAGGCAGGAGATGAGTAGACTTGGGTTCGATCCCTGGGTCTGAAAGATCACCTGGAGTAGGAAATGGCAACCCACTGCAGTATTCTTGCCTGGAACATTCCATGGAAAGGAGGAGCCTGGCAGGCTACAGTCCATGGGGTTGCAAAGAGTCAGACAAGACTGAGCATGCACGCATATCATAGACACCAATGTGGAGTCAAACATCCCAGCTCACTTTTGGAGGATTTAATTATGCCTTAATGCTCCTTATCATAATTAAGCAGAAATAGTGATTCTAATTAGCATATTTACAGAAACCACACAAGTATGCTTCCCTGGTGGCTCAGATGGTAAAGAACCCACCTGCAATGCAGGAGACCCAGGTTCGATACCTGGGTCAGAAGATCCCCTGAAGGAGGAAATGGCAAACCACTCCAGTATTCTTGCCTGGAGAATTCCATGGACAGAGAAGCCTGGCAGGCTACAGTCCACAGGGTCGCAAAGAGTCAGACATGACTGAGCAAATAACACACACATGTAGGTCCATATAATCACACACTTCACCTACTCGTAGCTTAATGATGTTCCATCTGTGTTTACATTGCCCTGGTTTCCCTTTCAGCTTGAATGAGCACAACTTTTGAAGTCTTTAATTTATGACTGTTTTAACTTTAAGCAAGCCCTGCTAGAGGGTGACAGATGGTCAATGTCAAAAACCCAGAAAGAGGGTTTCTGTTTAGCCTTTGATTTTTGTTTTGTTTTTTAAGCCAGAGAAATGTCCGATTGTGCTCATAGTTTGTTCAGAGAAGGCAATGGCAACCCACTCCAGTGTTCTTGCCAGGAGAATCCCAGGGACAGGGGAGCCTGGTGGGCTGCTGTCTATGGGGTCTCACAGAGTCAGACACGACTGAAGAGACTTAGCAGCAGCAGCAACAGAAGGAGAAAATTATTTCTGTTCTCAAAACACTATAACAATAACAAAAGTAAAACAAAGAACATGGAACTAGTGATTAAGAATCTGCCTGCCAATGCAGGGGATACTGGGTCAATCCCTGGTCCAGGAAGATTCCACATGCCCATGTGCCACAACCACTGAGCCAGAGCTCTAGAGTCTGTGCTCTGCAACAAGAGAAGCCATTGCAATAAGAATTCTGAGCATGGAAGGTAAAGAATAGCCCCTGTTCACTGCAACTACAGAATGCCCAAGGGCAGTAATGAAGACCCTTTGTAACCAGAAATTAATAAATAAATCCTTTAAAAAAGTCATTATCATCATCACCATGATGGCACTGATAATGGTGGCAGTGATTATAGCAGCCACCAACCCAGAGGTACTTGTATGTGCCAGGAACTGTCTCAGGAAGTATTCCTACCTTATTATTTTTTGAGGGGGGTTATACAGTGAGGCATGTGGGATCTTAGTCCCCCCTACCAGGGATCGAACCTGCACCGCTTACATTGGAAGCACAGAGTCTTAACCATTGGACGACCAGGAAAGTCCCGTTCCTACATTACTTTATTTAGCCTTCATAATAACTTTAAAAGGTAATCGTAACTGTTTCCATTTTACAGAAGAGAAAACTGAAGGTAGGATAAACTGATAAATTTTTCCACCACTACTGTGAAGACATAAGCAGTAAGACCCAGGGTCAGAATTTGAATCCGGGACTCTCCAGCTTCAGGCCACACAGTAAGCTTCTCTATCCTGTGTCGCCACCTCTCCTACCATATTATTATACAGTTATTCCACAACTGCAGTTAGTTTGTTCATAACAATATACGTTCTTAAAAAGAGTACCCTGTTCTACCTATCTAAAACACAGAGACAATTTCCATTATGTAGGGGTAAACTATAGATTTTATCAATTATCAAAACTTCAGCCATTCCTAAAGAATTGGGAAATGAAAGTCTTTTTTTTTTTTTTTGGAAAGTCTATTTTTTAATTGCCCAAAATGAAAGTCTTGTTTTTTTGTATATAAAATTCATAAGAGTTTTTATGTGGTTGTAGCCTAAGGGAAGAGATACTGCTATGTTGAGAAACCATTAAAGGTTTAATTTATTTTTTTCTTTAAGAGATTAGGGAAGCTTTGCTCAGTAAATTGGTTTGCTTAAATTGTTTGTGAAAATTTAAAAATTCCCCAAGTTCCTCCAAGCAGAATCAGTTAGTTTATTATCCTTGTTTCAAACGCTCTTTCTTTGTGCATATTTCTCTTACAGGATAGACTTCGTATTCAGTGTGGTAACTATTTGTTTGTGTCCTGGGCCATAGACTAGGCTCCCAGAAAGTGGGGTTAAGACCATTGTACCCTTAGCAGCTAGCACATAACAGTATTTAATATATATTTACTGATTTAGTGAGTGATTGTAAGTAGTAGAGTAAGAAGACATTTTACTTTTATATAATCGATGGCTCATTACTAGATTAGTGTTCAGTGTTTTGTGTGAATCCTGGCAACCCACTCCAGTACTCTTGCCTGGAGAATCCCCATGGACAGAGGAGCCTGGTGAGCTACAGGCCATGGGGCTGAAAAGAGTTGGACACGACTGAGCAACTAAGCACAGCACAGTGTGGATCTCACTTAAAATGGACATTCAAGGAATTCCCTGGTCGTCCAGTACTGAGGACTCCACACTTTCACTGCCAAGAGCAGGAGTTCAATCCCTGGTCAGGGAACTAAGAGCCCAAGTCACACGGGGTGGCCAAAAAAATAAAATAAATAAAATAAGATGGACATTCATTTCATTTCTCTGAGTTTATATCAAATGAAATCTATTTTTGCTGGAAGAGGTCTTGTTTAACACCACTGGTAATAAAGAATACATGATAATAAAAAAGCATTTTCAGGGGAGAAAATTTAGGCATGAATGCTCGTAACTATATACATAAATAAACATAATTAATTCTGAAAAGTACAAAATATTTGACCCATTAACAGAATAGATAATAATGAAAACTGATGACTTTTCTGTTAAGTAAACAAAAACTTTGTTCCCTTTACCCAAAGCCATTTGAGACTTTTTTAAATGGCAAATGATGAAAAAATGGTAAATGTTTTTGTTTGCATATATTGAAATAACCAGACATCTTTTCTCTTTTATTCTGTGAATTACATGGACTGATTTTTTAATATTATGCCAACCTTACTCTCCTTGGATACATCCCACTTGGTCATAATGTATTATTCCTTTTTTATATCTTACCAGGTTTAATTTGCCAATTTTTTCTTTAATAGAAAAACTGAAATTTACTGTAACAAACTACTCCCTAAAGAAATGAAATACTAAGTAACAATGTGGCAATTTTCTTGTATCAGAACTATTCATTATCTTAAAATATGTGTATGTTAGTTGTTTAGTCATGTCCAAATCTTTATGATCCTGCGGACTGTAGCCCACCGAGCTCCTCCAACCATGGGGATTCTCCAAGCAAGAATACTGGAGTGGGTGGCCATTCCCTTCTCCAGGGGATCCTCCCAACCCAGGGAGCAAACCTGCATCTCCTGCATTGCAGGTGGATTCCTTACCATCTGAGCCACCAAGGAAATGCATAAATAGTTTCTGGAAAAAGAGTTATTGTTGAAGACCAAGTATTAAAATCAGTATTACATACAATACTCAAAACCTTTTTTCATTCTACAACCTGGTTGATCACTTTTCTCTCCTCTGTCCCAGAACAGCCCACACATCAGCTATTGAAGCCTTTCCCTGGCTATGAGTGACATTGAATGAGAGTTAAGGCAAGCCTTGTGATAAAAGGAGTCATAGCTATTGTAATTTTAAAAATAACTCTTCCTGGCTATTATAATGGCATTGAAACATGTATAATATCATGTATGAAACGAGTCGCCAGTCCAGGTTCAATGCACGATACTGGATGCTTGGGGCTGGTGCGCTGGGACGACCCAGAGGGAGGGTATGGGGAGGGAGGAGGGAGGAGGGTTCAGGATGGGGAACACAGGTATACCTGTGGCAGATTCATTTTGATATCTGGCAAAACTAATACAATATTGTGAAGTTTAAAAATAAAATAAAATTTAAAAAAATAAAAAATAAAATAACTCTTCCACCACTGCACTTTACATTTTTCTTTTTAAAAGAAGTTCTCATGAAGAACAGCCATCATTGAAATCAGAAAGACTGCTTTCATCTTTTTATCTGTTTTTATAAAAAACAGAAAGACTGTTTTTTATAATTACAGAAAGACTGTAATTATAACAATATTAATTATGCAGTTTATTACTTTATTAAATGTAGAGTTTCTACTTCAAGTAATGAAATGTAAATCAGCATGTTAAGAGCCAACTATTCATATTTCAAAAGGATTCTCCAATTCAAAAAGGACTCACTGCAGCTTTTCTATTAAAAAAAAATCCCCATGGTTTTAAAAATAATTTTAAAATTGTAATTTACACATAATTTTCAGGAACTCTTCTATTATACAAAATGATGCACAACTCTGCATGTATATAGATCATGCCATAAAGAAAAAACTCATAAAAATTTCCCATAAGTTATCTAATTAACTGTGACTATAATAATGAACATAAACATTGGTTGCAATGCATAGAAAACCACTAGAAAAATTTATGCTCATACTATTTACTGTTTACAATTCTATGTAAGGACTTTACATTGCTAGTTTCTAAAGTGAAAAGAACTGTAATATGCCCATTATGCCATTTCCTAATTACTAATTTTTTGCAAACTTTTCCTTATTAATGATAGAAACATAAACTTCAGTTTGCCTGGTAGAATCACAGAAAATTTGAATTAGTTAAATAAAATTTGATGACCCATAGGTAATAAATACTGCACATTACCCACAGCATCCCAGTGTCAGAATTGTGTACTCTAGGCGTCAGAGACACAGAAATCCAGGAATCTGGAGAGAATGAGGAGCTCCAAGTCATAACCTGGGTGGAACTGTGGTTTGTGAGTGTCAGATGACTTTCAACTAAAATAGGTATCTTGAAAAGAGCTGTTAAGTTCTTAGAACAAGGGAATTTTGAAGTCATGGTATATTTCTTTTGAACCAATGGCCTTCTCCAACTTAGTTCTAGAATTTCTAAGTAGCTGATGTTAGTAATTCTTCTTTTCCCAAATTTACCTTGGGCTTGGTAACATGGAGTTCTTTCACCATTTAAATATAATGCTTCTTCCATACACCCTGCTCATAGGGAGTTGGGGAGACATTGATATACCAGTTAAACCGTAAACATTTTAGCATCCAGAGCTGATCCAGTTCAGTTAAATTCTTCCAATGCCAGCTCACCCTGGAAAAACAATGTTAAAAAACTATTCAGTTTACATGTCCACTTTCTCTAGGTTTTGAGCCGTCACCCTGGTACTGAGAGAACTTCTTTATTTTTTTTCTGGAGTGGGTTGCCATGCCCTCCTCCAAGGGATCTTCCTGACCCAGGGATCAAACCCACTTCTCTGCACTGCAGGCGGGTTCTTTACCACTGAGCCACTGGGGAAGTGGATTAATGGATTCATTCATGAATGAATCAGAGCAAACATAATTTTAACTTGATAAACCAGGCCTGGAATTCACAAGTAGTTTCTTTTTGGTCCTTTTCGTCCAAATCACAACCAAGTTACCTCTTACCTGAAGTGCTTCCTAACCAGGCAGGAAGATTTTTTTTTTTTTAATTGGAGGATAATTACAACATTATGATGGTTTTGCCATACATTGGCCATAGGTATACATGTGTCCCCTCCAACCTGAACACCACTTCCACCTCCCTCCCCATCCCATCCCTCCAGGTTCTCACAGAGCACTGGATTTGGGTACCCCTTTTTCTTTTCTTTTCTTTTTTAATGTTAATTCAGACAGAATCCAAGTCAACTAATATTTATCGAGTGCCTATTAACCATCCTCGTCACAACCTGAAGGGTAGTATAATTAATATTCTCCCCTTGCAAATGGGGAAACTAAGCTTCAGATAAGACTTTGGAACTTCCTAAAGATCTCTGGCTATGCCAAAGCCTTTGACTGTGTGGATCACAACAAACTGTGGAAAATTCTGAAAGAGATGGGAATACCAGACCACCTGACCTGCCTCTTGAGAAACCTGTATGCAGGTCAGGAAGCAACAGTTAGAACTGGACATGGAAAAACAGACTGGTTCCAAATAGGAAAAGGAGTACATCAAGGCTGTATATTGTCACCCAGATTATTAACTTATATGCAGAGTACATCATGAGAAATGCTGGGCTGGAGAAAGCACAAGCTGGAATCAAGATTGCTGGGAGAAATATCAATAACCTCAGATATGCAGGTGACATCATCCTTATGGCAGAAAGTCAAGAAGAACTAAAGAGCCTCTTGATGAAAGAGGAGAGTGAAAAAGTTGGCTTAAAGCTCAACATTCAGAAAACTAAGATCATGGCATCTGGTCCCATCACTTCATGGCAAAATAGATGGAGAAACAGTGGAAACAGTGGCTGACTATTTTTCTGGACTCCAAAATCACTGCAGATGATAATTGAAGCCATGAAATTAAAAGATGCTTACTCCTTCGAAGGAAAGTTATGACCAACTTAGACAGCATATTAAAAAGAAGAGACGTTACTTTGCCAACAAAGGTCCATCTAGCCAAGGCTATGGTTTCTCCAGTAGTCATGTATGGATGTGAGAGTTGGACTATAAAGAAAGCTGAGCACCGAAGAATTGATGCTTTTGAACTGTGGTGTTTGAGAAGACTCTTAAAAGTCCCTTGGACAGTGAGGAGATCCAACCAGTCCATCCTACAGGAGATCAGTCCTGGGTGTTTATTGGAGGGACAGATGTTGAAGCTGAAACTCCATTACTTTGGCCACCTGATGCGAAGAGCTGACTCATTTGAAAAGACCCTGATGTTGTGAAAGATTGAAGGCAGGAGGAGAAGGGGACAACAGAGGATGAGATGGTTGGATGGCATCACCAACTCAATGGACGCGAGTTTGGGTAAACTCCGGGAGTTGGTGATGGACAGGGAGGCCTGGTGTGCTGCGATTCATGGGGTCACAAAGAGTCAGACACGACTGAGTGACTGAACTGAACTGAACTGAAGGATCTCTGGGAGTCTGCATATGAACATTGTATGAAGGCTACAGAAACTCCAGTTGGCACACTGCTTGTTTTTCATGATATGCTTCTGTTTTCCCTCCATTCTTATGATTTAACTAAATATATAAAGGGAACACAATGACTAATACTATATTGGTGTGTCCTAAATAGCCTTTAAGATTCAATAAAGCATTATTTGTCCTGAGGACTTCCCTGGTGGTCTAGTGGCTAAGATTCTATGCTTTCAGTGCAGGGGGCCAGGGTTTGATCCCTAGTTAGGGAACTGGATTCCACATGCTGCAACTGACATCTGGTGTTGCCAAATTAGTGCATTTTTTAAAAAGTATTCTGTACATTCCATTTTCATAGCATTATGTTCAATCCTACATAGCCAGCAAATGGTGGAGGTGACCCTATTATGTGTAGTAGTTTTTAAAATAATTTATTCCAGGTTTTAAATAAGTCTTAGTAGAAACTAGAGTCAAGTCCATATATAACGTTGAGACTAGGCATTCCATGTCTCTTACCATGAATTGCAGAGATGATAGCTAATCTTCACATTCATTTCATCCTTGGAAAACTGGCCTCTTTTTCAAGGTTAACTCAATAATAAATAATGTTTGAGTGCCCCCAAAAGGAGCAGAACACTCTGTAATGGAACTCGCTACCCATCCATCTGTTTATCTATCTCTCTTCCTCCTTTTTCCATCCATTGTGTACGGTGTTTCAAAGTTACCCAAACTCGCGTCCATTGAGTTGGTGATGCCATCCAACCATCTCATCCTCTGTTGTCCCCTTCTCCTCCTGCCTTCGATCTTTCCCAACATCAGGGTCTTTTCAAATGAGTTAGCTCTTCGCATCAGGTGGCCAGTGTGTTACATCCAGGATTATTTTATGGGCTGAAGGTAAGACATGTAGGGGAGAGGGAAGCAGAAGGGGAGCACAATTAGGAGAAACAGTAGGTTCAGGATCTAGATGGAGGAAAAGGCTTAGAGGATCTTATACAACACTGCAGGCAGAAACAGAGATCACAACCACTTTGTGCAACCCAGAATGAAACTGCACTGCCCTTAATCCTCATATGGTTAGTTAATTCAATCAAGATGTGGGGTTTGGGAGGGAGGTGATGGGGAAAAAGTTTTTCTCAACTCTCATCCTTTTCCTCTTTTGACTTAGATAGGGTTTAGACCTGGGTAGTTAAGTTGGGGTCCCCCCCCCCTGCACTGGGGATAGATAAAATTTTGCTTTGTTTTTGATTTTTGCTGCTTTTTGTTTGTTTAAAACTAAACAGGAATGAGGAAAGTTGAGGGTAGAGAAGCTCTTTCAAAACTGTAAGACAACTCCCACCACATTTTTAAACAGCTCAAAGCTCATCTTGGTGCAATGACTTTATTGTTTACTTTAAATCTAGCTAAAGAACAATTGCCTCACAGTCAGTTCTGGGAAATTAAATACAATGGTGAAATCTACCAAGATTGACATATGGTATACATAGATGATAAGATTATCTATTTCGTATCACATCTCCCTGGAATGATAACATTCTCATTGTGAAAAACATGAAAATTCTGAGAAACCTGAAGAAAAACAATACCCAGAACCCTGTCAATCAGAGATGACCAAACATTATCAACAAGCTGGTAGAGTTATTTTCCTTTCTGTTTTTCAGGTATATATGAAAGCAAAATTGGGAAACTGCATGCAATTTAAAATCATGCTTTCTAAAAAAATAAAAAATAAAAAAAATAAAATCATGCTTTCTTCATTTTACACATAATAAGCATCTCTGTTCTTCCAAAACATGTTTTCTAATGACTGCCTAATAATTCTTTATATGGCGGAGTGATACTCTATTACTGGGCATTTAAAACACTATGTTTTTTAAAAAACAAATTGTTGCAATTTTAGAATAATATGTGTACATCAATACTAAATTCAAAGATACCAAGGGGCACACTGTAAAAAAAGTAAAAAAAAAAAAAGCCTCTATCATCCTTGTCATCTAGCCACTCATTTCCCTCTGTGAATGTAACCATTGTTACTGGCTTCTTGTGTGCCATTCCAGAAGAGCAACAAATATGGATACATTATTTTATTCTTCCAAAGTGGTAGGATAATTCTGCACCTTTGTTGTTTTATTGATGATATATTGAGGAGATAGTTGCAACCAGTCTGCTATTAGCAGACATTTCCATTGTTTCCAACCTTTTGCTACTACAAACAATGATGCAATATTCTTATATAGACAGACATTTTGCATGTGTTGAAGTATACCCATCAGACAAACTCCAAGAAGTGGAACTACTGGCCAAAGGTAATCTTGTGTGTGTGTGTTTTTTTTTTTTTTTTTTTTATTAAAAAGATTTTTAAAGTTTTTAGCCATGTCTCATGGCTTGCAGGATCTCAGTTCCCTGACCAGGGATCAAACTCACACCCTTGGTAGTGAAAGCCACTGGATCGCCAGGGAATGTCCAGGAATCTTTATTTTAAAATTGAGTACTACCAAATTGCTCTCCTTGGTGTTTGCATCAATTTATCTATGAAGGTGCAACATATGAAGGTGCTTGTTTCCCCACATCCTTAACAATATAAAATGTTATCATCAAAAAAGAAACTGAAAGAAGAAAAAAAGAAACTCAATCCATATGAGTCACAAACGATGGCATGAAAAGGAGGCTAAGCATTTTATCTATTTTAGAAACATCTGCTTTTCTTTCTGTGAGCTATTTGTTCACTTCCTTTGCTCATTTATCTGCTAGGCTTTACTTTTTTTTTTCTTCTTAATGTAGATTTATAGTCGTTCTTTAAAAAATAAGAAAATTACCCCTTTGCTGGAAATATGTTTTTCCCCTGTTCATTTTAATTTTGGGGGGCCACACTGCAGCAGCTTGTGGGTTCATAGTCTCTGGGCCAGGGGCTGAACCTGAGCCCTCATCAGTGAAAGCACTGAGTCCTAACCACTCCCAGGGAGCTCCCTCCTGTTTACTGTCTGTATTTATTTACAGTTTTCTTCTCGATGGAGAAAATTTTAACTTTTATAATCACAACTGAAAATCTTGCTTTCTTTATTTATAAAGCATATATAATATATATACCAAATATACAAAATAAATAAAGGTTTTAAGTTATACATTTTATTTTGAGGCTCTGAATATTATAGATTACTCACAAAGTCTTCCTTCCCTAGATTTCCTTTAATTACACTTTTTTCCTCTTTAGTCATGCCTGGTGGCTTACAGGATCTTAGTTCCCCAAACAGGGATTGAACTTCTGCTCTCAGCAATGAAAGAGCAGAGACTTAACCACTGGACCAGGGAATTCCCTCCTTTGAGTAGGGAATGGTTTTCCATAATTTCATGTCAATCTTTTATCCTTCTAGAATTTTTTTCCAGATACTGCCCAATTGTCCCAGCACCAATTATTAAATGTCATCTATCTTACTGCATTCATTTTCTTAATTTTAAAAACTAAAGTTACCATGTGAATGCACAGTAACAGGGAATTTCTGGTCTTTCTAGACTATGAAAAGAAATCAACAAAATGACTATCAATTTTATATCTTAAAAAATATGCTTGAATACACCATGAAATTATTTGTAAGAAAATAATGGTCAGATGCTTTTCCAACCTGTGAGCACATTTGCCCACTCTGAACTCCTTTAGTCTCACATGCTTCTGTATTTATCACATTAGCACCTTATTTCATGCTTTTCTATTTATGAATGGCCTGCACTCTACACTCTCAGTTTTACTATGGTCCTCTGCTCTGCAATATAAGACTATTCTGATGATGAACCATTATATACATGTGTATATATTTGCCCAACTGGCTAATACTATTTTACGGACACTTAGCGATGGCTTACTTTTTCTCCCCTTTGAGCGCTAAGTACACAGCCAGACACAAAGAGATGGGGCCAATCCAAACTGTGCAAATGAAACGTGGTTAGCGTCTTGTTGGTGCTCGGTTTTGTATGTGTGCTTTCTTTTTCCCTCAAGGTTCAGTGTTTTCTAGGCTGTCTTTACAAAACACCGAACCCTGCTTCTTTATCTGTGCCTGTGCACAGCGACAAAGGTTTTGGGGGTCCAGGAAAGAAATGATGTATAAAGATAACACCTTTGGGAGCTTGGTAGTAAAATCCAGAGCTTCTGCTGGAATTTTCTGCTGAAGCTTTCAACAGCAGAACTTTTGCTGTGATAGGGAGCAGCATTCTAACAGGACTGTCAGGATTCTTCTCCTCTGAGTGTCCATCCATTTGTCAAACTGGAAAAAAAAAAAGGAAAACAAAACAAAAAAAAGCTCCAGGTTTAGTCTGACACCAGAGACGCATTATGAAAGAGATAAAGAACTGCATAGAAAGTGAGTTTAGTAACTTATTCTTAACGAATTGCATGCATTTCTTTCCCTAACAAGTACACCCCATGGTTTGCTACCTATCTGTTCTTTCTCACATGTGTGTGAGTGAGCCCAAGCAAGGCCGGTGTGGACAGACGTGCACTTGACCTCAAAACTTGGAGTTACAGAAAAATCTGGGAGCTGGTCATAGTCGTAAACTGAGAATATATACAGACTTGTAAAATGTAGATCTTTAACTTCTGATGGGGCTATATCCCAGTTAATCCATCATAAGTTGAAAGTATCATAAATTAAAAATGCACATAATACATTTAACCTACCAAACATCCTAGCTTAGCCCAGTCTACCTTAACGTGCTCAGAACGCTTACATGAACCCTGATGCTCCTTGCTGTTGTTTAGTCGCTAAGTCATATCCAGCTGTTTTGCAACCCCATAGACTGTAGCTCACCAGGCTCCTGTGTCCATGGGATTCTCCAGGCAAGAATACTGGAGTGGGTTGCCGTGCCCTCCTCCATGCGATCTTCCTGACCCAGGAATCAAACCTGAGTCTCCTGCATTGACAGAGGTATTCTTTATCACTGAGCCACCAGGGAAGCCCTCACATGAACCTACAGTTGGGCAAAATCATCTACCACAAAGCCTATTTTAGAATAAAGCATTGACTAGTTCATGTAATTTATTGACTACTACACCTGGAGAAGGGAATGGCAACCCACTCCAGTATTCTTGCCTGGAGAGTTCCATAGACAGAGGAGCCTGGTGGGCTACAGGCCATGGGGTTGCACAGAGTTGGACATGACTGACACAACTTAGCAGGTATACAAGCACACTGAATGTGAAACCAGAATGGCTGTCTGGGTACTGATGGTTTTAAGTGTATTTGGCCTGTACTCTTGTGACCGAGTGGCTGACTGGGAGCTGTGGCTCACTGGCTGCCCAGAACCATAAATAAGTATCCTACTGCACATGGCTAGCCACCCTTCCCAAAAAAACCCAAATACAAAATTTTAAATATGGTGTCCACTGAACGTCTATCACTTTTGCATCACTGTAAAGCCAAAAAGTTGCTAAGCCAAAGCATCTTAAGCCACGGACTGTCTGTACAACCTTAAGAGAAGACACCTGGGCAGTCAGTCTTCCCCCACAGTTTACATCAGCTCATTAGTGATTAAAACTCCAGGACCAGAAACAAACCTTTGCGTTCACAATTAGAGATAAGGCAATACAAGCAAATATCTCTGAGAAGGGGGAGTATATAGGGTTAAAGTCCTGTGTGTGTGTGTTCTCAGTCACTCACTCTTGTCTGACTCTTTGCTGAGCCCACTAGGCTCCTCTGTCCATGGAATTTTCCAGGCAAGAATACTGGGATAAGGTGCCATTTCCTATTCCAAGGGATCTTCCCGACCCAGGGATCGAACTTGTGTCTTTTGGGTCTCCTGCATTGGCAGGTGGATTCTTTACCACTAGCACCACCTGGGAAGCTCCAGTTAAAGTCCTGCTGCTGCTGCTGCTAAGTCGATTCAGTCGTGTCCGACTCTGTGCGACCCCATAGATGGCAGCCCACCAGACTCCCCTGTCCCTTGGATTCTCCAGGCAAGAACACTGGAGTGGGTTGCCAGTTCCTTCTCCAATGCATGAAGGTGAAAAAAGAAAGTGAAGTCGCTCAGTTGTGTCTGACTCTTAGCGACCCCATGGACTGCAGACTACCAGGCTCCTCAGCCCATGGGATTTTCCAGGCAAGAGTACTGGAGTGGGGTGCCATTGCCTTCTCCGAGTTAAAGTCCTACTAATATGTAAATGATTGATATGATTGGAAAGGAAAAGTTTATAGGAGGACCTGGAAAAAAAAAAAAAAAGAGTGCCAGAGACAGGAAGTACATGCCAAAGCAATCTGGGGCATACCAAACAAACGCTTTGGTTACTTCACAATTTTCCCCAGTGATGACCCCAAACCAGTCCCGAGATTAGTGACTGATCAAAGATGAGAGTGTGAGAGCTGGCCAAAACCAAAAGAAAGGTTCTTATGGCAACAGCCAGCAGCAGAAGGAGCTGTTATCAGAGTCTTAATCTCTGTTTTTCTTCTTTAGACCATTAGAGAAGAGAAAACAGGAAAGTTTGGGGCTACTTGTATTTTATACGCTATTGCATTTCACCAATAGATATTTGCTAGTTATTATAAAGTAATCAGAATTTTATACTTTAGTTTTAATCATAAAATATATTGACCACCTAAAAAGGCAGGAAAGTGAAAGTGAAGTCGTGTCCAACTCTTTGTGACCCCATGGACTGTAGCCTATCAGGCTCCTCCATCCATGGGATTTTCCAGGCAAGAGTGCTGGAGTGGATTGCCATTTCCTTCTCCAGGGGATCTTCCCGACCCAGGAATCGAACCCAGGTCTACCGCATTGCGGGCAGATGCTTTTACCATCTGAGCCACCAGGGAAGCCCTTAAAAAAATAATAAAATAAAAAAGGCATATAAAGTAAAAATGTATTTTAAGCTTTATGACAGGTCAACTTCTTTGTAATCATAGGATCTATTTTTTTAAAGTAGTTGGAGTACTTCCTGATTAAAACCATTCACTGTGGGACTTCCCTGGAAGTCCAGTGGTTAAGAATCTGCCAGTGCAGTAGACATGGGTTCCATCCCTGGTCTGGGATGAGTCGACATGCTGCAAGGCAAGTAAGTCTGAGAGCCACAACTGCTGAGCCCACACGCCATAGTGACTGAAGCCCAAGCACCCTAGAGCCTGTGCTCTGCAACCAGAGAAGCCACTGCAGTAGGAAGACTGCGTCCTTTAAGTAGGGAGGAGTGGTCCCATGCTCACGACAACTAGAGAAAGCCCACACACAGCAACGAAGACGCAGCTCAGCCATAAACAAATAAATAAAAAGAATCTGCCTTCCAATGCAAGGGACTAGGGTTGATAACCTGCTCGGGGAACTAAGATCCCACATGCCACAACTAGAGAAAGCCTGTGTGCTGCAACAAAGACCCAGTGCAGCCAAACCAAAGATTTTTAAATAAAACAAAAACTATTCACTGTTACCAGATCTTTTCAGTGCTCATCAATCTCACTTTGGACACTATCATTCAAGGGGGAGGGGGGACTCTCAAATGGAAAAAAAAAAAAAAATCAGAAACCTTAACTTACACATAAGTGAATAAAATGTATTCATGTATGAATGTTCCCAGATTTCCTCTCCGCCTGTTTCTGCACAGTCCATATTTCTAACTAACATAATATGAGACTTATTTCCTTTGGGGATGGGTTATTAGAATGATAGAGAAGCCAGACCAGAGTGGTGAGGGCCAGGGGAAGGACCAGCCCACCATGCTTCGGTGATCTCTAAAAAAAGGAGCCAGTGGGGGGCATATGGAGACAGGAGGGCTGCAGGGTTTTGGTATGTAGGCAGTTTGTGGTGGTTCAGACTTTAACTGTCCTTCCAGCAGTTATACAGTGTGAGAGGACTGGGGAATGAAGAAAGCGGGTCTGGTAAGTAGTGTTATGAGTTCTGAATTGAATCCCCTGTGATTCTTCTTTGAGAGACAACATGGAAATTGGTATTCACCTTTAAAATTACTTTGGGCAGTGCTACGTGCTACTCTGTAGAAACTGAGCTATGTGGGGACCCAGGATGATGAGGGAAGAAATGTTTATGGGATATAATTATCACTGCAGTAAATCAGAAATAACCCCAAATGCCTCACAATAGTGAATCAGCTCATCAACATGATAAGAGAAAATACAGCATTAAGGATGCATGGGGGCTTTGGGAGTGAGGCCATTCAGAGTCTCACTAAGAATCTCTTAATTTCTTCCTTTATACATTGATTGAATAATTATACCTAAACTTAGAGTTACTGGGAAGATTAAAGAAATGAAAATATGTATAAAATTCCTAAAAGAGTGTATGACTTATTGTACTCATGGTAGCTAATATTATAAACAGTGGTGCCCAAACTTTTTGGCACCAGGGACCAGTTTCATAGAAGAGAATTTTTCCACGGACGGGGGGAACAGGCAGGGAGGGATGGCTTCGGGGTGATTCAAGCGCATTACATTTTGTTGTAGTTCAGTCGCTCAGTCATGTCCGACTCTGCAACTCCATGGGCTGCAGCATGCCAGACTTCCCTGTCCTTCGCCATCTGCTGGACCTGGCTCACACTCACCTCCATTGGGTCAGTGATGTTTTCCTACCCTCTGGTCCTCTGTCGTCCCCTTCTCCTCCTGCCTTTAATCTTTCGCAGCATCAGTCTTTTCTAATGAGTCGGCTCTTCACATCCGGTGGCCCAAGTATGGAGTTTCAGCTTCAGCATCAGTCCTTCCAATGAATAATCAGGACTGACTTCCTTTGGGATTGACTGGTTTGATCTCCTTGCAGTTCAAGGAATGCTCAAGAGTCTTCTCCAACACCACAGTTCAAAAGCATCAATTCTTCATCGCTCAGCCTTCTTTCTGGTTCAACTCTCGCATCCATACATGACTCCTGGAAAAACTACAGCATTACATTTATTGTGCACTTTATTTCTAATGTGATGCCACTGCTGATCTGATGAGAGGTACCAGTGGGTCTGTGGCCCAGAGGTTGGGGACCCCTGTTAGAAAATATCATAGTGATATTAAAAATAATAAGCATGAAGGGTAAATCATTAGATACACAATAATTAAATTACAAAGCATAAAGTTACCATGTTTGTACATTAACAAGGACAGGAAGCACATTTGCAAGGATTGAGGTCAGCTCAATTATTGTCAGGGATGCCCAGAGGAAAACAGGCTCAGATTGAAGAACAGTGATTTAGAATGAATATAAAAGAACATTAGGATTATAAAGCACTGAAGAAATCTATAAAAGAAAATATTCAAACCTGTCCCTCTAGAGATTAAAAAGATAATTACATTGGTTTCTCATTTATTTCCCTGATTATAACAGTCAAAGATAATTTATATTTGGCTTTGATAGGTGTTCTTTGCCTTGGGGGTTTCTCCTTTCTAATTGTGTTTATTTAGTCTAATAGAAAATGAATTTGCATTCCTTGAACTTCTACCAGTTACAGGTGGATAGATGACTGAGAAGAATGCTTAACAGCTGGGGGAAATCCCCTTGGAATTTGAAAGGTGCTGGGAATAATCCAAAAAGTAGATAATCCATGGAAGAATTAACTGTGCATGAATTTGGTAATTGCCCAGTATCTTTCTCTTTTTTTAAAAAAATCTCTAAATTGAAGCATTGTTATTTTACAGTGTTTTAGGTATCTAGCATAGTGATTTATATATGTACACACACACACACACACACACATTCTGTTTTAGATTCTTTTCCACTGTAGGTTATAATAAGATACTGGATATAGTTCCTTGTGCTATACAGTAGGTTCCTGTTTGTTTGGTTTTTTTTTCAAATCTATTATATATATATATAGTAGTATATATATATATCTGTTCCACATCTCTTGCTTCAGCTCTTTAAGAAAAAAGAGCCATACCATCACAGCCAGGGATCTAATGTGTGAGGTAGGGGAGCAGCTAAGACCGTTTTCTTATCCTAGTACCATGTATGATACTTCATTTTACAGTTAGTTCCTTTTTAATATTAACATCATATAATTAGTATATGACATTGTGCTACATTATTTTATGCTATACTATCTTATATGACCATCACTGGTGACTCAGTGGAAAAGAATACGTCTGCCAAGCAGGAGACAAGGGGTCAATCCCTGGGTCAGGAAGATCCCTTGAAGAAGGAAATGGCAACTGGCTCCAGTATTCTTGCTTGGGAAATCACATGGACAGAGGAGCCTGGTGGGTTTACAGTCCATGGGGTCGCAAAAGACTCAGACACGACTTAGTTACTAAACAGCAACAATACTATCTTATATCATATCACAATTATATTTTATAGTTACTTTTAATGCCTTTCAGGATTTCTTGACAATAGGATTGTGAAAATCCCATTTTCAGAGTAGTTGTTACAAGGATTCTTGCCGCACTTTCAAGATGCGAGGACCATTGCTAGGGCATCAGTGCCACTCATTGCACACCAAATGACAAGGAAAGGAACGTTCTCAGGCAGTGAGGTCAAGATGAAGGAAGAGGCTGTTATTTTTATTTTTATTTTTTGCTTTTTGGTTATATTATCCTGGGCGTCACTGGTAAAGAATCTGTCTGCAATGCAGGAGACCTGGGTTTGATCCCTGGGTTGGGAAGATCCCCTGGAGAAGGAAATGGCAACCCACTCCAATATTCTTGTTGAAAAATCCCATGGACAGAGAAACTTGGTGGGCTATAGTTCATGGGGTCACAAAAGAGTCAGACATGACTGAGCATGCACACATGGCTAAATATAAAATACTTTTTGGAATGTCTATCATTGACTAGGTTTCACATTACACCTTGCCCCTTACTATCCAGATTGTTTTTAAAAGTGACTTTACTTCTAATATGGGATTGAGCTTTAAAGCCAATACTTGACTCCTACAATGAAAATCCCAAGTAATGCTAAGTTTAAAAATCAGTATCCTTGGGCTTCCCTGGTGGCTCAGTGGTAAAGAATCTACCTGCCAACGCAGGTAACATGGGTTTGATCCCTGATCTGGGAAGATCCTACATGCAGCGGAGCAACTAAGCCCGTGTGCCACAACTACTGAGCCTGTGTTGATCCCATGCACCACAACTTAAACGAGAAGGCTCTAGGGCCCAGTCCCTGCAACAAGAGACGCCCTGGCAATGAGAATCTTGCACACCACAACTATAAAAAAGCCTGTGCAGCGAGGAAGACTCAGCACAGCCATAAATAAAGGAAAATTAAAAAAAAAAAAAAAAACAAAAAAAAACCTGTATGCTTACTTACTTCTCTCCGTTCTTTTTTTTTTTTTTATTGAAAATGCACTCCTTATGCTATCAATCTGTTATGTTGTTCATAAAACACACAGACAAATAAAGCCTAAACCTAAACTGGAGAGAGAAAATTGAATAAAAATAAACTGGAAATATCCCCTTCAAACTTAATTCCTGTGGCTTTCATGGAGGTGTAAAGATTACCATATAATCTAGTGAATTTATGGAATAAGTTTGCTGTTGGGCAAAAGAGAAAAACCAGTGAGTACCATTTATTCATTTAGAAAATATTTATTAAATGCCTGATAGCATCAAGCAATGTACAAGGAGCATGGTAAAACCATGCCTGACCCTATAGTTTGGCTGATTGGAGTAGAGAGATAATTAGTGATCTTTGCAAATATCAGTGACCTTTGAAATATATGCTTCTATTAGTTATGGTAAAATAAAAGAATTAACAAGATCTTTTTAAAAGTTTGAAGACCTTGAATTTTATCCAGGGTGATATTAAAAATGTTTAACAACTGGCAATGCTATCAACCAATCAAAATAGGCAGAGGCTGCTCAGCCATACCAATGAATTCTGCCTGAACATTAGCCCTGGTTATATTAATTTAGGGATTTACATTCATAGTAAGTAGAATGAAAATTCAAATATAGTCATTTTAAATATGTCCCTTTTTATTTTATCTATTTGCTTTTTTTATAAGTCTCTTTTTTAAGCTGTTGGTAACAAAGTTAGTTTAAAAACACAAATACAATATGAGAAAAACTTAGCTAGATTTTAAATTTCGGGTATTTCTAATTTTGCCATTTTCAGTGAATTTATTTTATAAAATTTTGTTATTATTTTGAACAGATATTACCTTCACATGATTAAAAAGATTCACATGATTAAAAATTCAAAAGACACAAAAGGCTCTCCAGATAAGAGTCTCTTCCAGAGAGTGTTTTGCCTATGTTCTCCTCTAGGAGTTTTATAGTTTCTGGTCTTACGTTTAGATCTTTAATCCATTTTGAGTTTATTTTTGTGTATGGTGTTAGAAAGTGTTCTAGTTTCATTCTTTTACAAGTGGTTGACCAGATTTCCCAGCACCACTTGTTAAAGAGATTGTCTTTAATCCATTGTATATTCTTGCCTCCTTTGTCAAAGATAAGGTGTCCATATGTGCGTGGATTTATCTCTAGGCTTTCTATTTTGTTCCATTGATCTATATTTCTGTCTTTGTGCCAGTACCATACTGTCTGGGCATACACACTGAGGAAACCAGAAGGGAAAGAGACACATGTACCCCAATGTTCATCGCAGCACTGTTTATAATAGCCAGGACATGGAAGCAACCTAGATGTCCATCAGCAGATGAATGGATAAGAAAGCTATGGTACATATATACAATGGAGTATTACTCAGCCATTAAAAAGAATACATTTGAATCAGTTCTAATGAGGTGGATGAAACTGGAGCCTATTATACAGAGTGAAGTAAGCCAGAAGGAAAAACACCAATACAGTATACTAACACATATATATGGAATTTAGAAAGATGGTAACAATAACCCGGTATACGAGACAGCAAAAGAGACACTGATGTATAGAACAGTCTTATGGACTCTGTGGGAGAGGGAGAGGGTGGGAAGATTTGTGAGAATGGCATTGAAACATGTAAAATATCATGTAAGAAACGAGTTGCCAGTCCAGGTTCGATGCACGATACTGGATGCTTGGGGCTAGTGCACTGGGACGACCCAGAGGGATGGTGTGGGGAGGGAGGAGGGAGAAGGGTTCAGGATGGGGAACGCATGTATACCTGTGGCGGATTCATTTTCATATTTGGCAAAACTAATACAATTATGTAAAGTTTAAAAATAAAATAAAATTTTAAAAAAAGAGTCTCTTCCACCCTTTAGACAGTTTTCCTTTCCTGAAGGAAATCAATATTGTCCCTTTTCTTGTAAAAGTAAAAGTAATGTGAAGTCGATCAGTCATGTCCAACTCTTTGCGACCCCACGACTGTAACCTGCCAGGCTCCTCTGTCCATGGGGTTTTCCAGGTAAGAATACTGGAATGGGTTGCCATTTCTTTCTCCAGAGGATATGTAAAGTCTTCCAGAAACATGGTGTACATGACTTTTTTTTCCTTCTTTAGGTTAGTAAATATCTTTAGACTGGAGCTTATAGACCAGTACAGAAAAGAAGTGGTGACTAAATCAGACAAACAAGAACAGTAAGATACAGAGCTTTATGATGGATTGAATGTTTATGTCACCCCTAATTCTGAAATTGAAACCCTAACCCTGTGGTAATGACCCAGGGAGGTAGGTGGGGCCTTTGAGAGGATTAGGTCATGAAGGAGAGCATTCACATACGGGATTGCGAGCATCCATGCTCAGTCTCTCAGTTGTATCTGACTCTTTGCCACCCCATGGATTGTAGCCTGCCAGGCTTCTCTGTTGATGGGATTTCCCAGGCAAGAATACTGGAGTGGGTTGCCACTTCCTACTCAGGGGATCTTCCTGACCCAGAGAGCAAACCATAGTTTCCTGATTGGCAGGCAGATTCTTTACCACTGAACCACCAGGGAAGCCCTCATGAATGGGTTTAATGTCCTTTATTAAAGAGACTACAGAATGACCTGTTAGCCCTTTTGTCATGTGAAGACACATGGAGAGTCTCTGAGCCAGAAAGCAGGTTCCCAGCAGACACCGAGTCTGCTAGCACCTTGATCTTGGACTTTCCAGCCTCTAGAACTATGAGAAATAAATTATCTGCTGTTTATAAGCCCCCGCCCCCACCAGTGTTCTGTTATAGCACCTGGAATAGACTAAGACATACGGGAAAATGGATCTCAGTAACTCACAGGGTAGGATATTCTGTCTACTGCTATATTCTGGGGCAAAGATGCTCTATTAAAAGGAAAGAAGGCTTTGACTGTATGCTTTAAAGATGGACTATTTCAAGTTCATTATATACATCTAGAGTTAAAGAAATCAAAGTATAATTTTTTAAAAGGGATCCTGATTTGTTTTTTTAAATTAAGGTACAATTCATACACCACACCACCCAGCATTTTCATGTATTCACAGGGCTGTAAAGCCAGCACTACTGTCTAATTTCAGAACATTTTCATTACCTCCCAAAATAAATTCCATACCCATTACAGTCAGTCACTCCTCCTCTGCTCCCTGGCCCCTAGAAACCACTCATATATTTTCTGTCTGTATGGATTTGTCTATTTTGACTATTTCATATAAATGGAATCATATACTAGATGGCTTCGGTGTCTGGTTTCTTTCACTCAGCGTACTATGTTCAAAGTTTATGTTGTAGCATATATTAGTACTTCATTCTTTTTTCTTGCCCATGCTTTTTAAAATTTAACCATTTTTAAATGTACAGTTCAGTGACATGATACACACTCACACTGTTGTGCAACATCCCCACCATCCATCTGCAGAACTGTTTTTAAAACTCAAGCTGAAACTCTACCCGTTAAATAACATCCCTATTTCTTCGTAACCTCTATTTTACTTTCTTTCTCTGTGAATTTGCCTATTTTAAGAACTTCATAAAAGTGGAGTCAAACAATATTGGTCCTTTTGTGTCTGGTTTATTTCACGTAGCACAATGTCTTCAAAGTTCATTCATGAGTAGCTTGAAATAGAACTGCCTTTCATTTTAAGGATGAATACTATTCCATTGTTTGGCTAGACCCCATTTTGTTTATCCATTTCTCACCAAATGGACGTTTGGGTGTTTACATTTTTGACAATTATGAATAATGCCACTGTGGACATTAGCGTACACATTTTTGTATGACCATGTTTCCAGTTCTCTTGGGTGGAAGAGACTCTCACTGAGACTGTAGAGGAATTTGATGAGTAATACACATTAGCCAGAAATGGATAGAGAAAAACATTTGAGTTTCGAACTTTCAAAAATGCGAATGTGTGTTCGCATGTTCAATCACATTAGTTCATGAGTCTGGTGTGCACGGTCATGTGTGTCCATCCACTACAGGTGGCTGTGCTTTTGTGTACTTTTCAGTACAGTAGAGAAGTTTTATAATTTCAAGCCCAGGATGTCTGGAAGCAAGCTTACAAACAGCGGGGTGTAGCCAGTTGTGTTAGTTGGGTACCAAGGCTGACTGTGTTGGATTTACTATCAAATTGGACCTATGAATTCATTTTTGGAACAGAACTCATTCATACAGAGTGGACTTACTGTACTTTGATCATGGACAATGGTCATCGAGACTGTGTATCCTTTGAGGAAGTGTGAAAGTAACTTAGATATGGATATATAGATTTATATACATTCCTTTGTTAATGTTCTTTTTCATTATGGTTTATTCCAGGATACTAGATATAGTTCCCTGTGCTATACAGTAGGACCTTGTTGCTTAGCCATTCTAAATGTAATAGCTTGCATCTACCAACCCCAAACTCCTGGTCTGTCCTGCTCCCTTCTCTCCTCCAACTCGGCAACCACAAGTCTGATCTCTATGTCTGTGAGTCTGTTTCTGTTTTGAGGGTAGGTTCATTGGTGCCACAGTTTAGATTCCACATATAAGTGATATTCATATGGTGTTTGTCTTTCTCTTTCTGACTTAGAATCAAGTATACTTTAAATAGTTACCCATTTTCCAAGCAGAGCTCTTCTTTCTTCAAATACCTACAATTTAAAAAAAAAGATGGAATGATTTCATATTTTGTGGTTCAAAATACCCATTAAAAAGACATCATTAGGACTTCCCTGATGGTCCAGTGGTTAAATATCTGCCTGCCAATGCAGGGGACATTGGCTCAATCCTTGGTTCCAAAAGATTCCACATGCCTAGGTGCAACTGAGCACAAGTGCTACAAGAACTGAAGCCTGCATGCCCTAGAGCCCTGCTCCCCAACAAGAGAAGCCACCATAATGAGAAGCCTGCTCACTGCAGCCAGAGAGTGGCCTCTGCTTGCCAAAACTAAAGAAAGCCCGTGCATAGCAGTGAAAACCCAGCACAGTCAAAAATAAAATAAATAAATTTTTAAAAAGACATCATTAAAGGATCAATCACTAAATATTGCCAGTCTTTTCCATTTTATCAACCGAGTATAAAGAGACAGATTTTGTACCTGAAAGGGTAACTTTATTTATAACTTGAGCAAACTTTCCTTTTTCTCAGTTTCTCCATGTGAGACAATTTATCTTAGAAAATAAATAATTTTTTAAAGGCAAAAAATAAGAAAAGAAGGGAACTATAAAGTGAAATCATTTTTGGAATATGAAAGGCGATGACAAAACTGACAAAGGAAAAATAGGAAAATGGACAACCTCCCTCCAAATATTTCAGCATGACTAGTATTAGAACTTGTGAAATTTATGAGTGAGTAGCTATGTTTTTTTATTTCATGAGTTCACATACCAGTGGGTGTACATTACATATATGTTTGCATATGTGCACCTCTGGGCTTATAGCTCAGTGTTTATCTGTATAGGTTTGTTGTTATATACCATTGAGGACAGAAATTATGTCTTATTCACCTTGACTTCTTCACCACAGGGTGCTGTACGTGGCATATTACAGGTGCTCAAGCTTGCTGGAAGGAATGAATATGCTTGTGACAATGAATATCTTTTGGATGTATCGCTAATATGTGAGTGTATTTACATATTAGTGGAGAGGTGTCCTCCTGAGCTTCAGTCATTTGTGTATCTATCTGAATGGGTGAGGAAGGGACAGACAACTCGAGTGAGAAGGTTTGGCAGAGGAGGGCAAGCTGGAGCCAGGAAGCAAGAGACAGCAGGTAACAGGTGTGACTGTCTCTCTGGCACCCACCCTGCGTGCTGTCGGCTTTCAAAATTGGGCTCCATGTTTTCCCTTCCTCCTGGCACTTCCTAAATTCTCTCGCACTGTCAGAACATTCCTATTTAGAAACTAGCTCAGGGCTATTTCTTCCCTTTTGTGGAGGAGGATGAGGAGCTGATTTCATACTTCCAACAGATCTGTTTTCCTTTCTTTTTTTAGACTCTTAAATTCTGCTTTCAAAGGGCAGGCAAAATGGAGACTGAAATAATTGATTCAACAACAACCTCAAGGCCTGTAAAATGCCATCTTTACTACTAACCAGGGAATATCATATATCACAGGTAGACACTTTTTATACTTTAGAGAAGAAGAAAAAGAATACCATTTTCTCCTCCCTCCTAATTAACTGCCCCCTGGGCTACTAGGACCCTCAAATAACAGTGAAAGATGATCTCAGAATTTCTAGATGACAATAGTAGAGGGAATTTCCCTGGTGGTCCAGTGGTTAAGACTCTGTTTCCGCTGCAGAAAGCAAGGGTTCAATCCCTGGTTGGGCAATTAAGGTCCCACAGGCCAATGCAGTGGTCAAAACAAGCAAACAAAGAAAAAGGAAATAGAAGAGAGCCTATAAAATAAAATAAAACAACCTATAGAATTTTTTAGAAGACTGAAAAATCAGAATTCAGGGCTTTCATGGTGGTCCAGGGGTTAAGAATATGCCTGCCGATACAGGACATACAAGTTCCATTCCTGGTCAGGGAAGATTCCACATGCCTCAGGGCAGCTAAGCCAGTGATCCACAACTATTGATCCTGCACGGCCTAGAGTCCATGTACTGCAGCTCGAGAGTCTAGCCCCTGCTCGCTGCAACTAGAGAAAGCCCTCGTGCACCAACAAAGACTCAGGGCAGCCAAGAAAAAATAAAGAATAACAAAAAAAAGAGAGAAAAATCAGGATTCACACATTTCCTGAACCCTTCTCTGGTGTCTAACAAAGTCCTATCAAGCATCTAATTCCCCTCCTAACTCTCAGGCACCAGCAATTTTCTGGCACCCACTGGTCTCACTCTTCCCAACTCCTCCACTTGCAGCCCATGCTCCACCTGGCCTTTCTAGGATTCGCTATTGCCTGCCAGGTGATTCTGTTCATTTTCTCTTCCCAGGTAGATTACAACTACTTTCCCTTATATGATCCACAGGTTCCAGGGGAAGCTCTCAACAAAACACCTGCTGACTGAACAACAACAAGAGATTCAGATGTCATAGAATTTTAGGGCTAAAAGGAATCTTAGGATCTTTTTGTTCACTTTTTGTGTTTTAGAGAGGATAAGCAGAGGCCCAAAGGATTACCTTTATAGATTTTAAAGAAAAATCATTGGTTCCAGACTGTATGTTCAGCTGAATAATATACTTGTTTCCTCACTAAAAAGCCATGTGGTGCAAGCGTGCTTAGTCATGTCCAAGTCTTGGAGACCCCATGGACTGTAGCCTGCCAGGCTCCTCTGTCCATGGGATTTCCCAGGCAAGAATACTGGACTGGGTTGCCATTTCCCACTCTAGGGGAATCTCTCTGACCCAGGGATCAAACCCACGTCTCTTGCATGTCCTGCATTGACTGGCAGATTCTTTATCACTAACACCTAGGAAACCCTGCTAGAACCATGGTCTTTCTATTCTGACTCCCAAACTTGATCTTCCCTATTCTGACCTCAAGCCCTACATTCTCAATGAATTGCTGCCCATGGTTTGACCTAAGAGTGGGAAAAAAAAAACAAAAACAATTAGGTCCCAGGATGACAACCTCCTTTCAAAAGGAGGTTGGGAGGACCATCGTGGTGTCCAGTGACAACAGAAGGCATCAGAAAGAAAGGGGCACTGACTTGAAGGGGTGTGGAGAGTCAGCAAGAAAGTGGCAGGGGGACTTCCCTGGTGGTCTAGTGGCTAAGACTCAAAACTCCCTATGTAGGGGCCTGAGTTCCATCTCTGGTCAGGGAACTAGATTCCACTTGCTGCAACTAAAAAGATTCCACACGTTGCATCTAGAGATCCTGCATGCCGTAATGAAGACCCAGTGTAGTCAAACAAATAAATAAAATAAATATTTAAATAAATAAATAATAAATAAAGTCAGTCATTGATAATAAAATCAAATAAAGAGGATAGGAGATAGGGTCTTCAGAGGGCCAATGACCAAGTCTAAGCAGAGTCCAGGCAAATCCAGTTCTTCACCAAAAGGCGATTAGAGTCAGGTAGGAACTGATAGGCATGATGGGCAGAAAGATAAACACTAGACAAACTCAGATCTGGCTCTGACTCTACCCTTGACAAGAAGTATAATTTGGAACAAATTATCTAACTGTCAGGCCCTCAGGCAGACTCAGAATCTTATAGTCTCTGGTTGGGAGCAAGTCTTTATTCCAAGGATTTGCAATCAGATTTTTGATCTTAAAAAGTTGGAAGAGGGTTGGAAGGATAAATTGGGAGTTTGGGATTAACATATACAAACTGTTATATATAAAATAAATAACCAACAAGGACCTACTTATGCTACATACACTACTCAATATTGTGTAATCACCCATAAGGGAAAGAATCTGAAAAAGAATAGATATGTATAACTGAATCCCTTTGCTGTACACTTGAAACTAACACAACATTGTAAATCAGCCATACTTCAATTAAAATAAAAAAAAGAGCCCAGAAACGTATCACTTCAAGTGGAAAACATTAGAGAGAATCGTCTTTCCTTGCAGAATGTTGCAGTTTGTTTACATCACAATTTACTCAGAGCCTGCTGTTAAGTTAAAATCCCATGGTTGTTATTTTAGTCTGTTGACACTGTGGTTGCATATTTCACCATGTGACATCATTACCATGGAGGCATAAGACATTTGGGGCTCCTAAATTATGACCGATGGATGGCGGTTAGGTGCTTTTTCTCAGAACACCCTTTTAACTACATGTGTACTGTACTACATGTGTGAACCACATTACAAAAAAAAAAAAAGAAATGTTGATCACTTTCAATTAAAACACTAAATGGAAAAAAAAAAAAAAAACCCTACACTAGACAGCAAAGAAATACATACTTATAAAACATTCCTCCTCTCAACGTTTTCACAAGGTCTGAATTATCTTGTAATCTGAGGATGCTATAATTTTTGCATCTACATTTGAATTCAATCTCTCTGCTTAAAGCCTCTTGTGAAGTTAAACTCCTATGAGGTTTATTTTAGACTGAAACAGTTTCATATTTTTCATTTTACTACAGAATAGAAAAAAGGCAAAATTAAAACAAAAACCAGGGACTTCCCTAGTGGTACAGTGTTTAAGACTCCATGCTTGCAATGCAGGATGCCTGAGTTCTATCCCTGGCCAGCAAACTAAAATCCCATATGCTGTGCAGTGTGGCCAAAACAAAAAAAGAGGACCTCAAAATTACGCTGATCATTGGCAAATGCCCTGTTATAGAAGTGTAGAAATGCCCCTGAAGTTATCTTATGGACACAGTCTGCCCAGCTGTAAACTTAGGTATCTATTTTTAACCCTTTTCACAGTCTCAGAATGTTAGACCTGGAAGGGGCCTTTGAGGTCATCTGATCCAAGCCACTCAATTTCCAAAGGCAGGTAGTAAAGATTAGAGGCATAAGAGACTCGCTGAAGTCAAGCAGGAGATTATTTAGTATAGCTGATCTGGAACCTGTGTTTTTCAATTCTCAGCATTACTGTTCTTTGCTTGCTTTTACTTATATTTGTTTTTTAAATTGTTAAATATCATTGCACTATATACGGTAAAAAACAAAAACTCTCTCTTCCAACAGACTTCCCTCCCACTCTTCCGTGTCGTCCAACTTTTTAGGGGAAATCACTATTGATAGTTGGGCTTCTCTGATGGCTCAACCAGTAAAGAACCCACCTGCCAATGCAGGAGACATAAAGAGACGTGGGTTTAATTCCTGGGATGGGAAGATTCCCTGGAGGAGGGCATGGCAACCCACTCTAATATTCTTGCCTGGAAAATTCCATGGACAGAGGAGCCTGGAGGGCTACAGTCTGTGGAGTTGCCAAGAGTTGGACAAGACTGAGCACATGTGCACACACTATTAACAGTTTGCTGTATACATATGCAAATTCCACGTGAGTGTCTAAGTACTGATACATTCATTCACATACATATGGGTATATACACGGGCCAAGATTTTTTTAATTTTTATTATATTTAATTTTTACTGAATTATAATTGACATATAATATAATGTTAGTTTCAGGTGTACAACATAGTGATTTGACAGTTTTTTAATTTTAATTATTTTTTTATTGAAGGATTTTGCTTGACAGAATTTTGTTGTTTTCTGTCAAACCTCAACATGAATCAACCATAGGTATGCATATATCCCCTCCCTTTTGAACCTCCCTCCCCTCTCTCTCCCCACCCCACCCCTCTAGGTTGATACAGTGCCCCTGTGTGAGTTTCCTGAGCCATGCAGCAAATTCCCATTGCCTATCTATTTTACATATAGCAGGCTAAGATTTTTGAAAATACTTTTACTCCAAACTAGAACCTAACTAAACCAAAATAAAAATGGGGGTGGTGATAAAATGGGAGTTCTGAACAACAAAATAAATATCATTTCTAATAGAAATTGTTATTTCTCTTATCATTGCTCATCTAGAAATAATCATGAAATTTTTAAACATTTTTATTTATTTGACTGCACTGGGTCTTAGTTGTGCCATGTGGGTTCTTTAGCTGCAGCATGCAAACTCTTGCAGCATGTGGGATCTAGTTTCCTGAACACAGATGGAACCCAGCCCCCTGCATTGGGAGCACAGACTCTGAGCCACTGGGCCACCAGGGAATTCCCTAGAAATTCTCATAAAATTTGACAAAAGCTATTCAGGCTTCCCAGGTGGAGCCAGTGTTAAAGAACTCACCTGCTGGGACTGCTTAGCCTCTGGTGGTCCAGGGGCTAAGACTCCATGCTCCCAATGCAGGGGGCCTGGGTTTGATTTCTGGTCAGGGAACTAGATCCCACATGCTTCAACTAAGGGTTCACATGCTTCAACAAAAATTGCAACCAAATAAATTAAAAAAAAGAAAACTCACCTTCTAATGCAGGTGATACAAAGGACATTGGGTTCAATCCGTGGGTCATGAAGATCCCTTGGAGGCGGTCATGGCAACCTACTCCAGTATTCTTGCCTGGAGAATCCCACAGACAGAGGAGCCTGGCCGGCTATAGTCCATGGGGTCTCCAAGACTCGGACATGACTCAGTGACTAACACACATGAAGGGTCCTCAGTGCTATGCACAGTAGGTAGGGTGGAATTTATCCTTTGGAGCAGTCTGTTATCGCTTTTGCTTCATAGGATTAGTTTGGTATTTTAGAAAGATCATTCTGGGACCAGAATAGAGGATGGATTAGAGACAGTGAAACCAGCTGAGGGGTTACTGCAATGTGCCAGGCGAAGGGGGCTGAGTGTGTGAACTGAGAACATGGAGCTGGATGTGCACAAGTCAAAGGAGAAGAGGGGTCTGGATGAAGAGACCTCGGAAGAAGACTCACAGAACCTGAAAACCAGTTGGATATGGAGGTGAAGGGGAGCTGGTAGACACTCCTCCTTCTCATCTCCTAAATCTTTTAAAAAATATTTATTAATTTATTTGGCTGTGCTGGGTCTTAGTTGCAGCACACAAGGTCTTTAGTTGCAGTATGTGGGACTGAATTTCCTGGCCAGTGATAGAACCTGGGCCCCAGCCCTGGGAGCAAAGAGTCTTAGCCACTGGACCACCAGGGAAGTCCCTAAGAGCTTTCTTTCTAAGCAGAAACTCTGTATCTCTTGCCAACTCTGGCCATGTAACTGGGGCTCAATTAAAGTTTTCTTTATTTTTGTTCTAAATTTATTTCAGTTTTTTTCAATTAAAATTTTTGAAGAAATCCTTCATTTTTTTTTTTTTAATCCACTATACAATCCTAAGCAATTCCTGTTCATGGTTTGATTACCAAAATTTTAATGCTTTTTTTTTTTCCTTTAAAGCATGATTTCAACTAATACAGTAGTTCTCATTACTCAACCGGTCATTCAAAAGCTGATGGTTTAGGGGTGTCCAGGTACTCATCTTTGTCTGCATTTTGGGGCCATTTCTGTTTTTTGGAGGTGAAAATGCCATCATGAAATAACTGGATATTCTTCTGTAAGAAAAACTACACCTGCAGAAGAAATGAATCACACAATCTTCAGAATACTAAAAATACTAATACCATAAATCTTTTTTAGTACACTGGGACATGGACTAGAGGGAGAATAACATTTACTGGGAGTATTTTATATGTCAGGCACTTAACAGATTTGCTCAATTAAAACCCATAACAATATGGTAAGGTGGTGGGTTTTAGCTTATTTTACAGATGAAGAAAATGAGGCTCACTGAAGTTCCATGCTTTGCCCAGAGTTATACAGACAGTAGGTGGTGAAACACAGAACCAGATCCAGGTCTGTTTAACTCTGTTTGATTTTCACTGGACCAAGGGGAAAAAATCAGAATCACTCTTAGCGAAGAACATACCATATTGGTCAGAAAGAAGTATTTATAAAATCACCGTGCAATCTGAACTACTCCATTTTGTCCCTTGTGACATCCTTCCTCTGTTAACTTTCTGACATCTAGCTAACAAGGGCTCTAGCTTGCTCCCATATTTAAGAAGTAGAATAGTACAATGGACAAGGCCAAGAATTTATATATGGACAGATTTGGGTTTATTGAGAAAAATACACTGGGGAAAATATACAGTACACCCAGTACTGTATATGTCTGCCTTCATTTTTGTGGCCTCACGGCATGTGGGATCTCAGTCCTCCCACCAGAGATGGAACTCACATCCCTTGTATTGGAAATGTTGAGTCTTAACCATGACTGCTGTTGTTCAGTCACTAAGTTGTGTCCAACTCTTTGCAACTCCATGGACTGAAGTACACCAGGCTTCCCTGTCCTTCACTATCTCCCAGTTTGCTCAGACTCATGTCCATTGAGTTGGTGATGCCATCCAACCATCTCATACTCTCTTGCCTCCCTTCTCCTCCTGCCTTCAATCTTTCCCAGCATCAGGGTCTTTTCCAAGGAGTCGGATCTTTGCATCAGGTGGCCAAAGTTTTGGAGCTTCAGCTGCAGCATCAGTCCTCCCAATGAATATTCAGGGTTGATTTCCTTTAGGATTGACTCATTTGATCTCATTGCTGTCCAAGGGAGTCTCAAAGGTCTTCTCCAGTACCACAATTAAAAAGCATCGATTCTTCAACGCTCAACCTTCTTTATGATCCAATTCTAACCATTGGACAGCCAGGGAAGTCCCTATGTCTGCCTTCATTGGATTAAAGCACTCTAATTTCCATAAGGGATTACTTTTCCCTCAGTGTTTAGGGTCTGCTGGGTTGGTTAATCAAGGTGGCCTCCCCTTTCCCAGTCATGAGATTAAGCTAGGCCAGGTAACTGATGCTGGCTTATCCTTGCTTTACAGCCAAGGTGATCATTCAAAGTACCGTAGATGCTCTGAGTAGACTGTTAAGCTGTTCTTAGACTCTTCTTGGAGGGGCTTCCTAGGTGGTGCTAGTGGTAAGGAATCTGCCTGCCAATGCTGGAGACATAAGAAATGCAGGTTTGATCCCTGGGTCAGGAAGATCCCCTGGAGGAGGCCATGGCAGTCCACTCAAGTATTCTTGCCTGGAGAATCCCTTGGACAGAGGACCCTGGTGGGCTATGGTCCACAGGGTCACAAAGAATCAGAAACGACTGAAGCAACTTAGCATGCACACATGTCCTTTCTTATCCATTTTGTGAGCCACCTGATAGCCTTCAATAAATTTCACCTACATTAGCTAGAAGACCCTTCTTGTAGGGGCATCCCTGGTGGCTCAGATGTTAAGGAATCTGCCTGCAATGTGGGAGACCTGGATTCGATCCCTGGGTTGGGAAGATTCCCTGGAGGAGGGCATGGCAACCCACTCCAGTATTCTTGGCTGGAGAATCCCCATAGACAGAGGAGCCTGGCGGGTGACAAAGAGTTGGAAACAACTGAGCAACTAAGCACACAGCATGCACACATTAGCTATAATCTATTTCTGTTGTTTGCAACCAAAACTTTTTACATTACACAGTTTTGATCCTGGCTCTAAAACTTACTAGCTTTGAAACTTTTTGCAAGTAGTCACTCAGTCGTGTCCGACTAACCCCATGGACTGCAGCACACCAGGCTTCCCTGTCCTTTCCCATCTCCTGGAGGTTACTCAAACTCATGTCCATTGAGTCAGTTATGCCATCCAACCATCTCGTCCTCTGGCATCCCCTTCTCCTCCTGCCTTCAATCTTTCCCAGCATCAGGGTCTTTTCTAATGTGTGGGCTCTTCGCATCAAGTGGCCAAAGAATTGGAGCTTCAGCTTCAGCATCAGTCCTTCCAATGAATATTCAGGACTGATTTCCTTTAGGATTGACTTGGACAGGTACACACTGCTATATTTAAAATGGATAACCAACAGGGACCACAATATAGCACAAGGAACTGTGGTCAATGGCAGCCTGGCTAGGGGAGAATGGATACATGTATATGTATGGGTGAGACCCTTCATTGTTCATGTGAAACTACCACAACACTGTTAATTGGTTACACTCCAACACAAAATAAAAAGTTAAAAAAATAAAATAGATAGCATCACCACAGACTTTCTTAGAACTTCCTGTTATTTCCAGAGGTCTTCAAAGCCTGTCCTTGAAAGGGGCACAACAAAATATTTTAAGGTAAAAAATATTTAAAGCAGATGGATGGCATTTTCAGTATATATCCTCAGTGTTTCTGTTTGTTTGTGCCTTCTTCCTCTCTGAAGGTATGTTTCATATCCAAAGCAGTGATGCTGAGTTAGGGACTGCACAGGATTTGCCTGCCTGACCCAAGGCTCCAAAAATTATAGCAACAAATATAAGACAATTTAAAAAAATATTTATTTTTATTTATTTATCTGGCTGAGCCAGGTCTTTGTTAGGGAATGTGGGATGTAGTTCCCTGACCAGGGATAGAACCCAGGTCCCCTGGACCACCAGGGAATTCACCCAGACAATATTTTGATCCACATGCCACAACTAAGACCTGGCACAGCCAAATAAATAAAAATAAATATTTTTTTTAATTAAAAAAACGTTAGTTTTGGACTTACAGAGGATTCCCCCAAATGCTAGATCTGAAATTTTGTGACTCTCACTTGACATGTAATATTCCCTCTCAGGTTTAAATTATAGCTGAAGAGAAAGCCAATAGTTTTAAAACCTCAGGGTTTTAAACCATAGATAATATCTTCCTGCACTTGCCTGCTGATACCATTCCACTGGAATAAGGGGAAATTAAGGATGTTTAGATGAGCCCTCACATTCTTAGCTCCTAACAGCTAAGTTGCAAAGGTGTAAGAAATGATTTCATTACAGTATTATTAATTGGCTGCTACAAAAATACACATGAGCAGGCAAATATATAAAGCATGGTCACTGAGTCTAGATCTGCTCAGTTAAAAATCACATATTTCCTTTTTTATTGCTATTTATTCATGTTTGATGTTTCTTCTATTTAAACTGATTGAAGTTGTGTGTGTTGTGTGTGTTTTAATTTTTATTTATCTGTTTAGGCTAAGCCACTTAGCTTGCAGAATCTTAGTCCCCAACCAGGGATTGACCCCGGCCCTCGGCAATGAATGTACAGAGTCCCAAACTCTGGACAGCCAGGGGATTCCTTAAACCAATTGTTTTCAATCTTTTATTTTATTTTTTTCAGGGCTATAAAACTCTTTGAGGATATGATGAATACTATGAATCTTCTCCCTAGAAAAATGCATATTAACATTACATTTTGCTTATACCAGGTTAAAAACTTCTGTTGTAAGCTCAGAAACTCTTTTCCCAGTTTGAGTAGAAAAAAAACCTGACTGATTCTAAGCATGATTTCTGATTAGGACAAAGTAGCTTTTCCAGGTCCTCCCTAAGGTTTTGCATTGTTTTTTTTTTTTTTTTTTCCCCTTCCTGGTTCTTCAGAGCTAGAAATTATTTCAATTAGGCTTTTTTTTTCAAATCAACTTGAATAAAGTTTGGTTTTCATGAGATGGGCCTGGTAACAGTCTTCCTGAAACAGGCAAATGGAGGTATCCTGCCCTGGTTTTTGTCATTATCCTTTTACAGCTTTTTCCTCTGTCCACTCTAGAAGATGGGCAGTGTGCATATCTGCATGCCCACACTGGTTCACAGTATAGACCACTCAGACGCTTTCATACAACATACAAAAAAATTACAAGACAAAGCAAGTTGCCTTCCCTCCTTCTACATACAAACCTTGCTGTTGTTTTTTCATGACCTCTTTCCCCCTTAATGGCTGTCCTTGCATGTTCCCCTTTAATT
This sequence comes from Bos indicus, assembly GCF_029378745.1. Classification (NCBI taxonomy): domain Eukaryota; kingdom Metazoa; phylum Chordata; class Mammalia; order Artiodactyla; family Bovidae; genus Bos; species Bos indicus. The sequence continues at coordinate 691,587 of NC_091780.1, read as the reverse complement.
TTTCTTCGGATAAAGGGGAAGAAAAAGGGCTTATGGCCCTTACCCCCAGTGTGTGCTTCTAGTGTCATGCTTAAAGGCAAGGATAGGTCCTCTGGTAAAGTTCCAGTGGTAACACACCTCCAATCCCATCTTCAAAGCCATTCTTCACACTGTCACCAATGCACAACTTCACTAAAGACTTATTAGGTCTGTATTACAGGTATAAAGACAAGTCTTGACTATAATGGAGATTACAGTCTATTACAAGAGGGTTTTTTTAAACAAAAATGTATATATTTAAGGTGATGTTTTAGTATATGTACACATTGTGGGATGCTTACCACAATCAAACTATGTAACATACCCATCACCTCCCATAGTTACTGTGTGTGTGTGCATGTGTGCATGTGTGTGCATTTGTGCACTTCTGTGTGTGTGATTACCCTTGAGATCTACTCTTCTAGCAAATTTCAAGTATATAATATATTATTATTAACTATAGTCACCATGATCCCTGGGCAGGAAGATCCCCTGAAGAAGTAAATGGCAACCCACTCCAGTATTCTTGCCTGGAGAATTCCATGGACAGACGAACCTGGTGGGCTACAGTCCATGGCGTTGCAAGAGTGGGACACAACTTAGCAACTAAACTACCACCACCATCACCACATAGTCACCATGCTGTATATAAGGTCTCCAGAACTTATTCCTTTTATAACTGAAGGTTTGTACCATTTGATCAATAACTCCACACTTCCCTACTCCCTACTTTGGCTAACCACTACTCTATTCAGGGAAGTATTTTTTAAAAGGTCTGTTAGTCATTTTTCAGCTCAAAAACCTTCAGAGACTCGATAATGGCTACAGAATCCTTAGCATGCTAATCTAGGTACACCATGAATTTACCTTTTTGGTTCATCCTCCTTCCTCTCCCTTTATGCTCTATCTGTACAGACACACTGAACTTCAGACCAGAGAATGTGGTACAAAACCGGTGCTTCTCTGCTAATGTGGTTTTCTGAATGTGCTCACCTGAATCCTAAACTCAGTAGTACACAGTAGGTGCTCAATAAAACCTTGTCTCAATCAGCGGAATGAATGAACACAATAGTGGAGGTGAGGTGGTTTAAGGATTAAAGCTAGTGGCAAAGAAGGTACAACTCAACATTAGGAACCGAGCATTGGGGTTAGACTCAGGATAATCGGGTTTTTATTTGGTGTTTACAGAGCAGAACACGGTTGAGTTTCTCCACTAACACACAGCTCACCCATTGTACGCTGCAGTATCATCAGAGAAGGAAATAGAGATTACCAGGAAATGATCAGGAAATAGGGTATGGTTAGATTTAAATATGAATTCATCTTATATTCAACTAGGTGGAAACAAAGATAAACTATAAAACAATGCAAACACCTAATGCTTTGATAAGCATAGAAGTAATTATTTGTTGGTTGTTAATTTCATATATATGATGCACCTGGTCATTTAACTGCTAATACAGAGCAGAATGTAATTCCCGGGGTCACTGCCAAGGCTCGTGAGAAGCCCAGGAGGACCTGAGAGAAGAGCTCTTAAAAGTCTCCATCTTTTTCATGCAGTGATCACTGCTCTCACCTCTTTAAGTCTTTCTCTTCAAGTCTTTCTCCTCAAGCCTCTAGTGCTGGTGTTGCCATAGCTGTTTCTGTGACTCCGTCTAGCCCCCACCCCTTCCAGTAGGCCAATCACTACCTGTAAATCTTTTCACTGGCATCCGGGGTCTCTTAGGCAACAATGTGTGGTCTCTTGATTGGCCGGGAGATCCTAGAGGGCTGGCTCCAAAATTGGGCACACGGACAAAATGGAAAAGTGGGAGGGCCCAGAGGGTGGGAAAGGCTGCCATCTCTCAGTAGAATGTTAGGACGAATATGCAGCCAATCCTGAAACAAACAGCATTAAATGCGCCCATTCAAGCCGTAAGTATGTTCCAAATCAGGCCAACCTACTGAGCATGCCCAGTTATATCGTTCTGGTCACTCCAGGGTTCTGAAACGTAAACTCCATTTCTCCGGGTTTTTAGAGTGGCCAACAGGTAAAAGAAGGTTGCAGGAAAAACAATTCTGGAGAGGTTCAATGAAACAATAGCACCTGCACACAGGAAGTGAAAGAACGTGGGAAAATTGCTCAACACACAAACTCAGCAATGCTTCAACATGAATTGTAATTTATTGGATTAAAGAATTCAGGCCGACTAACAGATACACCAGGTAACCAGCAGATGGCATGCCTGAATAAGGATAACTCCAACTTTGGGAAATTTTACCATCTGATCTAATATAATTAATGAAATTTATGAAGCATCTACCATGTACTGAGAGGCAGAGTGAGAATGAAAGAATTAAAAAAAATCTAATGAGGAGGATTTGAAAATGCAATGTAGAAATAACTACTGGGATAGAACTATAAACTAATGCTGGAGAAAAACAACATTTCAGAAGGGACATCTGGGAAGTGTAAAACCATTCTTATGGGCAGCAGCTAACCAAATTATAAAAAGAAGACTTTTCTCATTATCTCACATTCTCTAAAATACATAAAAATGTATTCTCTTCCAAGGTAAATAAATGTAAACCCTATGTTTATATTGTTTCATTGTTTTGAAATAGGCAGCATTTGTATATCTCCCATTTAAAAAGAAAATGAAAAGTAAAGCTCATAGAGGTTGCTGCTTTCTTTGGAGTTGACAAAGGATCAGTAAGTGGCCAAATTGAAATGATAACTTAACGTTGTCTGAATTCCAGCCCAGTGGTTTTAAGTATGGTTGTGTGTTTTATGATCAGGTTGTTCGTAAAATGAATAAACAAAGACTTTTGCAGGGGTGGAGGCCTGGGGGAGGTAAGTAGATTCGATACTAAATTACCATGTATTACCAGTTAACATGGATGGTTTCAAAATGGGTTCATCCAGAAAGAAACCAGTTTTAACAACTCCCTGGGAGAGTGTTGGGTCTCGGTGAAGTTCCTGAGCTACCAGGGAAGCCCTTAAGGCTTTCTATTGGTGGTTATAACATTGAATGAAAGAAAGATGGGATTAAAGAGAGCCGGACACTTTATCCCTGTTAGATCTGAATATTTTTATCCCTGAAAATAAGGTCCCTTTCTTGATCCTCTCAACTAGCATCCTCTGGACCTCTCCTTGTTCAGCCCTTCATCAGTGTGACTGCTGATCCCCTAATGAACACCACCATTCACATTGTGTTCACAGTGAGCACATTGGTTCAACGTCCTCGAAAATTTAAGATTACTTTCATTTAAAAAATTTTAAATTCCTTTTAAAAATATTTATTTGGCTGCACTGGATCTTAGTTGCAGCACACAAGATCTTGGATCTTTAGTTGCAGTTTGTGGGATCTAGTTCCCAGTTGTTCTTCAGTCGTTAAGTCGTATTTGACTCTGAAACCCCATTAACTGTAGCACTCCAGACTTCCCTGTCTTTCACTAGTTCCCAGACCAGGGATTAAATCTAGGTCCTCTGCATTGGGAGGGTAGAATCTTAGTTACTGGACCACCAGGGAAGCCCCTCAACATTATTTTTAAAGGAAACATTTCAACCATAAAGAAAAGTTTACATACTTGCCTAAGAAACACGCTTTTCTCCCTGCAGAGATTTTAAAAAATGTTAACATTTTGCTTCATGTGTGTGATTAACAGTTGAAGCCTCTTTTACATGCTGCCCAGATCTCATTTCCCACCCTGCCTGCCTAGAGGCATCCACTGTCATAAAATTTAGTGTGCTGCCTACTTGTCCACTTTTTATGCTTATTATATATACATGTTTGGCCTTGTAAACAGTGTGACTGTTTTAAAGAGCTATCATAATTTACATACTTTGTAGTTCGCTTCTTTCACTCAGTGGTCTATTTCTGAGATGTGATCATGTTGATACATTCAATGATAATTTCTACATCATCTCCACCTCCCACTAGGAGCCAAGATATGTTCTATGCCTGACAGTTTTCACAAGACCATGTGTAAATTGCATAAAAATGTGAGAGCAGCACATCTCTAGAGGATCTGAAGGTACAAGGGATCTAGAAGTACCCGAAGTAGGTCCATACTGCTTTTCATAAATGCTCTTAGCTGCTTCACTCACCCTCAGTAGAGGCAGTGTTGGCTCCACAAGACACAATGACTTGATAAGAATCAGTCTATGGATCAACCTTACTTTTTAAAAAAAAAAGTATTAGTGCATTAGTATTTATTAATGAAGTTGAAAATGTCATTTCAGATCCCTTTTATGATGCAATTCCCATAGCTCATCTTCTGACATTAAACTATATTTATGACTGTCTAAGCTCAGTATTTATTATCATTTAGGGAGCACCTTTAAAACAGGTTGTTTCACTGGTGGCTCAAACAGTAAAGAATCTGGCTGCAATGCAGGAGACCTGGGTTCCATCCCTGGGTCGGGAAGATCCCCTGGAGAAGGGAATGGCAACCCACTCCAGTATTCTTGCCTGGAGAAGTCCTTGGACAGAGGAGCCTGGTGGGCTACAGTCCATTGGATTGCAAAGAGTTGGACACGACTGAGGAACTAACACTTCCACTTTTCTTTGTATAAAATAGTTGCCTATAATTAAAGATGCCACAGAGATGTGTCCCAAGGGTTTGGACAAACCACAGATTATATAGCTGTTTTTGGTCAGTCTCCTAACATGGGTGGCAAAGATTCAGACAGAAGATTATATTAAAATACACCATTTTAACCAAGTGTACAGTTGAATAACGTTAAGTACAGTCATACTATGCTACAAGATCAAAGTATTTCTTTAAGTCATGTGTGCTACCATAGAACAAAATGATGCCTGTGAAGTCTAGGTTGAAACGGGAGGGAAAGGAAGGAAAGGAAGGTAGGTAAAATGATAGAGGCAAAGGTAACAGCTTTGGCTTGGAATGAGTGAATCCAGACTCAGCCCTTAAAACGCTGCCTGGCTTTGGCTAAGTCTTTTTAACCTTTCTGGACCGTTCTTTTCTGTGTCTGAATAATGAGAGGTTAGGTTTAGATTATTTCTAAGGAATCTTTAAGTTCTGAAATAGCTTATGTAGAAAAAAATAAAATCACTTATGAAGAAAAAGAGAGAAGAAACATTTCCCAAAGAACAGAAGATGGGGAATGTCACCAATAACCTCAAGCCCCACCTGCTCACTAAAGTGGGTGTTGGTAAAGAGGGTATCTGCTCTGCTGCTTCAGCCTGGAGCTCTGCAATATGAAAGTTGACTACCTCTATCTGCACCCAGTACCATTCTCAGCACCCGCCTCATAACCAATTCCAATCCTCCAGTTCCCAGGGGGCACGCTGGTTCTCAAACAAGTTTTGGTTGTCTCTCAGTAATAGCGTTCCAGGCTTGAGTGATGAGAGTCGCTGCACTGTCTCAGCAAGGAAGGGAGGGAGAGCTTTGCAAAGGGGACTGAGGGCATTTAAGAAAAGCTTCCAGAGTGCGGAACGACTCTGATGGAGCAGGACAGGGCCAGGCATCAGCCTCGGCGCGAGGTAAAGAGCAACGAAACCTGAAGACGGGTATCCAGAAGCTGGGTTCAAAATAGGAGCACTTGGCCCAGCACACTCAGTGTGCTTGCACTGTACGTGCGTGCGCATGTGCCCCGGCCGTCGCGAAAGCTCACGGTGGCTCCGAGGCGCACACTGGTGGTCCTCACTGGCTCCATTTACCTGAGGGACCTGCGGCCCACCCCGGCGGTGCCGCAGCCCCCCGGGAGCCCGGCCCTGAGGTGTGAGGTGAGCCCCGGGTCGTGCAGGCCCCTTCCCGTCCGGCTCAGTGGGAAAAGGACTTGGGAGTGGGGACTGAGGAGGTGCCTCCGCAGCTGCCCCCTCCATCTAACCCTGTGCGGAAGAGCCACCAGCAGCCACGGCACCTCCTCCTCAGGGATCGTTATTCTCATCGCCGCCAAAACAAAAGCCTTGGGTGCTGTGCTGTGGAAGGGTGTCCCGGGGCTTTCTCTGGGTGGGTGGTGGGCCAGCGTGGGAGCCCGCGTTTGGGGCTGGGCTGACTGTGCCCGCGGACTGGATTAACCCTTTCAGTCCCGAGCCCGTGCCGAACAACCTGTTTGAGTGTGGCCCGTGCTCCCTGTGCGCACCCTCAGCCCAGCCCTGGGGCTCGGTTGGCCCCACGGGGGCTTGTGGAGCTCCTGGGCCGCTGGGGGCTGTGGGTGGAGCATGCGGCCGCTGGCAGGGAGGACGATGCACCGAGGGCTGGGTGCAGGGGCGCGGGCAGCGTCCCAGCATCTGGACTGCTTCCTGTTTCTAGTCCTGAAAGTTGTCCCCTCTCCTTCCTCCCGTCAGTTTTGCAAAGTCTGCATATTCCTCCTTGAGGCTTCCCCCTCTTCCCCCTTGGACGCTCCGTGTGTTTGCTCTGGGGTACCGCAGGGAGGTTCATCCATAGCCTCTGAAATAAGGTGCTGTTAAACATTTCAAGACATTTTAACATCTTCCTAGAGGGCTTTTTCAGAATTAGGTGCCTTCCTCAATAAGAGAATAAGGAGTGGTTTTTTCTTTCTTTCTTTCTTCAAAGAACAAAAGCATATGCCACTAATTTAGGCAGAGGAGTCAACTCGAAGTTGCAAAATATATAGGAAGGACAAAAGGTCTGGTTTTGGGCCCAGAATAAATGAAATTTTGAATTTTGGTTCCCTTATGAATGTAGGCAGACAGAGCAGCAGAGCAGACCAGCAGCTATAGAAATAAATGACTGCTCCATAAGGTTGGTCAAACAATATCTTATTTTATAGAAGTAGTTTGGAGAGACCTGTAATGTTTATATACGGGAATTGGGTTACTTGGCAAAGCCAATACTGCAGGAGCAAGGAAACAAACACTTGACAAGGGGGATGTTACCTCCCTCTTGAGCCTTCTTTTAGCCTTTAGTGGTGTGCTGACAGTCAAAGGGATAGATAAATCCGTAGTTCTGTTATTAAGAACCATTTACTCCTCAAGATAATGCTTTCCATCCGTCCTTTTTTTTTTTTTTCCCATCTGTACTTTTAAGCAAATCAATACCATCTTTTTCCTCCTTAAGAAGGAAAAAAAAAAGTGTTTGTTTGAAGTACCAAACCACAACGTAGAGGTAATAAGATAGGAAAGTGATGTAAAACCATAAGTGGGCAGGCTTGCAAGGATGGAGCTGAAAATAAAAGATAATTGAGATGCAGTTCTTCTTACAGTGTTGCCTTTTATTTAGTGAAATAACAGTTTCCTCCTCTACCCTCCTCCCCACAAATGCTTTGAAACTGTCAGGAAAATAAGGTAATTAGTTTTCAGGAAGCATTTAACAGGAGGTTTCCTGTGTGCTGTTTTGGATCTGTCAGGAATTCTCTGTTCCTTATTAATTCCTAAATACTCAAGCCTCTCCCAGGGGCTGAGGAATCCAGGCATTTCCTTCATTAGTTTTTCTATACAGAGAAAAGTACCCTCTTCCTTCTTGTGAACCATACAGTAAAAGTGATTGTTTACAACTCTCTCTGTCTTTAATATGGATCGCCTATGTTTTGTAAGTCTGGAATTTTAATCTTTATCTTTGCTGAGAACAACTACCTTGTAAGACAGTCTATATGCCCACACCATGTTAATTAAAACATCTTTGCTCCATCAGAGCTCTGGTCCCCGTGTCTTTCTTTTTCTCTATCAGGCTATTTCTTTGGAGTGCAGAGGCCCTCTGAATTCACTTTCCTGCCTGGGCTTCTAAGACCCTCTTGAGAAAGCACTGTGCGCCTTCACCGCATTGAGAGGGCGCCTGAGGCCTCCGTGAACTGAGCGAGCCCTGTGCCAGGGGCTTTCTTGGCTTTCTGCGTAAACCAAGGAATATTAGCCTCTTTCTCTCCTTTGGTCCAGTCCATTAAAGGACCTCAACAATTAGTAAAGCCTATCATCTTACCTTCTCTTTCCTCCTCCTCCATTTTTTCTTTTTTCTTTTTCTTATACACTAATATTCCCTGCCTCTACATCTCTCCTAAATCTACCAGTGCTCTATTAATAGAGGAAGAAAGGACTTTAGGTTCTTTGATCCCTTTTTTCGTCTTAGGTACTGTATTCCTCTGAGCTTTATTTTGTGTTTTGAACATTTAGGTGGATTTTTCTAGAGAGAGCCCCAGCCATGATTGAGATATTTGAAGTAGGGAGGCTTGCTGCTGCTGCCGCCAAGTCGCTTCAGTTGTGTCCGACTCTATGCAACCCCATAAACAGCATCCCACCAGGCTACCCCATCCCTGGGATTCTCCAGGCAAGAACACTGGAGTGGGTTGCCATTTCCTTCTCCAATGCATAAAAGTGAAAAGTGAAAGTGAAGTCGCTCAGTCGTGTCCGACTCTTGGCGATCCCATGGACTGCAGTGCACCAGGCTCCTCCATCCATGGAATTTTCCAGGCAAGAGTACTGGAGTGAGGTGCCATTGCCTTCTCCGGGGAAGATAAATAGTAAAGTGCACATTCTTTTTTTGTATAGCACAGTGTTGTGAGCGTGTCATCATTGGCAAAGAGAGGGGGTTTTAAACTCACTGTAAGTCCTCTGTTGCCCACTTGGCAGGCAAAACATCTCTCTCCCCGACTTAAATTTCGTATGTGTTAGTAAAACTATGAGATTTCATACTGAAAATTTATTCTGAACATGTTAGTTTGTTGATGTTAGACTGCTGTTGACTTTATTTTCTTCAGGAGACACGTGATAGGAAACAGTTCTTACTGCATCTTTACCTTCTTTCACAGGGAAGAGCAGTGTTGGCCTCAAGTGTTTTTTAACCCCTAAATCTCTAGAATTAGAGATGTTTAAAGCTGCAGCTGCCCACAATAAGAGCAGTAGTTCAAATGAAAAGCAAGACTTTGAAATATGTATGAGAGGAATTGTTCAGTATAGACTTGGGAGAAGAAGGGTCACAGTGTCTTGAGGAAAGAGGTGAAGGTTTTTAATAGTGGAATTTCCAGAAGGTTAGGAATGAATGTTTGAAGAGTACCAGCTCCTCTTTGAGTAGAAATTAGTTTTAACTGACTGTTGCATCAGAAATGATGAATCTATCTTTGAGTTACAATTTGTTATGCTGAGAACTAGCAACAGTTTTGGGGAATCCAAGGAATGTGCTGTGAATGAAGTTTAAGAAAAAACAACTAGGCTGCTGCTGCTGCTAAGTCACTTCAGTCATGTCCAACTCTGTGGGATCCCATGGACTGCAGCCTACCAGGCTCCTCCATCCACGGGATTTTCCAGGCAGGGGTACTGGAGTGGGGTGCCATTGCCTTCTCCGAACAACTAGGCTAGTATACCTAAAAAAAAATCCTGGTCCCTAAAGTTTATTTCATTAAACTAATTTTACAGTTAAAACATGCAGCCATGCTAAAGGGGAAAAAAAAATCAGGAGCTTGTTATTAGAGCATTTTTGAATACATTTTAATGGAACAGGGAAACGAAGCTGAAATTTCAACCTGATTTTTTTTTTTTTAAAGTCCAGACTCTGGCCATCTTTTAACTTTCCAGTTTTGTTTTTAGTTTTAAAAGATCTTCTGCTTCTGCCTTCTCTAGTATTAAAAGTATGTATAATTTGTAAGATGGACTGGATTTTGATGCCTACTATTCATTTTAGTTTTGAACTTTATTTGTTTTTCCTGTATTTTTTTAAGCCCCATCACTCAGCACACTGGAAGATTAGATTATCTTTTGTAATTAGTAGATGGCTAGACAGAGTTTAAAAATTAGATAAAGTAGCAAAGTGATACCTTGAGATTAGTAAGAATCTAGGCCCTATGAATTAAATATGCTGCTGTTAAGTCGCTTCAGTCGTGTCCAACTCTGTGCAACCCAATAGATGGCAGCCCACCAGGCTCCCCTATCCCTGGGATTCTCCAGGCAAGAACACTGGAGTGGGTTGCTGTTTCCTTCCCCGATGCATGAAAGTGAAAAGTGAAAGTGAAGTCGCTCAGTCGTGTCTGACTGCGACCTCATGGACTGAAGCCTACAAGGCTCCTCTGTTCATGGGATTTTCCAGGCAAGAGTACTGGAGTGGGCTGCCATTGCCTTCTCTGATGAATTAAATACAGAGCGGAGATCAGCCCTGGGATTTCTTTGGAAGGAATGATGCTAAAGCTGAAACTCCAGTACTTTGGCCACCTCATTCGAAGTGTTGACTCATTGGAAAAGACTCATGCCTGGAGGGATTGAGGGCAGAAGGAGAAGGGGACGACAGAGGATGAGATGGCTGGATTGCATCACTGACTCGATGGACATGAGTTTGAATGAACTCTGGGAGTTGGTGATGGACAGGGAGGCCTGGCATGCTGCGATTCATGGGGTCACAAAGAGTCGAACATGACTGAGCCACTGAACTGAACTTACACTTTAGCAAGCAGAAAACAGTATCCTGAGAATGAATTTATTTTTTAACTAAGATATGGAAAACAAAAGGCCAAAACCCACATGAGTTTCAGAAAAAGGAATCTAGCACTTTGAGCAGTGATATGCTCTCAGTGTGTACTTTGCTCTCTTATAAGATGATAATTTCCTTGAAAGAAGAAGCTTCAGGGGTAGTGAATCCTTATAATGAATCCTTATAATGCAGTCTTGGAAAACTGCTGCTGAGTCGTTTCAGTCGTGTCTGACTCTATGCGACCCCATAGATGGCAGCCCACCAGGCTCCCCCGTCCCTGGGTTTCTCCAGGCAAGAACACTGGAGTGGGTTGCCATTTCCTTCTCCAATGCATGAAAGTGAAAAAATAAAGTGAAGCTTCTCAGTATGTCCGACTCCTAGCGACCCCATGGACTGCAGCCCACCAGGCCCCTCCGTCCATGGGATTTTCCAGGCAAGAGTACTGGAGTGGGTTGCCATCGCCTTCTCCATGGAAAATTCTGAAAGAAGACAAAAGAATATCCTCCTGTTCCCATTGTAGCCAGTGTGTTTGAGGCAACCTTTAATTTCTGAATTGGAAACGCAAAATGTTATGTACATGTATAGTGTGTCCAGATAAGTAAATCTAAGCTGAGAAAGATGAAAGGAATCACTTTGTGTACAGAAAGTGTGAACTGGAGTAGAATTGCTAACATCTTTTGTTGCAGGGCCTTGCTGACAAGCCCCCAGGGCCCACTTTTGTCATTGTCTCTTCTGGGATTCTGCCTGCTTTCTTTCCTCTTCACAGTTGCCATCTCCTGCTTGTCCCACCTGAGTTCTTTGGGTCTGGGTTTGTAGCCAGCCTCTGAAGACAGTCTTCCAAGATTGCATCCCCTTTATTGCTGCTCTTCAGAACAAATACTCAACTTATTTTAGGGGCTTTTACTTTTTAACATCAAAAGAGAACTAGTAAATTGGGGAATATCAGATTCCTGATGTTACACATTGATAAAAATTAAACAGAACTGGACATGGAACAACAGACTGGTTCCAAATAGGAAAAGGAGTACGTCAAGGCTGTATATTGTCACCCTGCTTATTTAACTTCTATGCAGAGTATATCATGAGAAATGCTGGGCTGGAAGAAGCACAAGCTGAAATCAAGACTGCCAGGAGAAATATCAATAACCTCAGATATGCAGATGACACCACCCTTATGGCAGAAGGTGAAGAAGAATTAAAGAGCCTCTTGATGAACGTGAAAGAGGAGAGTGAAAAAGTTGGCTTAAAGCTCAACATGCAGAAAACGAAGATCATGGCATCTGGTCCCATCACTTCATGGGAAATTGATGGGGAAACAGTGTCAGACTTTTTTTTTTGGGGGGGGGGGGCTCCAAAATCACTGCAGATGGTGATTTTATCCATGAAATTAAAAGACGCTTACTCCTTGGAACTAAAGTTGTGACCAATCTAGATAGAATATTAAAAAGCCGAGACATTACTTTGCCAACAAAGGTCTGACTATTCAAGGCTATGGTTTTTCCTGTGGTCATGTATGGATGTGAGAGTCGGGCTGTGAAGAAAGCTGAGCGCCGAAGAATTAATGCTTTTGAACTGGGTGTGGTGTAGGAGAAGACTCTTCAGAGTCCGTTGAACTGCAAGGAGATCCAACCAGTCCATCCTAAAGGAGGTCAGTCCTGGGTGTTCATTGGAAGGACTGATGCTGAAGCTGAAACTCCGATACTTCGGCTACCTCATGCAAAGAATTGACTCATTGGAAAAGACCCTGATTCTGGGAGGGATTGGGGTCAGGAGGAGAAGGGGACAACAGAGGATGAGATGGCTGGATGGCATCACCGACTCAATGGATATGAGTCTGGGTAAACTCTGGGAGTTGGTGATGGACAGGGAGGCCTGGCGTGCTGTGATTTATGGGGTCGCAAAGAGTCAGACATGACTGAGTGACTGAACTGAACTGAACTTTTTATCATCAAAAGAGAACTGGTAAATTGGGGAATATCAGATTCCTGATGTTACACATGGATAAAAATTAAAATGTAGGGTTCAATGTATCTAGTCCTTTTTGTTTTCTGATGAAATAGTCATGAGGTCACTTAATTGGAATTTAGTTTTCCATATATCTTATATTGCTCTGTAAAGAAGTGAATGTTTTTTCTCAGGGTTAGGGCATGAAAAACTGTTGCCAGACCCCTCATTTTTGACTGGTTTTATGCCTGAGACTGTTCCCTCCAGTTAATCTAGCAATTCCCTTTATTCAGCTGAGATTCTGCAGATTCCTATAGTAAAAGATATAATATCAAAAAGAATGCCAAATATCTTATAATCTTTATGTGATCAGTTGCTATATTTTGTCAGTATTTCCTGGTTTCCTCAATCTTCTGTGTCCTCTCTGAAACTTACAGCTTCTTCAAAGATGGATCTCTTAGGAAAAAGGACTGTTGCTATCCATACTGATGTGATCCTGATTAGAAGCATTTATTTCATTATGTTATTGAAAAGCAATTTAGAATATATATCAAAAGTTGTTTTTGTTAACTGTGCATAATATTTGGTTCAGCTGAGAGGTGATCTGATTTTTTTTCAGTATTCAAAATCAATTTTTGACCCATTCTAAATTTATCATCATTTTTTTTGCTTTTCTTGCTACCTGTAGTAGGGTATTTTTGTGTCCCTTGGGTTGTTATTTAATCAACATCCAGTAAATCATTGATTCAAGTAGTAGTATTGTCAGCACACATTCATAGATTTAGCAGACTTAATTTTCCCATACACAAATAACATGTGACAGACTTTAAAATAACATTGCAGCGTTTATAATACTTTACTACTTTTTTGTTTTGTTTTTGTTTTTTTGACCACACTGTGCAGCTTGTGGAACCTTAATTCCTTGACCAGCAATCAAATTCGAGCTCCCTGACATAGAATTGTGGAGTCCTCATCACTGGATTGCCAGGGAAGTCCCTATAATATTGTATTTTTAAACAATTCAGGTAGTTTTATTCTGTCCCATGTATGTATATTTTTGACAAAAGTGGGAGACTATATGCTGTTCTGTAAACCATTTAAAATTTTATCGATCACTTATTCTATTGTTACTGTCTTTTCAAGTCAGTATATACAGATCCTGCTCATCATTTTTAGTGAGTGTGTTATGTGTTGGTTGTACCTTAGTTTAACCAATTCCTTATTGATAGACTTTCAGATTGTCTCTGGTTTTTTGTACTAACATTTCAGTTATACATCATGTGTACTCGTGTTTACTTTCTTAGCATAAATTGTAGAATAGGTCTGCTGAATCAAATTATATACATTTTAAGGGCTTTTAATGTCCATAGCTATTTTTTTGAAATACGAACTAGTTTTCTTTTCCTCCAGTAGTATTTGAAAATGGAGAATTTCCTGGCGGTCTAGTGGTTAGACACTTCACTACTCTGGCCCGGGTTCAGTCCTTGTTTGGGGAACTAAGATTCTGCAAGCCGTGTGGGACAGCCCCCCAAAAAAAGTATTTCCAAGTGTTGGAATGTTGAATATATTCCTTTTTCTGCACCCTCTCCTATACTGTGTTCTGTTGTTCTTACTTTGCTCATCTGATTGGCAAAAATGTTAAATATCATGTTTGTATGTTTTTATTAGTAAAGTTGAATATCTTTTCATATGTTTGTTGGCCATTTGTAAATTTATGTCCTTTTTCCATTTTTCTATTAAGGTAGTATTCTTTATCTGCTTTTTAAAAAGTTCATTTTATATATTACTTTTGCTAAGCACATAATTATGTGCAAATATTCTGTACTGTTTTAAGTTATTCTATTTTAGGATAGCATTTCTCAAAATATGACTTATAGATCACTTGTAACAGTACCTAGATAATCATTAGAATGCATGTATATCATTCATTTTCCAGAGGTTCAGATTTCTTAGACCCGTGGGGTTTCTATGAATCTGCTGCACATTAAAATTAGGGAACCTCTGATTTGGAAGAAATATGAATTCCTTAATATTTTTACTGTTCCTCTTCTTGTCTCATGGCATTCTACTGTTTTTTCTTATTTATCTTAATAATCATAAACTACAGTCTTAATGTATTAAGGTTTTATCCTATCCCAGCCTAACAATAATTCTACAAAAATGTTTTGATATATGGAAATTTGAATGTTAAAGTACATAAAGGAAAGCACTTTTGTAAGTCTGTGAGAAGCATTGTTTGTAAATGAGGCAAAAGGAATAACTGAGGGAAAAACAAGTAAAATAGAGTAGTCAGAAGTATAAGGGGGTTTCTCATCTAGTTAAAAAAACTCAATATTACTTTGTTTCTTCCTCAAGTTTTGTGTGGTCATCTTCTTTGAACCGTAAATTTGGAACCCATACTGCTTGAAAAATAGTAGAAATTAAAAATTTGAAATTCTCATTGTTATGTACATATTCAGTAGGGAGCAATGTTCCCTTTAATTTTTTTTAAGTTGCAAGCAGATGAACATGCTGCATAAGGAGCAAACTACAAAAATGCAATTTATATGGATGTTTGATACTGTAGCCAAATAAAGTTTCCAGGGCTTATTTGACACATTTAATGATATGCATAATTGTTACCGTGCTGCATGATAATTAAGCTTAAATATACATGACTGTGTTTAATATCACTTTTCCATAGCCAGACATCAGATTTCTGGGCCCAGCTTGAAGGAGGAAAAAATATGGCAGGCCAAGAAGCTTTAACAAATATTTCTGATATAGAGATTTCCATATTAGAGAAATGAGACCTTTGGGGCAGAGGCTGCTTGTAACTTTGGTGTTTCTAATTCCTAAGGCTGTAGACTTTCCTTTTCCCTTCTTCTACTCAAGACCATATGCTTGGGGGAGAAATTGGGAAGATTCAGCCATGGCTTTACTTTCTCCAAATAGTTTTTTTCTGCCCAGTAATGAATGCTTGGGACGCAGAGGTCCCTGTCATTGGTAGTGCGCAAAGGACAGTTTCTTTCTCTGCTTTAGCCAAGCCAGTTCAAGTTCTCTGTCACAGGCCCTAATATCTATTTGAGTTGTCCTGTTAACCTGGGTCTCTGAGAATTTATGCACCGGACTTTCTCATGTTTTCCCAGCCGAGGTTGTGTACTTCAAACAGAAATATTTGACATCTGTGAAGCAAAAATAAAGTAAAAGCAGACTTGACATCATTACAAAACCAAATGGAAGTATGATAGTTTTAGAATATGCTTTTTTCCTACCAATCCTGCCTTCCACTCTACTTACCCTTCCAGCCCCAAAAGAGATGCATATTTTTGTCCCTAGAAAAAAAGTCAATGTGAAAGTTGCATCCAACTCTCTATGACCCCACGGACTGTAGCCT
This sequence comes from Bos indicus, assembly GCF_029378745.1. Taxonomy (NCBI): domain Eukaryota; kingdom Metazoa; phylum Chordata; class Mammalia; order Artiodactyla; family Bovidae; genus Bos; species Bos indicus. Next base: position 675,890 of record NC_091780.1, on the reverse strand, counting down.
ACCAGGCTCCTCTGTCCATGGCATTCTCCAGGCAAGAATACTTGAGTGGGTTGCCATTTCCTCCTCCAGGGAATCTTCCCAACCCAGGGATGGAACCCATGTCTCTAGCATTGCAGGTGGATTCTTTACCGTCTGAGCCACCAGGGAAGCCCCCAGGAAAGGCAGTGTCAAATCCGACTCTGAAACTTGGTAGAAACTCTTAACTGGAAATCATTCATATTCCACGCTGTAACTTTCTAGAGTTGACTCTTCTCTGCAGCCTGACTGTGTGTATTGAAGCATTTGTTGGTCAAACGTGTTCTCTATCTATGTACTAAAATTTTGTACTATCTAAAAGGATGAAGCATTATTGGGAAAATGTCCTGATACTACTTTTAGAATCTTCTGTTTGCCAGTTCAGTATTGGTTGATAGAAGTTGGTCTTTGTATCCGCTGTCATTCAGTAATAAAACTACCTAAAGTTTGATGTTGCTTTACCTTTTATAGAGTACATTATTTTATAATTCACTCATACATCTTTGATAGGGAGGTGCAATTTTTAGAAAGGAAAATTCTGAGCTCAGAGAAGTTAAGTGATTCACATAGTTGGGAAGAGGCTTCAATCCACATCTTTTGATTTCTTTATAGTTTACACCTTTCACAGATACCATCTGCTGGATCCTGGAATGATTAAAACGTATATCATAAAATTTAAATAACTTGTTATTAATGTGACAGATATTTAAATAAAATTTAGGACAACAGCATGCAAGTTTTTCAAAATGGATCAATTGTGTCTTGTGACAAATGAAAAACTACCATTGTAGATGGGAAATTAAACTATATGTTCTATAAACAACTGAGGGAGGAAATAGTGCTTTCCTTTAAATGCTATTTATGGATTCTTTGGTATATCTATAGTAAGAATGAGAAGATAGAGAAACTGTTGTATTTTTTTCTGAAATACTCATGTATTTGATATCTGTAAGGCAGTATGGTGTCTCTCATCAAAGTTTGTGATTGTTGTTGATGTTAGCCACACACCCGGCACTTGGAATTTTAGTTCTCCACCAGGGAATGCACTGGAGCTCAGCAGTGGATGTGTGCAATTTTAATCACTGGACCACCAGAAAGTCCCAAAGGCAGTATTTTAAAATTTCTCTTTCTAGTAGCTGATTGTTAGTGTGTAGAAACGCAACGATTTTGTATCCTGTAACTTTACTGAGCTAATCAAAGTTTTAATATGAAGCCTGTCATATTTTAAGAGGAAATTGCAAATTTCTCCCATTTTTTTAAAAAAAATTATTTTTCCGATATTTCAGTCAAAGGAAGAAATAGCTCTTCTCCTAAGATGGAATCTGTTGTTTGGGAAAGTGGTTGATCAACTTGACACGTTGGCCACATGGTACCAGATGTAATAAAATGAAAAGAAGAGGCAAGATGATGTCCTTTTCCCATATTGTGAAACCAAAAACAAACGCCTTTTGTGAGACCAATCTAACAAGCCTCTGATGGTGCAAAGAGTAATTCTGTTTGAAGAACTTAACAGTAAGATAGAAGTACTTTCAAGCTGAGACCTGCAGGTGTACAAAGATCTAAAATACATATTGAGTAGGCCTGATCATCTGAATCCCATTTAATCAAGAAAGCATGGCTATGAGTTGGATCATCTGCTATCTGTGGCCCTTGACTATGTTTGTGGGCCATATAGGTAGGCACAGTTTGTTTTCTTTGAGCCTATTACCTTGAGGATGTGCCAGGATTTGCCTTATAACACTGTCTTCATGCCCAATCTTCTGAATCACTATGACCAACAGACGGCAGTTTTAGCAATGGAGGTAAGACTTCATCTATTATTTGACGTGTCATAGAAAATTATTCTTGTATTGCCCTTTTAATCAGTCTAATGAATGTGTTTGATAAACAACAGGAACAACTAACGTGTTATTTTTAACTGCATCTTGTACATTAAAAAGTTATGTCTTTAGGTTCAGACTCTGATAGATTGAAGATTTCATGTTTGGGGGATGTTACTCATCTTAGTTTTCAGATATTATTCTTTTATGAAGAACTTTGAAACATTGGAACATTAGCCTTTCAGAAGTTTAAATTGTTCAAGTTATGGTTACATCTTTTCTGTTATTTGATAATAAGACTTTAAAGAGCAGACTCTAATAATAATATTCATAATCCACTTAGTAAATATTGAAGGTAACATGATTTTGAAAATGGGTTATTTGGTTCAGCCTTTAGGCTGGTGGGTTTACAGTATTTATATTGTCTTAAATACTGATGATGGTATCCTGGTCTCACTATCTTTACATCAATTTAAGAACAGTAAGTCCCAAGCAGTGATAGAGGTTTTGTTGTGTGAAGTATCTGTTTTGACCTCTCAGGACGTCACGAAAATCTGTTGCCTTTCTTGAATTTTTCTAATGATAATTCTTTAGGCACTTTTTAATTATTTTACTTTAGAAGCTATGACAAATTAATGGATATAGTTAATAATAGGTTTAAATAATTTTGTAGGTGTTTCAACAATGGTTTTAGAATTGTGGACAAAGATATGTGTACCAGATAGGAATTAGGGGGCAGTAAACTGTAACAATAAGAGATAAAAGCTTTGGAATTGTATAAACTGCAGCAGCAGCTACCACTTTCTATCTGTAATACTTTGGTCAAGTTACTTGGGCTTTCTTACCATTGTCACTTTGCTTGTAAAATAGAGTTAACACTTTGGAAGATACAAAATGAAGCGTTTATACAAAATGAAGCGTTTATAAAGTATTTGGCACAGTACTTTTGGAGTAAGTTCTCTTAAAGTGATAGATTTTACCATTTTCTCATATTCTAATATTAATGTAGCTACATAGTACATAGAATTTAAAGTTTTTTTTTTTTAATTTTAGTCTTTAATCCTTTGTTACAGTGCTTTCATCAAATCAAATACTACTTGTTTTGGAATCTTCATTTTATAGTCAAATTCAAAGATTTAGTACTTCCAAGTAAACTAACATAAATCTGGGAAATTTTGTAGAAAGATGATTATTCATAGATTTTGAAACGTAGAGGGCAACTTGTATAGTCCAAATACTTGAAAATATTGTAGAGGTTGAATAAAATATTTCTGCTCTTCCACTGACTACACACAGTCTCACTGGTAAGGAGAGATTTGGTATAGACTGTTAGATTGGGTAGATGAAAATGGGTATTGGTTTAATATAGGAATTTGGTTCCTGGCATGGTAGTCCCTGTTGGGTATTAAAACTACCCAGTTCTCTCACCAAAAAAATGAAGGAGGACTATCTTTGGTTCTGGTATCATTTTAAGTCAGTATAACTCCTTTGGAAAGCAAATAGAGTTGTAAGAAATAAGTCATAAAGATTTATATACTGATTTGGGTTTAACTTTTGCCTCTTTCATGTAGTAGCTTTCAGACTTTGAAATTAAGTCACTTAACATCTTTGGGATCTGGAGAAGGAAATGGCAACCCAATCCAGTACTCTTGCCTGGAAAATCCCATGGACAGAGGAGCCCGGTAGGCTACAGTCCATGGGGTCGCAAAGAGTCACTTCACTTCACTTCAACATCTTTGTGAAAATCATTTGTGAAAAGGCACTAATAACAAAAATACTTTGAATGGCTATTAGGATTAAATGAGAGATTTAAGTAGTTAGCACAATGCATGATGCAAAATAGATGATCCAGAAGTGTTCATTCTATTCCAAATTTCATTTCTAAGTGACCCTAGAGAGAAAGTACTAGAAAGACGATGTATTTGTTTCATATGAATTTGCATCTCTCATTGTGGGCTCCTGGGGCTTTCATAATGGTGGCATGGTGAGCTGTCTCTGTCCTCTCTTCAAACATGCCCATATAAGCTAGACATTTTGCTGGCAGTGAGACTGCATCTTTTTGAATTTCACTCATTTTAGGGAGAGCACCTAGATGAGTAAGAGAAAGCTCTGGTGATATAAAGTGATGTTGGGGATGGTTGGCTTGGTCGTCATATCAGGACAGTGATGCCACTGACCGAGTCTCCTGACAGTCTGAGAGTGTAAGGTTTCTGTAATAGCAAAGGATATGGAAATTCAGCAATCAACACAGCACACTTGCAAATAGAAGTAAGGACTCTTAGATCCTTACAAGGACTTGTCTGCCGATGATACCCTCCTGTCTCTGATCCAGGAACTTTGGATCAGCTTGCCAGCTTTTAGTGGGAGCAAATAATTGGAGCAGGTAACCCCAGCACATTCTTGAGTGTTCTTTGTGGGAATGGATGAGTTGAAAGACATTTCCTAGGTAAAGCATCTTTCAGCAGACCCAGGCTTCAAGCCTGCCTCAGGTTCATTCCCATACTGATGTTTGGTGAAATCAAAATCAGTGCTTCGAATGAAATAATATATGGTATTGAGCTAAGGATGCCAGGAGAGAAATTGCAGAATTCGGGTTATTCCAAATTTGCTTATTATTGTTCACAATCAACAAGTTGGGTGTTCTTTCATTGTGTGTAGAGAATTCCTCCTCAATACCTCGATTGAAATTGGAACATGTTCAAATAAATGGGGTGAATGTCCATTTATTAAATTGGAGAAAAGATCCTTGTTAGTAAGTTTATTTCTCTTACTTTACAAAATATGTGTTTATACACAAACACACACATTAAATTTATCTTAAGTTCTTAACTTGATGTCTGTCTTTTCCCCGAGTATTGTGGCTTTTGATAGAAACAAGATTGCTCATTGCTGAGTTTCGCATACCCATTTTGAACTGTCTCAATTGCCAAGTACATGGTACAGTACAATTGTCTCCAATGTACAATTGACGTTGTACAGGAGACAGGAATCAAGACCATCCCCAAGAATAAGAAATGCAAAAAAGCAAAATGGCTGTCTGAGGAGGCCTTACAAATAGCTGTGAAAAGATGGGTAGGAAAAGCAAAGGAGTAAAGGAAAGATATCCCCATTGGAATGCAGAGTTCCAAGCAATAGCAAGGAGAGATAAGAAAGCCTTCCTCAGCAATCAGTGCAAAGAGACAGAGGAAAACAATAGAATGGGAAAGACTAGAGATCTCTTCGAGAAAATTAGAGATACCAGGGGAACATTTCATGCAAAGATGGGCTCAATAAAGCACAGAAATGGTAGGGACATAACAGAAGCAGAGGATATTAAGAAGAGTTGGCAAGAATAAACAGAAGAACTGTCCAAAAAAGATCTTCACGACGCAGATAATCACGATGGTATGATCACTGACCTAGAGCCAGGCATCCTGGAATGTGAAGTCAAGTGGGCCTTAGGAAGCATCAGTATGAACAAAGCTAGTGGAGATGATGGAATTCCAGTTGAGCTATTTCAAATCCTGAAAGATGATGCTGTGAAAGTGCTGCACTCAATATGCCAGAAAATATGGAACACTCAGCAGTGGCCACAGGACCACAAAAGGTCAGTTTTCATTCCAATCCCAAAGAAAGACAATTGCAAAGAATTCTCAAACTACTGCACAATTGCACTCATCTCACACTCGAGTTCAGTTCAGTTCAGTTCAGTCACTCAGTCGCATCCGACTCTTTGCGACCCCATGAATCGCAGCATGCCAGGCCTCTCTGTCCATCACCAACTCCCGAAGTTCACTCAAACTCATGTTCATCAAGTCGGTGATGCCATCCAGTGATCTCATCCTCTGTCGTCCCCTTCCCCTCCTGCCATCAATCTGTTTCAGCATCAGGGTCTTTTCCAATGAGTCAGCTCTTTGCATGAGGTGGCCAAAATATTGGACTTTCAGCTTCTGCATCAGTCCCTCCATTGAACACCCGGGACTGATCTCCTTTAGGATGGACTGGTTGCATCTCCTTGCAGTCCAAGGGACTCTCAAGAGTCTTCTCCAACACCACAATTCAAAAGCATCAATTCTTAGGTGCTCAGCTTTCTTCACAGTCCAACTCTCACACCCATACATGACCACTGGAAAAGCCATAGCCTTGAATAGACGGACCTTTGTTGGTAAAGTAATATCTCTGCTTTTCAATGTGCTGTCTAGGTTAGTCATAACTTCCCTTCCAAGGAGTAAACGTCTTTTAATTTCATGGCTGCAATCACCATCTGCAGTGATTTTGGAGCCCAAAAAATTAAAGTCTGACACTGTGTCCACCACGTCCCCATCTCTCTGACATGAAGTGATGGGACTGGATGCCATGATCTTAGTTTTCTACATGTTGAGCTTTAAGCCAACTTTTTCACTCTCTTCTTTCACTTTAATCAAGAGGCTTTTTAGTTCCTATTCACTTTCTGCCATAAGGGTGGTGTCATCTGCATATCTGAGGTTATTGATATTTCTCCTGGCAATCTTGATTGCAGCTTGTGTTTCCTCCAGCCCAGCGATTCTCATGATGTAGTCTGCATAAAAGTTAAATAAGCAGGGTGACAATATACAGCCTTGACGTACTCCTTTTCCTATTTGGAACCAGTCTGTTGTTCCATGTCCAGTTCTAACTGTTGCTGCCTGACTTGCATATATGTTTCTGAAGAGGCAGGTCCGGTGGTCTGGTATTCCCATCTCTTTGAGAATTTTCCACAGTTTATTGTGGTCGACACAGTCAAAGGCTTTGGCATAGTCAGTAAAGCAGAAATAGATGTTTTTCTGGAACTCTCTTGCTTTTTCGATGATCCAGCGGATATTGGCAATTAAGTAATGCTTAAAATTCTCCAAGCCAGGCTTCAGCAATACATTGACCGAGAACTTCCAGATGTTCAAGCTGGTTTTAGACAAGGCAGAAGAACCAGGGATCAAATTGCCAACATCTGCTGGATCATGGAAAAACCAAGAGAGTTCCAGAAAAACATCTATTTCTGCTTTATTGACTATGACAAAGCCTTTGACTGTGTGGATCACAATAAACTGTAGAAAATTCTGAAAGGGATAGGAATACCAGACCACCTGACCTGCCTCTTGAGAAACCTGTATGCAGGTCAAGAAGAACTGGACGTGGAACAACAGACTGGTTCCAAATAGGAAAAGGAGAACGTCAAGGCTGTATATGGTCACCCTGCTTATTTAACTTCTATGCAGAGTACATCATGAGAAACGCTGGGCTGGAGGAAGCACAAGCTGCAATCAAGATTGCCGGGAGAAATATCAATAACCTCAGATATGCAGATAACACCACCCTTTTGGCATAAAGTGAAGAAGAATTAAAGAGCCTCTTGATGAACATGAAAGAGGAGAGTGAAAAAGTTGGCTTAAAGCTCAACATGTAGAAAATTAAGATCATGGCATCCAGTCCCATCACTTCATGGCAGAGAGATGGGGACACGGTGGAAACAGTGGCTGACTTTATTTTTGGGGGGCTCCAAAATCACTGCAGATGGTGATTGCAGCCATGAAATTAAAAGATGCTTACTCCTTGGAACGAGTTATGATCAACCTAGACAGCATATTAAAAAGCCGAGACATTACTTTGCCAACAAAGGTCCATCTAGTCAAGGCTATGGTTTTTCCAGTGGTCATGTATAGATGTGAGAGTTGGCCTATAAAGAAAGCTGAGCGGTGAAGAATTGATGCTTTTGAACTGTGGTGTTGGAGAAGGTTCTTGAGAGTCCCTTGGACTGCAAGGAGATCCAACCAGTCCATCCTAAAGGAGGTCAGTCCTGGGTGTTCATTGGACAGACTGATGTTGATGTTGAAACTCCAGTACTTTGGCCACCTGATGTGAAGAACTGACTCATTGGAAAAGACCCTGATGCTGGGACAGATTGAAGGCAGGAGGAGAAGGGGAAGACAGAGGATGAGATGGTTGGATGATATCATCGACTCGATCAACATGGATTTGGGTAGACTCTGGAGTTGGTGATGGGCAGCGAGGCCTGGTGTCCTGGGGTTCATGGGGTCGCAAAGAGTTGGACACGACTGAGTGACTGAACTGAACTGATGTGCCTCTTAATTTATAGTTTTTCCTTCCGTTTCCCGTCTTCCTTTTTTCTTGTAACACACTTGCCCTGCAGATTGTCTCAGACTTTATTTTGCTGTTTGCATCCCTGTGGTGTTTTTGACCATGTTCCTCTGTCTGTTTTTGTTTTGAAAGAATAGTTCCAAGGCCCTGTAATATCTGCTTGTTACTCTGTTTAATTTTAGCAGCCATCAATTTTTCCCTAGGTCAAGAATTTTATTAGGGGTTTGTAAAATGGTGATATTCTGTCATTCTTCATGTCTCAGCTAGAATACTTTATAAACAGAAACTTCCTCATTTTGCTTATTGGACTGTTGAGTTACTCTTATGTTTATATAAAAAAGACAGTAAATATGCAGCTGTTCTCCTTTGTTAGTTTTTAGGATAATAAATTGATTCATAAGAATCTTTCAAATGTGACTAATGAGATCTTTCTCGTTTCAAATATCATTATTCTCCTTTCAATTGTCATTATGAAGTCATGGATTTTTACCATATTTTATGTGTTTCAGTCCATTGCAGTTATTATTTTGTTGTGGCTCAGTCTGTTCTGCTTTTGGCAGTGAGTACCTCTTCAAGATAGCTCCCAAGTGTTTTTGATAGTACCCTAGTGGTTTCTGATCGCTTCCTTGCTCTCTTGGTATGATCCAACCTCATTTCGTAAAATTCTGCCTCAGAACTTGAATTATCAGTTTCTTTTGTGAGCACTGGCTCCTTTTAGTTGGAAGGAATTTTCATGGATATTTACAGACTGCTATCTGGGTGCTATACTAGGTTAGTAATTTATAGGCCTCTTCAAAGATGGATCTAGGAAATACTTTTTTACAAAAAGAAAGTTCAGCATGAGTTTATACTGATAACTTGTAATTAAATAATATTGGAGAGTTTTTATTTTTTTAGAATTTTTGTTTCTTCTTATACCAAAACCTTATGATATGCAGACATTACGTAATTTCAGAATACTATCAGTATCATTACTGAAAGCACTGTAAGGTTTCTTTGTATTTCTTATGTCCTTAGGATGTATTTCACCAAGGATGTGCAGTCAGATTGCTGTGTTTTAGAGTTAAGCACTTCTCTGTTTGGTTTAACTCAATACACAGTTTAGGTTTGTTTTTCATTTTGATTTTGAGGAACGACTTAAAATTTTTTTTTATTTAAATTTATTTTATAATCATGTTTAAAAATTTGATGTATACGACAAGGTACATTCAGAGGAGTCTAGTTTCTGGACTGTGTTTGGGCTTAGTCACTCATTTGTGTCTGACTCTTTGAGACCCAATGGACTGTAGCCTGTTAGGCTCCTGATTCCTTGGGGATTCTCCAGGCAAGAATACTGGAGTGGGTAGTCATTCCCTCCTTCAGGGGATCTTCCTAACCCAGGGATCGAACTCAGGTCTCCTGAATTTCAGGCAAATTTTTTACCATCTGAGCCACGAGGTAAGGCCATAAATACTGGAGTGGATAGCCTATCCTTTCTCCAAGGGATCTTCCTGACCCAGGAATTGAACCGGAGTCTGCAGCTGGATTCTTTACCAGCTGAATCCTAACCTTATTCTTTCCTTTCCTGGGGGGTAGTTGTCTTTTTAAAGCTTTTTGTTTATTCTTCCATTAAAAGTTATAGTAATTGTAGAAAATGTCTATATAATATCTGTGTATAGCTATATATTTTTTCACGCTCTTTTGATATATTGTCATACTGTTTGTTTTCTCTACCTTATATATATATATATATATATTTTTTTTACTTAACAATATATCCTGGCTATTTCATAGTAGCACTTACAGATAATATTCCTCAGAATTTTTTTTTTTAATTGTGGCAAAATATACATGTTGCACTAGTGGTAAAGAAACCACCTGCCAATGCAGGAGATGTGGGTTCGATCCTAGGGTCGGGGAGATCCCCTGGAGGAGGGCTGGCTTCCCAATCCAATATTCTTGCCTGGAGAATCCAGTGGACAGAGGACTGTGACAGGCTACAATCCATAGTGTTGCAAAGAGTTGGACATGACTGAAGTGACTTAGCATGCATGCACGCAAAATATATATAACATAAAATTTACCATTTGAATCTTTTCTTGTTTGTTTTTTGGCATTTGGGATCTTAATTCCTCAACCAGTCCCCGGCAGTGAAAGTTCAGAGTCCTAACCATGAGACCACCAAGGAATTCCCCCATTCCAATCATTTTTACATGTGCAGTTCAGTGGCATTAAGTACAATCACCTTGGTAAGTCATTACCACTATCCTTTACTTTTTCAGCTTCTGAAACTGAATCACTATACCTATTAAACAATAATTCCCTGTTCCCCCCTCCCCTCAACCTTTGGCAACCACCATTCTACTTTTTTTTTTCTCTCTCTCTGAATTTGACTACTCCAGTGCCTCATTTGAGTGAAATCATAAAATATTTGTCCTTTTGTGATTGGCTTATTTCACTTTGTACAATGTCCTCAAGATTCATCCATGTTGTAACAAGTGTCAGAATTTCCTTCCTTTTTAAGACTGAATAATATTTCATTGTATATTTATGCCCAGTGTTTAGTTTAATCACTCATTCATGAGACACTTGAGTTCCTTCTACTTTTTGACTATTATGAATATAGCTGCTATGAATACAGATGTATAAATATTTGTTCCAGTCTTTGCTTTAAATTTTTTTTTGGTTATTCTCAGAAGTGAAATTTTAGGATAGCATGATAATTCTGTTTAATTTTTTGAGGACCCTCCGAACTGTTTTGTGTAGCAGCTCCTCCATTTTACATTTTTGCTAGTGATGCACAAGGGTTCCAGTATCTCTGTATCCTCACCAACACTAGTTATTTTCTGGGGTTTTGTTTTGGAATAATAGCCATTGTATTGGGTACGAACTTGTCCTCATTTTTTAGTTCAGGTCCTACTGCAGGACATTTGCTTTTGAAAGCAGAACTTGCTATTGAGGTCCTTATTCATCTTTGTAGGGCCAGCAGGTAACATAGTTCCTAACATATAATAACTGCTAAATAAATGTTTGAGTGAGTTAATGAACTTCATAAACTGAATTCTGGAAGAGGTGGTGGTAGTCGTGGTTGTGGTTGTAGAGCTGTACCCAAGCACGTGATCTCCTGGAATTGTAAGTAGCTGTGGGTTTGTTGGGGTTAGTAATGGTAGTCCTGACAGGAGTACCAGAGATACCACTTTCCTGTGAACACCAGTGTTTTACTTAGCCTTTTTTTTTTTTTTTTGGAGCGGGGAAAGGTCAAAGTGACTTGAAGCTTTTGACAGTATGTGTTTACATTTGTAAGTAGTATAGTAAAGTAAAGGACTAAAACAAACCCACTTTCTTATCTCTAGACCTCTCATTCTCTTTCTGCCTAAATAATCATCTCATCTCCATCTTTGCCTGTCAAATTCTAGTGGTTGTACTTGATGGATCCCTCCAGGCTTCTCTGTCTGTGGGATTTCCCAGGCAAGAATACTGGAGTGGCTTTGCCATTTCCTCCTCCAGGGAATCTCCCTGACCCAGGGATTGAACCAGCGTCTCCTGCTTGGCAGGTGGATTCTTTACTACTGAGCCACCACTGAAGCCAAATCTGATACATTAATTAATAGGAAAAAATAAGAAGAGATAATAAAATAATATATATGGTATCATCCTGTTTTTGTTGAAGAAAAGAAGTGTATTCATGTTCATGTAGAGTAAGTGATCTGGAAAGATTTTTGTCAAGACCAACAGTTGATTGTTTTTGAATTAGCACAATTTATTGTGTTTTCTGTGTTTTTCATATAATGTTTGTGTTTTCTGATGTTTTTGTAAGAAACACATTGTATTTGTAAATTCTAAAATTAGTACAGAAACTTTATTTTTAAAAATCCCAGCTGTCCTTTTTTGTCTAGCTCCCAGTTGCAGTGTCTAAGACTTAGTAACTTTTATTAAATATATTTTTATCTGAATGACAGAAACTTAAGGAAGAACTTGGTAAATGCCATAAAAAGGCATATAGTGCTGAGAAGATTCAAAGAGAAAAGGAGCATGTGTGGAAAGGATCAGTTGCAGATGATGTTTGAATTGACCTTGAAACACAGGGTTTTCTGTTGTTTTGTTTCTAAGAGGATACTATAATTTAATACCCTTTTGTACCAGTGATTAACATTTTGTGGATAGGCATTTGAGGAAATGAAATTTCTTTGATTGTATTTATTCTTTAAACTTATGGCTTATATTTTTAGGATACGTGCATTATCCAGCAGACTGACTTATTATCTTCTATTTAGGTTAGTATTATTATGGTGGTTTTCCCTAAGTAAACAACAGCCTGGTGAAGTGAATTGAAGAGCTTATTGTGTGATAGGGAAACAAGCCAGAAATTAGGAAACTTCTAAATTGAAAAACGTGGAAAATACACAAGTAGTGGAGAATTAATTGCATTTAGTTATTTCTGACTTTAAGAAAAAATAAGCTATTAAAATTTTAATTGATTTTCTTGCATTTTATATCACTTTAAAAGAATGCCTTAAAATGCTTATTTTAAAGTATTAATTGTGATGAATTTGGTTTGTAAAGTTTTATCTTTTGAGTCAGACAATAATTCACAACCATTCATGATACTTGAAATGTTAAAAGTACTTCCTGAAGGAAAGTCAGATTTTATGGGCTGCTCCAGGAGCTCCCCTTTGACTTAAGATAAATATACTCCTGTGATAAAGTCATATTTCTGCAAACTAGCTCACTGAACTAATATTTGAAAGTATTTAATATGCTGTCATAAGACATTAACAAAATAAATTTGTAAAAGAAAAGCAAATCTATGGGACTAAAGGTATTTTACAAACGTAGAATTACACACACACACACACACACACACACACACATATAAAGTAATTCTTAGAGTTTTAGACCTTTTCTGTTTAGAATTTTATCCTTACAAAAAAGCTTTCAAAGGTCGTATTTTACATTACTTAAAATTATTCTAAAAAGTTGTTTAAAATAATTTCTTACTCTAATTTGGATCTAAAATAGAATGAATACCATTTTTGAATTTTCAAGGCCATTCCACATTTGGTTTCACATTTAGTAAATTTAGTCATAATATTCCCACACCCAGTAGGATACAGTTTCTGTGGTTCTCAGACCCTTTGTAGAGTGACAAAGATTGGAATTCTGATTCTCATGACTCAAATTTTGGCCTTTGACTCTGTTCCCTTTCACACTTCTTGCTAAGCTTGGGCTGTTGCTATGCTTGAAGGCTTGTCAGCTAGCAGGTTCCTATGGTAACAGGAATGGAAATTTCAAAGAAGAAAGAGAATAGGAGCACAAAAGCTTGGCTGATTTGAATTTGAACAAAAAATAGAAGGTTCCCTGTCTTGCACCTTTGTTGAAGAAACCAGAAACTTAATTTTAGAAAGTTATTTTTCAGTTTGTAAACTTCATTTACCCTGGTCTTAATTTAGTGAATAAAAGTACTGCTGCTTAGGGGAGTACTCAGTAAGAATCTTTTAAAAATTTTATCAGCTGAAGATTCTTTTTTCCTCCTTTATAGAGCTTTGATAGTCTGTGTTCCTTATATATATTCTCAACTTGGCAGTATGCTGGCTAACATTTAATTTTGACTTTGATGAAGTTAAAAATTGTTCAGAGTTATAATCAGGGCAGTTTGCTTATTTGAAAAATATTAATGTTTTTTGTTTTGACATAATTCTATTGAGGTATGATTTGTATACAGTTAACTGTACCCATTGAACAGTGTTCAGCTTGAGTTTTGACAGAAGTATATATCTGTGAAACCATCATCACTATCAAGATATCATACATTTCCATCACCTCAAAAGCTTCCTAGGGATCTTCCCTGTGGCTCAGACACTAAAGAATCTGCAGGAGACCCAGGTTCGATTCCTGGATTGGGAAGATCCTCTGGAGAAGGGAATGGCAATCCACTCCAGTATTGTTGCGTGGAGAATCCCATGGACAGAGGAGCCTGGTGGGCCACAGTCCATGGGGTTGCAAAGAGTCCAACACAACTGAGCGACTAACACTGCTGCGGCTGCTGCTAGGTCAGTTCAGTTGTGTCCGACTCTGTGCGACCCCTTCGATGGCAGCCCACCAGGCTTCCCAGTCCCTGGGATTCTCCAGGCAACTAACACTACTATGCTGCAAAAGCTTCCCTGTGCCCACTGTAGTCCACCCCTCTGAGGTGACTCCCTGTGGAAGCAACCACTGATCTGCTTTCTGTCACTGTGGATTAGTGTGTTCATTTTAAGAGTTTTATATGAATGTACATATAGCATCTACTTTTTTATGTCTGGTTTCCTTCACTCAGAATTGTGATTTAGATTTTAATGCATGTTTTATTTTGCTTTTTAAAAACACCATTCCAGTTGACAATTGACTTTTTCACTTGGTAGTTGAGCACAGGGAATTGAGCAGGGTTCCTGGTGCCCATCAAATAGGCCTTCTGCAGCTTTATTAATTTGTAACTCTTTCCTAATCTCTTTTTAAGCTGTCATTTACTAGGAGCTGTATCCTATTTTATATATTCTTATTTGTATATGTTGTTGTTGTTTGGTCGCTATGTTGTGTCCGACTCTTTGCAACCCCATGGACTGCAGCATGCCAGGCTTCCCTGTCCTTCACCATCTCCTGGAATTTGCTCAAACTCATCTCCATTGAGTCTGTGATGCCATCCAGTCATCTCATCCTCTGTCATCTCCTTCTCCTCCTGCCCTCAGTCTTTCCCAGCATCAGGATATTTTCTAGTGAGTCAGTTCTTCACATCAGGTGGCCAAAGTATTGGAGCTTCAGCATCAGTCCTTGCAGTGAATATTCAGGGTTGATTCCCTTTAGGATTGACTGGACTGGTTTGATCTCCTTAATACATCTATATATATTAACACCATTTTATAGAGGAAAAGCTGAAATTTAGAGAGGTTACAGAGAACAAACTGGTTAATAAGCTCGAGGGCTCTGGACAAGAATGCCAAGGTTTAACTCTTGGGACTGTCTTGTAGCTATGTGATCTCTGGCGAACTACTTAACTTTCTGTGTCTTCTTTCCTTCACATTTATTATAAAATGGTATGACTAATGATAGTACCTGCCTTATGGGATCGTTGAGAAGATTAAGTTAGGTGTGTGAAGCACTTACAGCACTGCCCAGCCTGTAGTGAGTGTCCATCAATGCTAGCTGAGACACAGCACAAGATACTTACAGCTAGTGAGTGACAGAAGCATACACTTAAAGCCTTATACTCAGTGCAAGCAGCACAAAATGGTGATTCAAGTCAGTTTTATAATTCATGATGGTGCTCACAAATGGAGGTTTTACTAATGTGGTAACATATCAATATCAGATTAGTTGGTATTGTATAGTTGAGGACTAAGCAAGTTTGAGACTTACTTAAGGCATACATATGCTTGTATGTATGATGTCTGTACATACATCAGCATGTGAATATAATGCATTTTTAGGCTTTGAATTTTTTTTTTGGTGGCACTGGGTCTTTGTTGCTGTGCACAGTCTTTCTCTAGTTGTGGTTTAAGAGCTTCTCCATTGCAGGGGCTTCTCTTGTTTCAGGGCACAGGCTCAAAAATGCATAGCCTTCAGTAGTCGTGGAGCATGGGCTTAATAGTTGCAACTTGCAGGCTCCAGAGCTCGGGCTCACTAATTGTGGCCCACTGGCTCAGTTGCCCTGTGGCATGTGGGATCTTCCCAGACCAGGGATTGAACTGGTGTCCCTTGCATTACAAGGTGGATTCTTAACCACTGGACCACCAGGGAACCCCTAAACTTTAAAATAGTTATAGACTCACAGGGAGAAGCCAATACTCTTGCCTGGAAAATCCCATGGATGGAGGAGCCTGGTAGGCTGCAGGCCATGGGGTGGCTAAGAGTCAGACATGACCGAGTGACTTCACTTTCACTTTTCACTTTCATGCATTGGAGAAGGAAATGGCAACCCACTCCAGTGTTCTTGCCTGGAGAATCCCAGGGACGGGGGAGTCTAGTGGGCTGCCATCTATGGGGTCTCACAGGGTGGGACACAACTGAAGCAACTTAGCAGCAGCAGCAGCTCAGGAAATTAAGGAGTGTAGAAATTCTATATACTGTAGCTAGTTTCACCGGGGCCGGGGGGCTGGGGAATGGTGTCTTGCTATCTTATGTAGCCATTAGTATCAAAACTGGGACCTTGGACTTCCCTAGTGGTCAAGTGGTTAAGAATCCTCCTGCCAGTTTGATACGGGGGACATCAGTTTGATCCCTGATCCAGGAAGATCCCACATGCTTCGGGACAGCTAAGCCCATGTACCACAACTACTGAAGCCTCTATGCCCTAGAGTCTGTGTTCTGCAACAAGAGAAGCCGCTGCAATGAGAAGCCCGCACACCACAACTAGAGAGTAGCCCCCACTCACTGCAGCTAGAGAAAGCCTGCACTCAGCAGTGAAGACCGAGCACAGCCAAATTCATAAATAAAACTTTTTAAAGGCACAGGTGATCTAAAAAAAAAAAAAAAAAAAAGGAAAGTTACCATAGGTATACTCTTTAGCCCTTTATCATATTTCACCCGTTTTTACATGTACTCATTTTTGTGTCTGTATATGCACATGTCCATATACTTTTATTGTCTTTGCATTTTTATCACATGCATAAGTTCATGTAGCCATCACTTTGGTTAAGCTACTGTGGAAATTCCCTGGCAGTCCAGTGGTTAGGATTCTGTGCTTCCACTGCAGGGGGCACGAGTTCAGATCCCTGGTTGAGGAACTGAGATCCCACAAGACCCGCAGCGTGGCAAAAAGAAAACAAAACACCAAAATGATACAGAACTGTTTTTATCACCACATCTTTCTTGTGCTTCCTTTCTCCCTACCACCCTTTCCTATTCCCAGGAAACCACTAATTTGTTCTCTGTCCCTATAATTTTGTCAAGAATGTTATATAAATAGATTCATACAGTATATAATCTTTTGAGATGGACTTTTTTCATTTAGCATAATACCCTTGAGACCCATCCAAGTTTCTTCATGTACCAGTAGTGACTGTTTTTAATTGCTGAGTAGTATTCCAGCAATAGAGATGTTCTGCAGTTTATTTAATCATCCACTGAAGGATATTGAGTTGTTTCCAGCTTTTTGCTATTACAAATAAAGCTGCTCTGAACATTCATGTACAGGCTTTTGTGCAGACATAAATTTTCCTTTTGTGTAAATAAATGCCCAGAATTGTGATTGCTGGGTTATAGGATAAGCATATCTTTGAATTTTTAAGAAACTACTCAACTATTTTCCATAGAAGTTCTACCATTTTACATTCTGCCAGCAGTGTATGAGAGACATGTGTTCTCAGCATTCTTACCACCATTTGGTATTTTCAGTATTTTTTATTCAGCTTTTCTCAGATGATGTGATATCTTACATGATTTCAATTTGCATTTCCCTTATGACTAATACTATTGAACATCTTTTCATGTGCCATTCATATATCTTCTTTGATCAAATGTCTGTTCATGTCTATTGTTCATTTTCAGTTGAATTGTTTTTTACTTTTGAGCTTTGAGAGTTCTTTATATATTCTAATACATATACTTTGTTGGAAATGTAGTTTGTAAATACTTTATTCTAGTCTATAGCTTGCTTTTTCATCCTTTTAACAAAGCCTAGGAGAAAAGAAGCCTTAAATTTTAACAAAGTCCAGTTTACCAAGCTTTTTTCCTTTTAGGGACTGCGTTTTTGGTGTCATTTCTAAGAACTCTTCACTGGGTCTGCAAATTCTCTGAAGTTTTATAGCTTGATGTCTCACATTTAAATCTATGATCAATTTTGAGTTAATTTGTATAAAGTGAGTTTCATTGTTTTGCCTGTGAATATCCACTAGCTTCAGTGCCATTTGTTGGAAAGGCTGTCTATCCTTCCACCATTGAACTGCTTTTGTTTCTTCCTTAAAAATCAGTTATCTGTCCTTGTATAGATTTATATTTGAGTTCTCTATTCTGTCTTGTTGATCTTTGTGCGTATTTCACCACCAATACCACAGTGTCTTGATTTTTGGAGCACTGAAGAATTGATGCTTTTGAACTGTGGTGTTGGAGAAGACTCTTGAGAGTCCCTTGGCCTGCAAAGAGATGCAACCAGTCCATTCTAAAGGAGATCAGTCCTGGGTGTTCTTTGGAAGGACTGATGCTAAAGCTGTAACTCCAATACTTTGGCCACCTGATGCGAAAAGTTGACTCATTGGAAAAGACTCTGATCCTAGGAGGGATTGGGGGCAGGAGGAGAAGGGGACCACAGAGGATGAGATGGCTGGATGGCATCACCGACTCGATGGATGTGAGTCTGAGTGAATTCCGGGAGTTGGTGACGGACAGGGAGGCCTGGGGTGTGGGAATTCATGTGGTTGCCAAGAGTTGGACACAACTGGGTGACTGAAGTGAAGTGAACTGATAGAGTTTTTTCCCACTTTTTTTTTTTTTCAAAATTGTTTCTTTTATTCTACTTTCTTTTCCATATAAAATCTAAAATAAGCTTGTCTTTAACTACTAAAAGTGTTACTGAATTTTGACAGAAATGTTATTAAATCTAGAGGTCAGATGTGGAATCTCCAATCCATAAACAGTGTTGTTATGGATTGACTTGAGTCCCCCTGAAAAGTGAAAGTGTTAGCCGCTTGGTCGTGTCTGACTCTCTGTGACCCCATGGACTGTAGCCCATCAGGCTCCTCTGTCCATGGAATTCTCTCCAGGGAAGAATACTGGAGTGGGTAACCATTCCCTTGTCCAGAGGCTCTTCACGATCCAGGGATTGCACCTGGTTCGACTGCATTGCAGGCAGATCCTCTGCTGTCTGAGCCATCAGGGGAGTCCCTTGAGCCCCCCTGATAAGCCCTAACCTCCAGTACCTCAGAATGTACCTCAAATAGGGTCATTCTAAATGTTATTAGTTAAGACAGATTAATACTGAAGTAGTGAGGGACTCCTGTTCCAGTATGACAGGTGTCCTTGTAAAAGGTAACTTTGGACACAGGTACACATAGAGGGAAGATTCGTGTAGAAGCATGGAGAGAATGCTCTGTGAAGGCTAGGTTTGTGCTGCCACAAGGCAAGGAGCTACTAGAAACTAAGAAAGATACCTGGAACATATCTTTCCCTATCACCTTTAGAGGGAGTATCCTCTGGAGCACCTTGATCTCAGACTTTTAGCTTCCAGAAATGTGACACAATCAATTTCTGTTGGTTAAGCCACTCAGTTTGAGGGACTTTGTTATAACAGCCCTAGCAAACTAATAAAACATATATCTGTTCATTTATTTATATCTTCCTTGATTACATCAGCATTTTATAGTTTTTGGCATAGAAGACATACATGTTTTGTTAAGTATATACCCAGGTGTTAGAAAATAAATGTGATTATAAATGTATTGTTTTAATTTTGTTCCTCCATGTTCATTATGTATAAAAATACAATTGTATACAGAAATTAAATTTTTAGGTATGTTTTTCTTGTATTCAGCAACCTTGTTGAACTTACTCATTCTAGGACTAACAAATTGTATTAGTTTTTTGTTGTTGTTACTAATTTAAAAATGTTTTTTTGAGATCCCTTGGGATGTTCTATGTAGACAGTAATGTCACATGCAAAAAGGGACAGTTTTCTTTTTCCACTCTCTACACTTTTTATTTCCTTTTCTTGTTTTGTGCTGATGGGACTTCTAGTACTCTGCTGAATATGAGTGGTGGGACTAGGCATTCTTCCCTTGTTTCCAACATTGAAGATAGAAATCCAGTGTTTCACCACAAAGTATGATGTTGACTATAGGGTTTTCTTATATATACTTTTTCAGGTTGAAGAAGTTACTTGCCATAGTTTGCTGAAAACTTTTAAAATCATGAATGCTATTTCTGCATCATTTGGTATAATCGTGTGATTTTTCTCTTTTTATGTTAGCCTGTTGATTTGGTGGATTAGACTGATGTTGGAATATTGAACCAGCTTTGGATTTCTGGAACAAATCCTACTAAGTTGTGGTGTTGTGTAATACTTTTAGTATATTTTTGGACTTGATTTCCTACTATTTTATGAAGGATTTTTGCATTTTTAAGGGGGTGGTATTAGTCTATAGTTTTCATCTTTTGTATTATCTTTGTTGGGCTTTCTTGGTGACTCAGACAGTAAAGAATCTGCCTGCAATGCAGGAGACACAGGTTCAATCCCTGGGTCAGGAAGATCCCCTGGAGAAGGGAATGGCACCCCACTCCAGTATTCTTGCCTGGAGCTTTCCATGGACAGAGCAGACTGTCGGGCTACAGTCCACGAGATCACAAAGAGTCAGATATGACTGAGCGACTAACACACTTCTGTTTTGCTTTAATATTAAAGAGTTCTTCTGTGTATTCTTGCCACCTCTTTTAATATCCTCTGCTTCTGTTAGGTGCATACCATTTCTGCCCTTTATTGATCCCATCTTTGCATGAAATGTTCCCTTGGTATCTCTAACTTTCTTGAAGAGATCGCTAATCTTTCCCATTTTGTTGTTTTCCTCTATTTCTTTGCACTGATCACTGAAGACAGATGGCTTTCTTATCTCTCCTTGCTATTCTTTGGAACAGCAAGATTGTTTGGCTCCATAAAGGACAGAAATGGTATGGTCCTAACAGCAGCAGAAGATATTAAGAAGAGGTGGTGAGAATACACAGAAGAACTATACAAAAAAGATCTTCACAACCCAGATAATCACGATGGTCTGGTCACTCACATAGAGCCAGACATCCTGGAATGCAAAGTCAAGTGGGCCTTAGGAAGCATCACTACGAACAAAGCTAGTGGAGGTGATGGAATCCCATTTGAGCTATTTCAAATCCTAAAAGATGATGCTGTGAAAGTGCTGCACTCAATATGTCAGCAAATTTGGAAAACTCAGCAGTGGCCACAGAACTGGAAAAGGTCAGTTTTCACTCCAATCCCAAAGAAAGGCAGTGCCAAAGAATGCTCGAACTACTGCACAGTTGCACTCATCTCACAGGCTAGTAAAGTAATGCTCAAAATTCTCCAAGCCAGGCTTCAACAGTATGTGAACATGAACTTCCAGATGTTCACGCTGGTTTTAGAAAAGGCAGAAGAACCAGAGATCAAATTGCCAGCATCCACTGGATCATCAAAAAAGCAAGAGAGTTCCAGAAAAAACATCTATTTCTGCTTTATTGACTATGCCAAAGCCTTTGACTATGTGAATCACAACAAACTCTGGAAAATTCTTAAAGAGATGGGAATACCAGATCACCTGATCTGCCTCTTGAGAAGTCTGTATGCAGGTCAGGAAGCAACAGTTAGAACTGGACATGGAACAACAGACTGTTTCCAAATAGGAAAAGGAGTATGTCAAGGCTGTATATTGTCACCCTGCTTATTTAACTTCTATGCAGAGTACATCATGAGAAATGCTGGGCTGGAGGAAGCACAAGCTGGAATCAAGATTACCGGGAGAAATATTAATAACCTCAGATATGCAGATGAATGATGCCATCATTATGGCAGAAAGTGAAGAACTAAAGAGCCTCCTGATGAAAGTGAAAGAGGAGAGTGAAAAAGTTGGCTTGAGGCTCAACATTCAGAAAATAAGATCATTTTCTTTTTCAGATCATTTCAGCATTCAGAAAATAAGCTAAGATCATGGCATCTGGTCCCATCGCTTCATAGGAAATAAGTGGGGAAACAGTGACACTCTTTATTTTGGGGGGCTCCCAAATCACTGTAGATGGTGACTGCAGCCATGAAATTAAGACACTTACTCCTTGGAAGAAAAGTTATGACCAACCTAGACAGCATATTAAAAAGCAGAGACATTACTTGCCAACAAAGGTCCGTCTAGTCAAAGCTATGGTTTTTCCAGTAGTCATGTATGGATGTGAGAGTTGAACTATAAAGAAAGCTGAGTGCTGAAGAATTGATGGTTTTGAACTGTGGTGTTGCAGAAGACTCTTGAGAATCCCTTGGGTGGCAAGGAGATCCAACCAGTCCATCCTAAAGGAAATCAGTCTTGAATATTCACTGGAAGGACTGATGTTGAAGCTGAAACTCCAATACTTTGGCCAGCTGATGTGAAGAACTGACTCATTTGAAAAGACTCTGATACTGGGAAAGATTAAAGGCAGGAGGAGAAGGGGACCACAGAGGATGAGATGGTTGGATGGCATCAGCAACTCAGGGGACATGAGTTTGAGTAAACTCTGGGAGTTGCTGATGGACAGGGATACCTGGCTTGCTGCAATCCATGGGGTCTCAAAGAGTTGGACACGACTGAGCAACTAAACTGAACTGAATATTAAGTAATCCGGACTTCATAGAATTTGTTTGGATTAGTTCTCTGCTGTTTTCTGGAAGAGATTGTGTAGAATTGGTATTCTTTTAAAATTGTTAGATTTTACCAATGAAAGCATCAGGCCTGAATATCTTTTTTCAGGAGATTTTAAACTACAAATTCAATTTGTTGAATAGTTATAGGACTGTTCAGATTATCTGTTTCATCTTGGGTGAGTTTTGGCAGTTTGACTTCTGAGGAATTGGTCTATTTCATCTAAATTGTCTGGTTTATATGCATAGAGTTGTTTGTATTATTACTTAGGTGTTTTTAACATTTTTATTGGAAAGTGAAAGTTAGTTTTGGCTGTGCTGGGTTTTCATTGCTGCGTGCAGTCTTTCCCTAGTTGCAGAGTGTGGGGGCTACTCTTTGTTTTAGGCTTTTCATTGTGGTGGCTTCTCTCGTTGCAGAGCCTGGGCTGTAGAGTGTGTGGGCTTCAGTAGTTGTGGCACACGGGCATGTCACTCTGAAGCATGAGGGAATTTCCTGGACCAGAGATCAAACCTGTGTCCCCTGCATTGGCAGGCGGATTCTTAACCACTGGGCCACTAGGGAAGTCTTTCCTTATTATATTTTTAATGTCGGTACAGTGTCTAGTGGTACCCTCTTTTTCATTCTTGATATTGGTTAAGTTGTGTTTCTCTGTCGTTTTAAATCATTCATACTAGAACCTTATCAATTGTACTAAAGTTTTCAAAGAACCAGCTCTTGGGTTGCGTGACTTTTTTATAAAATTGATTTTCTGATTTCAGTGTCATTGACTTCTCTTCTTTATTATTTCCTTTCCTTTGCTTGCTTTTGCTTTATTTTGCTCTTTGTGGTTATTATGAATAACACTACTCTGTTGTGAACATTCATATGCACATTTTTGCTTCAGTTCAGGTCAGTCACTCAGCCGTGTCCAATTCTCTGCAACCCCATGGGCTGTAGCGTGCCAGGCCTCCCTGTCCATCACCAACTCCCAGAGCTTGCTCAAACTCCTGTCCATTTAGTCAGCAATGCCATCCAACCATCTCATCCTCTGTGGTCCCCTTCTCCTCCTGCCTTCAATCTTTCCTAGCATCAAGGGTTTTCCCAATGAGTCAGTTCTTCCCATCAGGTGGTGGAAGTATTGGAGTTTCAGCTTCAGCATCAGTCTTTCCAATGAATATTCAGGACTGATTTCCTTTATGACAGAGTAGTTTGATCTCCTTGCTGTCCATAGGACTCTCAAGAGTCTTCTTCAACACCACATTTCAAAAGCATCAATTCTTTGGCACTCAGCTTTCTTTATAGTTCAACTCTCACATCCATACATGACTACTGGAAAAACCACAGCTTTGATTAGACGGACCTTTGTTGGCAAAGGAATGTCCCTGCTTTTTATTATGCCAGGATGTTCATAACTTTTCTTCCAAGGAGCAAGTGTCTTTTAATTTCATGGTTGCAGTCAGCATCTGCAGTGATTTTGGAGGCCCCCAAAATAGCCTGTCACTGTTTCCATTGTTTTCCTATTTGCCATGAAGTGATGGGACTGGATGCCGTGATCTTAGTTTTCTGAATGTTGAGTTGTAAGCCAACTTTTTCACTCTCCTCTTTCACTTTCATCCAGAGGCTCTTTGGTTCTTCTTTGCTTTCTGCCATAAGCGTTGTGCCATCTACACATCTGAGGTTCTTGATATTTCTCCCAGCAATCTTGATTCTGGCTTGTGTTTTGTCCAGTCTGGCATTTTGCATGATGTACTCTGCATATAAGTTAAATAAGCAGGGTTATTTTTGCTTAGACATGATTTAAAATTATTTGGGGTATATTCCTAGGAGTGGAATTGCTGGATCATGTGGCAGTTTTATGTTTAACTGCTTGAATAGTCACCAGACTATTTTCCATAGTGGTTGCCTCATTTTACATTCCTGTCAGCAAATTTTTTTTGTACCTAGTCCAGCAATCTTACTCTCTTATGTAGTCGATAGTTCATTTATATATAATGCAATTGGTGATGTACTTGGGTTGATATCTGCCATCTTAGTATTCGATTTCAGTTTTTTCAAACTGTTTTTCTTTTTCTCTCTCCTGTCTTGACTTCTTTTGTATTATTGTATTTCTCTCTCTGATTACCAAGTTCGTTGTGCATTCTTTTATTGCTTACCCCAGAAATTATGATATATACTCTTGACTTACAGTATTCTAATAAAAATAACAACTTTGATCAGTCTCCCATTAGTGTTCCTCTGGCCCCTGTCTTTATCATTTTTTTATTACACATAATTATTTTGTATTTTATGTGTCTTTTAAGGCATTTTTTGTTTTTGCAGAGAATATTCATTTCTGTTTTCCCACATATTCACCTCTTTTGTGGCTTTTAATTCCTTTTGAATTTTCATCTTAGATTACTTTTATCTTTTAGTGTAGGTTTGGGCCAGTAATTTTTCTGTTTTTGCCTATATGAAAATGTGTTTACTTTGCCTTCACTTATTAAAGGGTATTTCTGCTGACCATAGTATTATGGTGAGCAGTTTTCTCTTAGCTCTTTAAATAAGTCATTCTGTTGTTTTCTAGCATTCCAAAGTCCAGCAGTAGTTGTTCTGTTGAAGGTAAGATATCTTTTTCCCCCGCCACTGGCTGCTTTTACAATATTTTTCTTTTTTTCCCCCACAGTTTAAATGTGATATGCTTAGGTATATCTTTTGTATGTATTCTTCTGGGGATTTGCATAACTTTTTGAATATGGGTTGTCTTTAATCAGCTTTGAGAAATTCTTGACCATCATCTTCTTATATATTGCCTCTGTTCATTCTTTCTTCCCACTTTTGAGGTTCCAGTTATGTATATCCTAAACATTTTCATGTGTTTTACACATCTGTTATGCTTTTTTGTGTATCTTTCCATAGGTTTTGATCTGTGTGCTTCTGGTTTGGATATTTTCTATTGCCTTGTTTTCCATTTTGCCAGTTCATTCTTCTGGTATATCTAATGAGCTCTTAATGTCATCATTTATTTTTCACTTACAGAATTTCCATTTGGCCCTTCTTATGATAGATTCCAATTTTCTGGAATCCTTCATCTTTTATTTTCTCCAACATATTTCTCATGTAGTCTTGGGACTGAGCTGAGTTGAGGCTGGGTTTCAGTTTTGATCGGTCTCTGCCTCCCTGTCATTTGCCCCCACTGCTGAAGTGTGGTCACTCAGGGGAGGGGCTTCCAGCTGCAAGTGAGTTATGTTCGTTTCCCCTAGCTGGACTTGAGCCTCTAATTTATGTTTCCTCATACTGATAATGCTGCCAAAATCTCCACTCTGCTTTTCAGAGGTTTTGTGCTTAGCTTTTTAACCTCCTGCCCTGTGCATCTCCAGAATTTTCAAATATCTTGAAGGGCCCAAACCAAGGAACTTCCCTTTTGACCCATCTGTCACTTTTGTTTTGAATTTTGTCTGTAGTCTTTTTTTTTTTTTTCCTTCTAATTTTTATTTTATATTGGAGCATCATCTATTAACAGTGTTGTATTAGTTTCAGGGGGTACAGCAAGGTGATTCAGTTATATATGGTCTTGCACGACTACCAGAGCCCTGCTGGTTTCTTGGTTCTCTAGCATCAGCCTGAGCAAAACTTGCTTCTCAGTCTCTTGCCTTACACCCAGGTTCAACAGATACCTCCTTGGAGAAGTGGCCACACTTATTAGGCTTTCCTGCTCTCTGATTCCTGGTCTGTCTAGTTCTTTTCCTTCAGTAGTTCCCTAGTAGCCTTCAATAGATACTTTAAAACTTTTCCTATATTTTGAAAATGTTCTTGATGGGAACATTGATTTAATTTAAAGTTATTAATTTAAAATTATTTCTTCATGCTTGGAAGTGCTGGTTGCATATAGTTTGTTATATGTTACTATATATAAATGTATGTTCTATTTATTACATATAGTGTATATATATAATATTATATGTAGTGTTATTTTATATATTAATATAATTGGTAAAGTGATTGTCACATATAGTTACGTATCAGTTATCACATCTCTTATACAATTAACTTCTTTTAACACCAGTTTCTCTAAGTGACTCTTGGTTTTGTGACTGCGTTGAGTATAGAAGTCTTCTGGAAAATGTTTTATATCAATGTAGAAATAAATTGATTGAGTCTTAGTGGAAAGGCCTTGTGGTGAGAATATATTATTAGTTAAAAATCAGCAATGACCCTTGAAAGGTTGTTGTTGAATCACACAAAAACACCGGGATTCTTGGCCCCCAGAGGAGAAGAATTCAATCTGGGGCCAGAGATGAGGCTTGATCACTCAGAGCTTTTGTGTAATAAAGTTTTATTAAAGTATAAAGGAGATAGAGAAAGCTTCTGACATAGGCATCAGAAGGGGGCAGAAGAATACCCGCCCGCTAGTCTTCAGCTGGATGTTATATAGTCATTAGCAGTCTGTTAATGAAAGAAAGGAATGTCTTAAAATTCAGAATGGCACCAGGGCCCTCGCCCATAAGATGCATTTTGGGATAATCTTGGCACTAAATGGTTTATCCTGGGCCATAAAATGATTAATTTGAATCTTGAAGAAGGGCAGACCACCATGCAAATAGTTTCATTTACATAGATTAGGGGAACAATATCTAAGTCTAACATACTGGTTTGTCAAGCAGGTTCTGAGCCAAGAGGCAGAACCAACTTGAAGACAGAGTTTGGGGGTAAATGCATAGTACATTAGCATAGCTTAAGACAAACATTCCCATAAGAAAAAGGCATTGGTTAACTTCAGGTGAAACCGGGTGTCATTATGGCAACACAGTATTTTAAGGGAAACCTCCTTTTCAATTTGTATAGAGAAAGAAAAAATATCGCTAGTTTGTTTCCTCCTGCCCCTTAAGAGAGAGAAAAATGTCTGACACTTGCAGGCTATTTCCTCCGTTTGGAGACCCCTGGCCTTCCTGCCTGTTACCCTCTCACTCTGAAACCGGTTACATAAACATGTGAAAAAAAATTTGGTAGTCAAAAGCCCAGATGTACATTTCTTGGAATAATTGATCTATTCCTGTGGGTATGATGATAATTTTAGCATGGTTTTATGTTTGGGGCCACTATTTTTTCTGTTTCCTTAATATCAGCTTACAGTGTTAGCTCTGTTTACATCTTGTGATTTCAGAGTTCAAAGAACTCTAGTGTATGTTTTTAAATTTTTCTTTTAATGTAAAAAGAACAGGAAAATATGAGACCAAAGTGATATCTCTTCCTTTACCTCCCACCTCAAAATATGTACTACTATGTGTAATGACTACTCTTCCTCTCCTCTCCTTTTCTTTCATTTTTCATCCTCCTCTCCTATTGATACATGTTAGTTGACAAAAATACAGAAATTGAAGTACATAAGAAAAACAAAATTGAAATCTCTTGTAATCCCATTACCAAGCAGTGATTAGTCAGGTTTCTGAGCATTTGACGCATATCTTTTGTGGATTTTTGTGTGTAAAATGGACTGTATTGTTATTTGTTGTTTTCAGCCAGGCCTTTTCATTAATATCACCTGTAATAATGAAAATATCCATATAGATTCTACAATGCACCTCATACTTAACCAATTCAGAATCTCTAGGGGTAGGGTGAAGAGGGTTTTGTTGAAAATAACAAAAATTTACCTTCAGAAAATTTTAATTGCCTTCAGAAATCTTCCAAAACAGAAAAAACAAGAATATTGCCATATTATATATGAAGAAAACTTTGACTTGTATACATACAACTCTCCATCTAATGATCTGATTTGAACTTTTTCCTGGCCATTCCGCCCAGTGGTGAATTTGGACTGCTCTCGGGGTTTCCGGCCATCTCCCTGTGCACTCTGTGCTCCTATCTGTGTGGAATACAGTCGTGTCACACCTCCCTGCCATAGGTTCTGTCAGCGGGCTCACAGTGAGTGTTTGAAGCTCATGGAGCTGTTTGGTGTTGCTTGGCCTGAAGATATGGAATGCAGTAGGTGTGAAAATCATAGATTTTTCATGGACCATTGCTTCTTTTGCAGCATATTTAAAATTATTTGTCTTCTAGTTCATCAGTTTTTAAGAACTTTTCAAAGTGTGTATATTACTTATAATTTTGAACAGAAGTTTCATGCCTCAGAGCTGTTCATTTCCTTAGGAATTTGGAATGAAATGAAAAAGGTAGAAAAAGAAAAACATTTCTATGAAGAAATTTTAAAAACAATTAAGAAAAACATAATCAAGATATTGATTGTTGATATCTTTCCCTTACTTTTTTTTTTTTTTTTTTTCCTGGTTATAAAAGTAATGCCATTTATAAAAAATGAGAAGATATAGAGAACATAATCATTTGTTGCCTCATTATTAAATATCTTTAATGATTTAATGGGACTTGAATATCTTTATGATTTCAGTGTTAATGACTATAGTAGTTCTGTCATTTCTATTTTTCTTTCTTTTTTTTTTTTTTTCAATTTTGTTTTTTTGACCATGCAACATGTGGGCTCTTAGTTCCCTGATCAGAGATAGAACCCATGGCCTCTGCACTGGAAGCACGGAATCAACTACTGGACTGCCAGGAAAGTCCCTTGGTTCTGTTTTACTGTCATGTATTAACATACCCAGACCCAGAAAATGTCAGATACTTTTCAGATCATTTCCAATATATAGATTGTAAGCAGTTCCTAAAGTCTTGAGGATATTTACCTGACAGTCCTATAGATTTGTATAAGAGAACATAATTGTTAGTAATAACGTGTATGGTAGTAATACTGCATTTTTTATACTATAATGTGCCTTTTTTGTTTTCTTAAATGTTTCAAGGATAAAGCATAGATGAATAGCTATAAAACTCTCACTATCTAGCTTTGTCCAATAATATTTTGCAGTGTTTGCTTCAGATTTTTTTTTCTTGGCCACACCCAAGATCCCCCATGGCTTGCAGGATCTTAGTTCCCCCAATTAAGGATGGAACCTGGGGCCCAGACAGTGAGAATACCAAGTCCTAACCATCGGACCACCAGGGAATGCCCCAGATTTCTTTTTTAAAGAAATAAAACAGTACAGGTAGAGTTGAAGATTCCTTCATTAGTATCCATCTTGATTTCATTTCCTTCTTTTCTCCGCAGAGATGAGATAATCATTATGTTGAATTTGTTGTTAATTCTTCTTATGTTTGTTTTTATACTCTTACTATACATTACAAACATATCCATAAGCAACATTATATACTTTTTTAGGTTTCATATATAGAGAAATATATAGTGTTGTTTATGTATCTGTGTTTATATCTGTATCTGTTGTTTCTATTTGTTAGTCTGGTTCTTTCCTCTTAATTGCTGTGTAATGGCCAATTGTGTTAATATTATTATCTGTAGTTATTTAGCCATCTTCTACTGATGGTTATTTAAGTTATTTCCAAGGGTTTGCTATTATGGGCAGTGCTGCACAGAACACTTTTTTTTCTCCTTCATGTTTAAAATTAATTTTATTTATCATCTGTCAATGGCCCTTCGGTTCAGTTCAGTCACTCAGTCGTGTCTGACTCTTTGTGACCCCATGAGTCATAGCATACCAGGTCTCCCTGTCCATCACCAGCTCCCAGAGTTCACTCAGACTCCCATCCATTGAGTTAGTGATGTCATCCAGCCATCTCATCCACTGTCATCCTCTTCTCCTCCTGCCCCCAATCCCTCCCAGCATCAGAGTCTTTTCCAATGAGTCAACCATCAATAGCCCTTGGAGATAGGTAAAAAGCCTATGCTGTTACTGTCATTGATAGATGGAGAAACTTAAAACATATATTAGTTACTTGTAGTCAGTTCACTGACAGTTTGCTTTCTTTTATTTGTCTACTCTATTTTCCACCTATTTGACATACTCTCTTGTCTAACCCTAACCCTAACCCATCAAACCATTCATCTGCTGTCTCCCCAAAACTTTATAATGTTTATAGTTCCTCTTTTAGAAATCTAAATTTATTGGTATTTATAACAACAGTTATGAATTACCTCGGCAGGAATCCTATTTTATGTTTTGTGTCTAACTCCTATTGTTTGATGGTCTTTTTATTTTATTAGATTATGTACAGTTATAGAAATGTCATTATGATCTCTGTTTTGATAGTATTAAATCTGTTTTATGTCCTCACTATTTTGCCTGGAATTGCCTAACTCTGAATTCTTACTTAAGTTCTGACAAACTGATCTTTCATAATAACCTTTCATTCTTCCACATCTCTCATATCCTTGTTCATACTGCACCTGTTCTTCAGTTTTATGGATACCCCAAAGTTTGGGGATTTGCTCTCACCTTTCCTAATAGCTCCCTTCCTGATCTCATTTCTTTTCTTACTTAGATTAAGTTTTGTTGTCTGTCACATAAAATAGTACTTTTGCTAACAATTTCGATGTATTCTGTCTACTGTGCTTGTTCAGATCTCTAGCTGGACCAATTCAATTAATTTCTTACAAATTAAATATGCTGCATATTTAATTATTTAAACTATAGCCGCTCCTTTTTTTTTTTTTTTACTATAGTCCAGATTCTATCATTGTTTTATTATATTTATCACATCTGTCCATCCCTCTATTGATCCACTCATCTACATTATTCTTTGAGTGTATTTCAAAATAAATTAGAGACAACAGGTATTGTCCTCACAAATATTTTATCAGGTCCTTCACCAAACATTTGTCTATAGTTTTTTTTTTTTCCTATTTAAAACTTTACAGGGAAATGCACAAATCTAAAGATAGCACATGAGTTTTGATAAAAATCTGCAGCTTAGAGAGTCAAATCCTTAGAAGGGTGTAGAACTGGATCATTACCATTACCTCATGCTCTCATGCTCCTTGATAGTCAGCCCATGTCTATATCATCCTCTGGAAGCAACTACTGTTTAGCATCCTTCCTAGAGAATTACTTTGTGTATTCTAGAACTTCATACAAATAAAGTCATACATTGTATAACTCTTATTTTGCTTGAGTTAAGATTGCTCTTCTTTGCTCTATTTTCAAGACTCATTAATGTTTTTGTGTTCATTAATAGTTCTTTCCTTTTTCTTGTCTTCCATTGTATAGATTACTGTATTTTGCTTACCCGTTCTCCTATTGATAGACATTTTAAACCATAGCCGCTCTATTTGCTCTTTGTCTTTAGTCAGTTTCCAGTGTGGTCAACAGGAAAGTTTCTATTCATTCTCCTCAGCACTTACACCAAATCTATGTCACTCACTTCAAACCTATATTTCATTTCACCTTTATTCCATATTAGACCCTTACTCCCCTCAACCTCAGTCTGTCCTCCTTTCCTGAAAATTACTTTGGCATTTTGTGCACACTATTGTGGTCTGCTACATCTCAGTCCAGTCCTTCTTAATTTCCTTTCTTGCGCCTTCTTCTTCCTGGTGCTTCTTAGCAATCTGTTTCTGTTCTTTTTGATTCTACATGCTTCCCCTGGGTAATTTCATCTCACTGATTTTAACTGTTACTCACATGCTGATGACTCCTAAATACAAATCTATAGCCTTGGCATCTTTCTGGTAAGTTCCAAATCTGCCTAACAAGCAGCCATTGGATATCCTAACCTGAATTTGTCTCAAGTACCTCAACTTCAACATGTATAAAATTGATTTTACTCCTTGCTCATTTTTTTTTTTTAATTCCTAGAAGGCATATTCCTCCTTCATTGACCTAAGCTCCCACATCCAGTCAGTTGTAGATTCTGTTGCTTTTATTTAGCTCATTTCATTGCTGTCTCATTCTCACTGCCTTATCTGGTTTTAGTTATGGCTCATCAGATATCTCTGCTCTCAATTTTGTACAGCTCAAATGTCTTCCGTACTCCTTCTAGTCATCTTTCTAATTAACTTGTATGTGGGGTGAGCGCTTTGTCATGTACAACTCTTTGAGACCCCATGGACGATATATATAGCCCACCAGGCTCCTCTGTCCATGCATGGAATTTTCCAGGTAAGAATATTGGAGTGGGTTGCCATTTCCTTCTCCAGGGGATCTTTCCGACCCCAGGATCGAACCCACGTCTCTTGCGTCTCCTGCATTAGCAGGTAGGTTCTTTACCAGTTGAGGCAGCAGGGAAGCTGTTAAGTTGGGTAAGGGCTATATGAATATATTTAGTCAACAGTCATCAATTCAGCAAATATTTAGTCAACAGTTATCCATTCAGCAAATATTAATTGGATGTCTTCCATGTGCTTGACCAGAGAAGGCAATGGCAACCCACTCCAGTACTCTTGCCTGGAAAATCCCATGGACAGAGGAGCCTGGTAGGCTGCAGTCCATGGGGTCAGTAAGAGTCAGACACAACTGAGTGACTTCACTTTCACTTTTCACTTCCATGCATGGGAGAAGGAAATGGCAACCCACTCCAATATTCTTGCCTGGAGAATCCCAGGGACGGGGGTAACCCCAGTGGGCTGCCATCCATGGGGTCACACAGAGTCAGACATGACTGAAGCGACTTAGCAGCAGCAGCAGCAGCAGCATGTGCTAGACACTATTCCAGATAGTGAAGATGAGTAGTGAACAAAACATGGTCTGTTCTTATGGAGCTACAGTTCTAATGATGGTTGTAATGGTAAGATATAAATAAACAGAAATGTCAGATAGCAGTGAATGCCAATAAGAAAGAATAGAATTAAGTGCTAGGAAATAAATAGATGTCATATGGCAATGAATGTCAATAACAAAGAATAGTTAGGTGATAGTGATATAGTATGGAGATATTAGGGAAGTCCTTTTTAAGACGGAGACACTGTGACAGGGACATGAGTGAAATGAGAGAACAAATGATACAGATATCTAGGGAAGATCAGTCCAGGCAGAAGAAGCAGAGCAACACGTGCAGAGGCTCTGAAGTGGAAGCGTGCTGGTTATATCACAGAACAACAGGGAAACGACAGAGGCTAGAGCCATGTGAGTAAGGGAGAAGGGAAGGAAATACGATCAGAAAGCACTGGGGTTGGGGGTGTGTTTAGAGCTCCTTTATGGAATTTGGATTTGATTCTGAGTGAGTTAGATGATTTTGAGCAGAAGAAACATGATGATGAGCACAGGGGTGGCGTGTCTTTCAAGGATCACTCTGGTTCAAGGATCGCTTTGGTTCTTGTGTACAAATGGAGATGAACTGGAAGCCACTCCAGAAATCCAAGGATGAGGTACTAATAGCTCAAACTAGGTGGACGCTGTGGAGGACATGGAAAGTGTTCAGGTTCTAGATACGTTGCCAAGTCAAATGACAAGAAGTGCTGGTAGGTTGTGAGATGGACATGACAGAAGCAGTTTCAAGGAGGATCCCAAGGGTTTCAGCCTGAGCAACTAGAAGAATGGGGTTACCATTTGTGAAAATGTAGAATCTAAGGAGTGGAAATCAAGAGTTTGGTTTTGGAAGGATTAAAACGTAAGGAGTGTGTATGTGGTGAATTGGCAGTTGGATGTGCAGATATATCCATCGATATGTTTATACCAGTGTGTATGCACACACATGCACACACATATTTCTGAAAGTGCTTACCTCTTGTACTTACAGTTCATGCACTCTTCGTGCCCCAGCAGTACTAAACACACCCTGTTCGAACCTCTGTGCCTTTGCTCGCCTTTTTTGTTAGAATACTGATTGCCATATTGGCAGTACTGGCAAATACTAGTTCAAAAATCCTGTGTTGAGGGACTGACATGAAGTCTCTCCTAATTTTGATTGCTTCATACATCATGCTGCTGTATTTTGTATTGTGTTTACAAGTTTGTGCCTTCTTTTGAACTCAAGAGTGTTGTTTAGGTGTTTTTCTCTTAAAGCCCTGGCTTACCACAGAGTTCTAATAAATGTCTCTGTGCAATGTTTCTGTCATTTGGCTTTATAATCCAAGCCTTGTGAAGAAAATGGTTTGTATTAATCAGCTTCAGTATAAGTTTATACATGTATTTGGCAAACTTAATATCAGTGACAGTTTCTTGGAAACTATTTGATCCATGTAACTATTGAATATCTAGTTGATGGGAGTCTGAAGGCTTAGAAACTCATGCTGTCAAGAAAACTGAAAATGCAGGAAGTTCATGAGAACAGTACTTCCGATCATGTGAGAATGTCTGCAGCACATCCGTTTTTTTCTGTACTGTGCGTGTGATACTCTCTCAAGTCTGGAAAATTGTCAAAATGCAGATTTCTTGGGCTCTACCACAGGCATAATAAAATAGAATTTGAGGTGGTGAAAAATGTATCATCCTCTCCTACCCTCTCCCCGTGTCCTTAAGTTTCTTCTCTATGTCTGTTTGTCCATTGTTGCCCTATAAATAAATTCTTCGGTACTATTTTTCTAGATTCCATATATATGCATTAGAATACAATATTTATATTTCTCTTTCTGACTCACTTCACTCTGTATAATAGGTTCTAGGTTCATCCACCTCATCAGAACTGACTCAAATGCCTTCCTTTTGATGGCTGAGTAATATTCCATTGTGTATATGTAGCACAATTTCTTTATCCATTCATCTGTCAATGGACATCTAGGTTGCTTCCATAGTCTAGCTATTGTAAATAGTGCTGCAATGTACAATGGGATACATGGGTCTTTTTCAACTTTGGTTTCCTCAGGGTATATACTTAGGAGTGGGATTGCTGGGTCATATGGTGGTTTTATTCCTAGTTTTTTAAGGAATCTCCATACCATCTTCCATAGTGGCTGTATCAATTTACATTCCCATCAGTAGTGCAAGAGCGTTCCCTTTCCCCCACACCCTCTCCAGCATTTATTGTTTGTAGATTTTTTGATGATGGCCATTCTGACCACTGTGAGGTGATATCTCATTGTAGTTTTGATTTGCATTTCTCTAATAATGAGCAGTGTTGAGCATCTTTTCATGTGTTTGTTAGCCATCTGTATGTCTTCTTTGGAGGAATGTCTCTTTAGGTCTTTTCCTACTTTTTGGTTGGGTTGTTTGTTTTTCTGGCATTGAGTTGTATGAGCTGCTTGTATATTTTGGAAATTAATCCTTTGTCAGTTGTTTCATTTGCTATCATTTTCTCCCATTCTGAGGGCTGTCTTTTCACCTTGCTTATCATTTGCTTTGCTGTGCAAAAGCTTTCAAGTTTAATCAGGTCCCACTTGTTTACTTTTGTTTTTATTTCCATTACTCTAGGAGGTGGGTCATAGAGTATCTTGCTTTGATTTATGTCATCAAGTGTTCTATGTTTTCCTCTAAGAGTTTTATAATTTCTGGTCTTACATTTATGTCTTTAATCCATTTTGAGATTATCTTTGTGTAGATGTTAGGAAGTGTTCTAATTTCATTCTTTTACATGTAGCTGTCCAGTTTTCCCAGCACCATTTATTGAAGAGCCTGTCTTTGCCCCATTGTAAATTCTTGCCTCCTTTGTAAAAAATAAGGTACCATAGGTGCATGGGTTTATTTCTGGGCTTTCTATCTTGTTCCATTAGTCTATATTTCTATTTTTGTGTCAGTACCATACTATCTTGATGACTGTAGCTTTGTAGTATAATCTAAAGTCAGGAAGGTTGATTCCTCCAACTCCATTCTTTCTCAAGACTGCTTTGGCTATTGGGGATCTTTTGTGTTTCCATATGAATTGTGAAATTTTTTGTTCTGGTTCTGTGAAAAATGCCATTGGTAATTTGATAGGGATCGCGTTGAATCTTTAGATTGCATTTGGTAGTATAGTCATTTTCACAATATTGATTCTTCCTACCCAGAAACATGGAATATGGCTCCATCTGTTTGTGTCGTCTTTGATTTCTTTCATCAGTGTCTTATACTTTTCTCTGTACAGTTCTTTTGTGTCCTTAGGTAAGTTTATTCCTAGATATTTAATTTTTTTGTTGCAGTGGTAAATGGGATTGATTCCTTAATTTCTCTTCATGATTTTTCATGGTTAGTATATAGAAATGCAAGTGATTTCTGTGTATTGATTTTGTATCTTGCAACTTTGCTAAATTCACTGATTAGCTCTAGTCATTTTCTGATACTGTCTTTAGGGTTTTCTATGTGCAGTATCATGCCATCTGCAGACAGTGAGAGCTTTACTTCTTTTCTGATCTGAATTCCTTTTATTTCTTTTTCTTCTCTGATTACTATAGCTAGGACTTCCAGAACTATGTTGAATAATAGTGGTGAAAGTGGACACCCTTATCTTGTTCCTGATCTTAGGGGGAATGCTTTCAGTTTTTCACCATTGAGAATAATGTTTGCTGTAGACTTATCATATATGCCCTTTGCTGTGTTGAGGAAGGTTCCTTCTGTGTCCACTTTTTGAAGAGTTTTAATCATAAATGGGTGCTAAATTTTGTCAAAGGCTTTTTCTGCATCCACTGAGATGATATGATCTTTTGTTCAATGTGTTAATATGGTGTATCACATTGATTGATTTGCATATATTGAAGAATCCTTGCATTCCTGGTATAAACCCAACTTGATCATGGTGTATGAGCTTTTTGATGTGTTGCTGAATTCTGTTAGCTAAAATTTTGTTGAGGATTTTTGCATCTCTGTTCATCAGTGTTATTGGCCTGGAGGTTTTTTTGTTTGTTTTTTTTTTTTGTTTTGTTTTTTTAATTGTTTTTGTCTGGTTTTAGTATCAGGTTGATGGTGGCCTTGTAGTATAAGTTTGGAAGTGTTCCTTCCTCTGCAATTTTTGAAAGAGTTTTAGAAGGATAGGTATTAGATGTTCTCTAAATGTTTGATAGAATTCTCCTTTGAAGCCATCTCATCCTGGGCTTTTGTTTTTTGGGAGATTTTTTATCACAGCTTCAATTTCAGTGCTTGCAGTTGGGTTGTTCATAATTTCTATTTCTTCCTGGTTCAGTCTTGAGAGATAGAAGTTTTCTAAGGATCTGTCATTTTCTTCCAGGTTATCCATTTTATTACCATACTGCTACTGCTGCTAAGTCACTTCAGTCGTGTCCGACTCTGTGCGATCCCATAGACGGCAGCCCACCAGGCTCCCCCGTCCCTGGGATTCTCCAGGCAAGAACTCTGGACTGGGTTTCCATTTCCTTCTCCAATGCATGAAAGGGAAAAGTGAAAGTGAAGTCGCTCAGTAGTGTCCAACTCTTCGTGACCCCATGGTCTGCAGTCTATCAGGCTCCTCCATTCATGGGATTTTCCAGGCAAGAGTACTGGAGTGGGGTGCCATTGCCTTCTCCGATTTTGTTCATAATAGTCTCATAATCCTTTGTCTTTCTGCATTGTCTGGGGTAACCTCTCATTTTCATTTCTGATTTTGTTGATTTGATTCTTCTCTCTCTCTTTCTTGATGAATCTGGCTAAAGATTTGTCACTCTGTTTATCTTCTCAAAGAACCAGCTTTTAGTTTTATTAATCTTTATTATTGTTTCTTTCATTTCTTTTTCATTTATTTCTGCTTGGATCTTTGTGATTTCTTTCCTTCTACTAATTTCGGGACTTTTCTTTTTTCTTCAGTTGTTTTAGGTGTAAAGTTAGGTTGTCTATTCCACGTTTTTCTTGTTTCTTGAGGTAGGATTGTATTGTCATAAACTTCCCTCTTAGAGCTGCTTTTGCTGCATGCCATAGGTTTTGAGTTGTCATGTTTTCGTTGTCATATTTTTCTAGGAATTTTTTTATTTCCCTTTTATCTTCTTGAGTAACCTGTTGGTGATTTAGAAACATGTTGTTTAATCACCCTGTGTTTGTGTTTCTTACAGGTTTTTTCTTGTAATTGATATCTAGTCTCATAGCGTTGTGGTTGCAGAAGATGCTTGATACGATTTCAATTTTCTTAAATTTACTGAGGTTTGATTTGTGACCTAAGATGTGGTATAGCCTGGAGAATGTTCCATGTGCCCTTGGGAAGAAGGTGTATTCTTCTGCATTTGGACGGAATGTCCTGAAGATATCAATCAGATCCATCGCATCTAATGTGTCATTTAAGACTTGTGTTTCCTTATTAATTTTCTGTTTTGATGATCTGTCCATTGGTGTGAGTGGGGTGTTAAAGTCTCTTCCTATTATGGTGTTCCTGTCAGTTTCTCCTTTTATGTCTGTTAGTGTTTGTCTTATGTATCGAGGTGCTCCTATGTTGGGTGCATAGATATTTAGAATTGTTATGTCTTCCTTTTGGACTGATCCCTTGATCATTATGTAGTGTCCTTCCTTATCTCTTGTACTTTTCTTTACTTTGTCTGATATGAGGATTGCTACTCCAGCTTTCTTTTATTTCCCGTTTGCATGCAATATATTTTTCCATCCTCTCACTTTCAGTCTATATGTGTCTTTAGGTCTAAAGTGGGTTTCTTGTAGATGGCATATATATGAGTCTTGCTTTTGTATCCATTCAGCCAGTCTGTGTCTTTTGGTTGGAGCATTTAATCCATTTACATTTAAAGTAATTATTGCTATATATGTTCCTATTGCCATTTTCTGAATTGTTTGGGGTTGATTTTTTAGATCTTTTCTCTTCTGTTCTATTTCTTGACTGTATAAGTCCTTTTAACATTTGTTGTAAAGCTTGTTTGGTGGTACTGAATTCTCTTAACTTTTGCTTGTCTGAAAAGCTTTTTATTTCTCCATCAATTTTGAATGAGATCCTTGCCAGGTACAGTAATCTTGGTTGTAGATTTTTCCCTTTCAGTACTTGAAATATATCCTGCCATTCCCTTCTGGCCTGAAGAGTTTCTGCTGAAAGATAGCTGTTAAGTGTATGGGGTTCCCTTTGTATGTTACGTGTTGCTTCTCTCTTGCTGCTTTGAATATTCTTTCTTTGTGTTTAGTTTTTGTTACTTTGATTAGTGTTTGTCTTGGCGTGTTTCTCCTTGTGTTTATCCTGTATGGGACTCTGTGAGCCTCTTGGATTTGATGGACTGTTTCCTTTTCCACGTTGGAGAAGTTTTCAACTATAATCTCTCAAAATTTTTCTCATACCCTTTCTTTTTCTCTCATTCTTCTGGGGCCCCTATAATTTGAATGTTGGTGCATTTGCTGTTGTCCCAGAGGTCTCTGAGACTATCCTCAGTTCTTTTCATTCTTTTAATTCTTCTAGGCCTTTGTTAATTGATTCTTGCATTTTCTCCATTTTGTTTTCAAGGTTTTTGATCATCTTTACTATCTTTATTCTGAATTGTTTTTCAGGTAGTTTGTCTGTTTCCTCTTCATTTATTTGGAATTCTGTGTTTCTGGTTTGCTCCTTCATTTGTGTAGTATTTTTCTGCCTTTTCATAATTTTTTCTTCACTTGTTGTGTTTGAAGTCTCCTTTTCCCAGGCTTCAAGCGAAGTTGAATTCTTTCCTTGAAGAAGGCTGAATTATTTCTTTTGGTTTCTGCCCTCCTAAGCCTGGTCCAGTGGTTGTGTAAGCTTTGTGTAGAGTGAGATTTGTGCTGAGTTTTTGTTTGTTTGTTTGTGTTTCCTCTCATGGGTAAGGCTGAGTGGGGTGGTAATCCTGTCTGCTGATGACTGAGTTTGTATTTTTGTTTTGTTTGTTGTTTAGATGAGGCGTCCTGCACAGGGTGCTACTGGTGGTTGGTTGGTGCCGGGTCTTGTGTTCAAGTGGTTTCCTTTGTGTGAGTTCTCACTATTGGATACTCCCTACGGTTAGTTCTCGGGTAGTCTAGGGTCTTGGAGTCAGTGCTCCTACTCCAAAGGTTCAAGACTTGATCTCTGGTCAGAAACAAAGACTCCACAGTGGTTTGTTATGGCATTAAGTGAGATTAAAACAAATATTCGAAAATGAGAAACCAAAGATGAACCCCAGACAAATGGCAGTTACAAAATCAGGCAAATAATAGTTAAAATAATTATATAAATTACACATAACTTATATAAAATACACATAAACTTATACACCCATGAGCAAAGTCAAAACAGTCCAACAAAAATAAAGTACAGTAGATTGATCCAGCAAACAAAGGAAATAAAAAATTATATTTACCAGTTAAGAACAAAACTAACTAAAGCACAAACTGGGCAACAAAACTAAAGCAATGTGCCAAGTGGGGGATAGAGCAATGAAAACAAAACTAACAAATATGTTGAGAGGAAAGGAAGAAAAGAAAAGAAAGAATGGATATGCAAATTAAATAGAGATAGATGAAGATCTATATACATCAAAGATTAACTGCAAGGGGAAAAAACAGTAGGAAAGGCAAAGAAAGGGATAAATATGCCAAAAATACAATAGGTTTTAAAAAATTAAAATTATAAAGAGGAGAAAAGAAAAAAAATGGAAGAAGAAAGAAAAAAGGAAAACTCCACAGAACTACAAAAGCCCAATGTAGAGGCAGAGGTTTATAACAACATTAAAAAGTGTGACTGAATATGCACATATACATACACACCCATGCTGCTGCTGCTGCTAAATCGCTTCAGTCATGTCCGACTCTGTGGGACCCCATAGACGGCAGCCCACCAGGTTCCCCCGTCCCTGGGATTCTCCAGGCAAGAACACTGGACTGGGTTGCCATTTCCTTCTCCAATGCATGAAAGTGAAAAGTGAAAGTGAAGTCGCTCAGTCATGTCCAACTCTTAGCGACCCCATGGACTGTAGCCTACCGGGCTCCTCCATCCATGGGATTTTCCAGGCAAGAGTACTGGAGTAGGGTGCCATTTCCTTCTCCAACACACCCATAGGCAAAATCAAAAAAGTCCAGCAAAAATAAAGTACAGTAGATTGACCCAGTGAACAAAAGAAACCAAAAATTATATCTACCAGAACAAAACTAGCCAAAGCACAAACTAGAAAACAAAACTAAAGCAAAGTGCCAACTGGGGAATAAAGCATTGAAACTAAAACTAACAACTATGTTGAGAGGAAAGGAGAGAAAGAAACAAAAGAAAGAATAGATATGCAAAGTTAGATAAAGGTAGATAAAGAAGATTTATATATGTTAAAGATTAACTGCTAGGGGAAAAGAACCATAAGAAAAGCAAACTGAGAAATATAGAAAAAATAAAAATAGGTTTAAAAAATTAAAAAAAGAGGAAAACTCCACAGAACCGCAGAAGCCCAACGTAGAGGCAGAGGTTTATAACAGTAAAAAGTGTGACTAGAAAAAATAAAGCTCAAAAGCTTAATTAGATTTCACAGTGCCAGTAAAATCGACAGCTACAACAGAGGGGGATAAAAAAGAGAAAAAAGAAAAAAAAATCCAAAAGAATCTACAGAACAAGTCAAAAAATAAGAATAATAAGTGTTTTTCTTGAGTCATTGCTGGGAGTCATAGTCCACTTTACCCGCCTCGGATGCCCTCCACCACTGTGCTGAACTTTGGACCTGCTGTGGGGGCAGATCAGATT
Source organism: Bos indicus (assembly GCF_029378745.1). Lineage (NCBI taxonomy): Eukaryota > Metazoa > Chordata > Mammalia > Artiodactyla > Bovidae > Bos > Bos indicus. Next base: position 634,417 of record NC_091780.1, on the reverse strand, counting down.
CTAATCTGGTTCTACTCCAGTGTGTTCTTGCCTCCAGTGTCCATGCTATCAGAACTAGTGAGTGTTCTTTTGTGGGAGCTCTCAATGACCTTTTCTCTGTTCCATAGAGACAGAGTCTTCCTAGTTGATCGTGTGGATTTAATCTGCAGCTTGTACAGCTGGTGGTAAGGTTTTAGGTCTTCTTCCTTGGCCACACTGCCCCTGGGTTTCAACTGTGGTTACATTTCCACCTATATATGTGGGTCATCCACTGGGGTTTCCTCCCGGGGCTGCCCTGGAGGGCTTGGGTTTGCCCCTGTGAGGGCCAGGTGTGGAGGTGGTGCAGCTGCTTAGGGCGCAAGGGTTCTGGCAGCACCAGGTACTCAGGGGAGTTGGCTGCTAGGGCAGCAGGAAATACAGTGCTCTAGAAGGGTATGGCAACCAGTATTGGCCAGTACGCTCCAGGATTCTTGCCTGGAGAACCCCCTCCTCCCTGACAGAGATGCCTGGCAGGCCACAGTTTACAGGGCGGCAAAGAGCTGCACATGACTGAAGTGACCCTGTGGGCATAGATGCAAGACTTTGTTAGCCTGTGGCAGCTCTGCCCCAGTGAGAGTTGAGCATGAAGGTGATGCAGCTGCTTGGCTTGCAGGGACCCTGGCAGCACCAAGTGTGCAAGGACACGGACTGCCTCCACTGCAGGAGTTAAGTCCCTATCAGAGTCTTTTTTCGAGCCTCTTGTAGCTGGCGATCAAAAGGCCTATCTGTAGCTCTGCCTGTTCAGGCACTTAGAGGGCTACCTTGCCTGGGGTCCTTCTCTGTTGTTCGGTGTGTCAGGCACATAGAGGGGCCCTCCTGGTTGGGATCCTAGTCTGTAGGTTGGCGCCCCTGGCACTTAAAGTGGCACTCTGGGTGGGGTCTTGCTCTGTAGTGCAGTGTGTCAGGCATTTGATGGGCCAGCTGCCGATGCTGGCATTTTGAGGGAGAGACGCTATGGTGATGGCTCCATCCCCTACCCCTGACTCAGCAGTATCGCTTTGCTTCTGTGGCTGCCTGGCTTTCCTCCCTCATATCCCCTCAATCCTTCTCTTTTCCCTCCCAACTCCTCAGTCCATCTCTCCGCACTCAACAGCAGCCCTCGCCCTGGGATTGCAGCACAATCCTTAACTCCAGCTCCCAGCTGCTGGGCCTTCCAGGGGACCTGTGTCCCTGTCCGGGGTGTGTATGGCTGTAGTAAGGACTGTCTGATTCTTATTCCATTTAGGCTGCCACAGATCAGCTGTTTCACTCTCAGCCTTAAATGTTTCTCCTCTGACTCAGACAATTGCCCCATGCAGGGATTGGACCCCTGCCTCAGTTCCCCCACCCACCGAGGGCAGGTCCAGTCCTTCTAACACTCCTGTTTTTCCCATAGTTCCTTCGTCCTACCAAGTTTTGCGTGGTTCTATATATTCTTTTCCACTGGTCAGGTACTATTGTCCCTAACCTGTTAGCTGGTGTTCTGCACGCACTTCTGTCTTTGAAGGCGTATTCCTGATGCATCCTTGGAGAGAGATGTACCCCATGTCCACCTGCTCCTCCACCATCTTGTTCTAGGGAAGATTTTTACCTCTTATTTTTAAGAAAGTTCTATTGGAGTCTGGGGTAAATTGAGGACTATCTTGTAATTAAATGTTAAAAAAAAACACTTAGCTACTGTTCTACTGAAGCTTTTTATTTGTGTATGTTTATTTTATATATACTTATTTATAGTCTGAAATCTTACTGTAAACTGTGTGTCCTAAATAAATAGTATTAATTACACTATTTACTAATGGCTATGCCTGTTTTAATAAAGAATAATCTTTTTGAAGCCGAAACAAACTTAAGTATACATTTTTTGTTTTTTTGCCAACTGTGGAATATCTCATCATATGACCCACAAGCAAGATATTTGCATTATCTCTTCGACATACCGTAATGTTCTCCAAGGACATAAGCATAAATAAGTCACAACTGCTAAATGTGGAAATCCAAATCATTAGGTTCCCAATAAGTAAATGATTCTTGTCTTGTGTTTTTAGGTTCCCAGATTGTGGTGAGCTGTATCCTCGGCTGGTGGACCTGAATTTAGCTGGCGATCCTACTGAAGGAGCCTCAGTGGCAGTGCAGAGGGACTATGGCTTTTGGTGTCCCTGAGAGTTGAAAATTGATCCTGATCTTGGCTGTTGCTTTTTGCACATGCGTGATTGTTCACCTCCTTGTCCAAATATGTACTTTAGGAGAGAAGAGCTTTCATTTGCTCGGTATTTCATAGGATTGATTTCAGTCATTTGCCTCTCCGCCACGTTGTTTACTTTTTTAACTTTTTTGATTGATGTGATAAGATTCCAGTATTCTGAAAGAACCGTTAGAATTTATGCCGTCTGCTACATGATGGTGTTATTAATTTTCTTTATTGGGTTTTTGCTTGAGGACCGAGTCGCCTGCAATTCATCCAGCCCTGCACAGTATAAGGCTTCCACAGTCACCCAAGGATCTCATAACAAAACCTGTATCATGCTCCTTATGATACTCTATTTTTTTCACTATGGCTGGCAGCATTTGGTGGGTGATTCTTACCATCATGTGGTTCTTGGCAGCTGTGCCAAAGTCGGGTAGTGAAGCTATTGGGAAGGAAGCCTTGCTGTTCCATGCCAGTGTGTGGGGCGTCCCTGGAACGCTGACCATCATCCTTTTAGCGATGAATAAAATTGAAGGTGACAGTATCAGTGGCGTGTGTTTTGTTGGCCTCTATGATGTTGATGCCTTGAGGTATTTTGTTCTTGCACCCCTCTGCCTGTATGTGGTATTTGGGGTTTCACTCCTTTTAGCCGGCATTATATCCCTAAACAGAGTGCGAGTTGAGATTCCATTACAAAAGGTGAACCAGGATAAACTGGTGAAGTTTATGATCTGGATTGGTGTTTTCAGCACTCTGTATCTCGTACCACTCATGGTTGTAATTGGATGCTACTTTTATGAGCAAGCTTACCGCGGCATCTGGGAAACAACGTGGATACAAGAACGCTGCAGAGCATATCACATTCCATGTCCATATAAGGTCAGGGAAACCTTGTTCTAAATTTCAAAATATTTAACAGTGAAAAGAGCTAATCTTAGCTGTTTTTCTTTTTTTTTTTTTTAACTCTTCATGAAAAACCTGAACATTAAAATTTTGAAGTGAAGTTAATGAACAAATTTATTGTAATAAGAATGTCATACACACTTTTCTGTTAACATCTTCGTTTTAAAAGATCACTTCCGTGAGTCCAAGCCATGGGCTTTTAAGCACTTTACTTCTGTTATCACAAAATAGTTGCTTGTTGATTACTTAGAAGTCTGCAGGTTTGAGGGGAAGATGTTGATTAAAAGACAGTGTCTGTGGAAATTTTACTGATACTTAGAACTGAAGTTTTAACAGTTTTGAAAAAAAATTAGAATGCATTTGTACAAACAGTTTCATCTTTTAGTTGGCCTTAGTTTTTCTTTTTTGCATACTGAATATTTTGTGATTTATCTTTTAATTTAAAGACATCGGATAATCACAGAATTTTAGATCTAGAGAGGACCTTAGAGATGGTTTATTCAAGTTCCCTCTGTAATTTAGAGTTCTTAAACACCTATCTCATTTGAGGCTTAGAAATGTTAAGTGACTTGCTCACTTTATTAAAGTACTTACGCATTATAGATAACTTCTGTTTACTTGTCTCTTTCCCCTAGTAGACAGTGAACTCTTTAAACACAAGAACATCTTTTTCATATTTTTTCAAAGCATGTTCTATAGGTGAGTAGATGATGGCATTGAGAATGGGAATGTGTAGATTGAGAAGAAAAGACATTTTTAAGAAATGTTCCAGTTTTACTGGAAACAAGGAGTGTGTGATTAGCACATAGTCAATTCTCGTAAATGCTTGATGGCTGAAAATGCCATTTCCTTTTTTATTTTGTGGTGTAAATAATTCTACACAAAATTACATTTTAATTATTATATCTTTATAATTTATATATAATATAGTATTATAAATATTAGCTACTGGCTTTTAAAACACCAACCTATAATTGAGAGGCCAGAAAAAAATGAATAATTGAAATTTTATTACATTTCTTGATAGAATTGCTTATTAAAAACTCTTAATATGAGTTTTCAGGCCTGAAGCTAAGTAATCAAATTTTGCCTCTGATGACAGAGAAAGAGATGATTGAATTACATCATGTGCTTCTCCATGTGAGGTTTCTAGGATTCCAAATATATATTATCTTAGGACTATAAAAGAAATAATATTTGGCTCAGAAATAATGATCTGAAAAATACCAGACCTCAAACATGTAAAATAGTAAATTAGAGTAGTTGGTACGCCACTATTTTCAAAATATTCCTGAGAATCTTTTAGCATCTTTAGAACCAGTTTGAGCTATATAAAAACCTGGGTGTGTATTCATTTCTTTACAGTCGTAGGTTCTATAAGTGTTTTTTATTTCCAACTTCCAGAAATAATGTTGGATTTCCAACATCCTAAAAAGAATAGAAAATGGTATAATAACTAACATAGTTATTAAGGTATAAAGTCTGGGTCAGGAATCCTGGCTTCATATCTCACTCTTATTATTTACTAGTTTTATAGTTTTAGATCAACTTCACCTCTTTCCACTTCAATTCCTCATCTGTAGAATGAGTAATGGAATCTCATAGTAATAAGAGAGTAATCATGTTAGATAGAAATAGTAGTAGAATCTGTATCCTAGGACTGTTTTTAGGCATCTACATGCAGTTAGAAGAGTGCCTTCTGTATAAAAAGTGCTCGAATGTTAGTTCTGTTACTCATTTTTTAATTTATTGTTGCTTCTGTTACTGTTATTTACACACACACATACGTACATAAACTGTTTTTTAAACCGTTCAGTACCAAACTTTAGCAAATGCCATGTTTAAGTTATTGAGAATATACACGACAGTATGTGTACCACTAACTTGTTCATTTTAACTGCAGTAGAGAGATTCAATGGACAAATATACTTTAATTCATTTACTCATTATTTTGCTGAGGGACGTAGAGTTCCAAGTGTTTTACTGTTGTAATACCTATCTTCCTTGTACATGACTAAGAATGTTCATGGGGTGTATACCCAAAAGTGTAGTCCCAGCCTTTTAACATATAGGCATCTTCAACTCAAGTGGTTATTTTAATTGACACTGGCAGTATAGAGTTGGAATGCCCCATTTCACCCCATCTTGGTGTTCTCAGGCTTTTAAGTTTTTGTCAACCTTTGAAACAATATCTCAAGCCTGTCTTGATGTTTATTTTTATTTCCCTTATGCCTCGTTGTTTTCATATGTGTGTTGGCTGTTTGGGGTTTCTCTTCTGTGATTTGCCTATTTGTTGCCTTTGTCCTCTGCTCTGTCATGTTATTTGCCTTCTGTTGTTATTCTTGTTTAAATTCTTCTTCAGTTACTTGCATTGCAGATATCTTATCCTGCTCTCTAGCTTGCCTTTTTACTTTGTGTTTTCTTTGCCTTTTGTGTTTTCAGAAATCCCTGCCTACCTCTAAAAATCATAAAAATGGTCTGCCATTTTTTCCCAGCAGTTTTTAAAATTTGATCTTTTAATTCATGACTCTGATCTCTTGAAATTCATTTTTATCTGTGTTATGAGTAACAATTTTAGTTTTTCATATGAATGGTGCTTTTTGCCACATTTATCATGTGAATAATAATGCATTACTGTAACATACAAGTTCCATTTTTAGGCTGTCTTATTTACTGCTCTGTTTGAACAACCTTGTTTCAATCCCACATTTCCTCTACCTTATGCTTCTTCAAAATTATTTTAACTGTTCCTGGCACTCTTCTGTTTGAATTTTAGAATAATTTCTTCATGAGAAACAGTTTGCATTTTGTTGAAATTGTTTTAGGTTTTAAATGAATCCAGGGGAAATTTCTGTCTTTGTGATACTGAGTTTTAGTATCTTTTTGTTTCTTGATGTATGTATTCATTGATTTGTTCCTAGGTACCTTACAGTATTTGTTTCAATTGTGAATGAGATCTTTTCTGTTACATTTTTCAGTTGGTTTTTGGTGGTCTACAAGAATGCCACTGATTTTTGTATATTGACCTTATATTGAGCATCCCTGCTGAACTCTTCTGCTAGCTCTATGCTAAGTCACTTCAGTCGTATCCGACTCTGTGTGACCCCATAGACGACAGCCCACCAGGCTCCCCCATCCCTGGGATTCTCCAGGCAAGAACACTGGAGTGGGTTGCCATTTCCTTCTCCAATGCATGAAAGTGAAAATTGAAAGTGAAGTCGCTCAGTCGTGTCCGACCCTCAGCAACCCCATGGACTGCAGCCTTCCAGGCTCCTCCATCCATGGGATTTTCCAGGCAAGAGTACTGGAGTGGGTTGCCATTGTGTGTAAATTCTCTTATGTATTCTTTGTAGAAATCCTGTTGCTGCAAGCAAGGCCAAGTTCATATCTCACATTCCAGTTCTTATATTTTATTTAAGATTTTTGTGTCTATACTCAGGAGAGATATAGACTGCGATATTAATAGTTTTTCTTTTCTTGCCACGTATTTTTCCTTTTTGGTGTCAAGGCTGTAATAGCTTCATAAAGTGAGGTCTTTTCCTCCTGTTCTTGGAAACAGTTTTTACAATGAATAGGGACTGTCTGCTCTTTGAAAGAGTCGGTGTTTCATCCTGTAAAAATCCTCTGTCATGGTATCTTTGAAGTAAAGAGAGAGAAATTTCATCTTTCCAAACTGAAATTCTGTAATTCTCCATTCCTCCCTGTCTCCTGGCCTTTGGCAACCATTGTTCTACTTTATGTCTCTATGAATTTGATTGCTCTGGGTACCTCATATTAATGAAACTCAAACACTATAAGTATAATATTAGTTTTCATTCAGGATTTTACTTCAGAGGAATTTTATACAGACTTGTAAACTGAGCACTAGAGCTATTGAATTCCTATTTGAAGTAATATCCATACATAATTGAATATGATTTACTGTTACTGACCATGCCTAAAAGAATGCTTCTCAAGTTTTGATGATAATTCCTAATGAGAGGTTTTTAAAATGTATTAAGTAATGATGTTATCCTTGAGGTAGCTGCCTCAGGTCTTGGAGAACGTAATATTTGAATGTATGTTCACGTGACTATCAGTGCGGTTTCTATCAGTGTCATTTCTCATACTAATGAAACTTTCAAACATTTGAAAATTGCTTGAGGTAGTTGATCACATTGTTTCAAAATACCCAGTTGGGTTAAAGTAAATGTCATGTATTTAAGTCCCTGATTTGAAGAAAAGTGGGCTTGTGTAAAGTATTTTAAAATATTTAAAATGGATGTCCATGCTGAAAACAGGAATTCACTGCTTGGATTTTAAAATGCTTTATACCAACTGTTTTTTGCAAGAACACTTTTTAAAAAATGTGTGTTAAATAATTCTTGAGAATGTAATATTTAATGCCTGAAAAGAGTTGGTCATGAAATATAGCTTGAGTTTTCAGAATAATGTATATTTTACAGTTTAAAATCAGTAAAGTTTATTCCTAGAATATGTTTCATCTTATGTATTATTTAAGTAACAGTAATTTTCCAGGTACTTAGGTTTTTTTGTTGTTGTTGTTGTTGTTTTTGTTGTTGTTTTTTGTTTTGCCTTGTAAAGTATTTCCTCCTATTTATTTAGGGGCTTCTAAGAGGCTCAAATGATTTTATGAAAGAGTTACACATTTCAAAGTTTGTTGGTATTTCTAGAAAGCCATTCACATGTAACATATTTATTAAAAACATGGGGTTTAAAGTCCCATCTGTAACACTTTGAGTCTCAGTTTCCTCATGTAAATATAGGGAATACTATGTTAAATACAGTAATATCTACCTCATACGTGGCTGTGAAGATTAAATGAGAAAATAAAGTTAAGCCTCTTACTAGAATGCCATACACAAAGAAAAATTTCATTATTCTGTTGTCACAAGTACATAATTCCTGAGGTTTAAAAAAAAGTTGTTCTTATATTCTGTATTAGAATCCTCATTTTGTCTTTTAAACATTGATTTTTCAAAAGAATATGTTTCCTTTCCTAAAGTTTCCCCTTCGTGTTTTTCTCTTTCATCCATCTAATCCAATTATCTATGTCCCAAGGAATTTTGATACTAGAACCTGTGTTTCAATAATAGAAATGTGTTACCGTAATAGAAGCAGCTTAGCCAGAACTGTCAAGTTCACATTAGAGCCATTTGTAGAATTTTTTAAAAAATTATTTGTGTAGAAAACAAACAAAAAACCCATTATTTCTATTTTCAGCCCCAGAAGGCAGCCCATCTGTTGTTTATCTAATCCTGATTCAGAAACATACAAAAATAGAATCATAACATCATATATAACTTATGATTTTAGCTTCATTTTCTGATAACAGTGTTTCCCCTTCACCAGATAATACCAAAAGGAATCAGCATTGTTTATGAAAGGACCATAAGGAAATTGGTATGTTTTGCTCTTCCAACATTAATGACAGCAAATAATTCTCTATAAATATATAGTATATACTACTAAATTTTTTTTCCTGCTACTAATCTTTAAAGTGGTAAGTATCCTGCCTGTGACTTCCTAGTACCAAACTGATTTTCCCTCAAAATTGTTCAGTGCCTGTAATAGAGGGAAAGAGGGAGAGTTACTGAAAAAATATTCGAAGTCTCTTATAGGAAAATATTTTGAAATATTATATTTTAGAAGTATAGACTATTAAATTTATTTTAAAAGTATACATCCTATTATGTACAGGCTGTAAAATGCTATCAAAGGGCACTTTTAGATAAATACTTTAAAATATACTAGTCATTTTGGCCTGCGCTAAACAGATTAAATAGCCTAAGCCATGAGTTCCATTTTAGTCTTAACTCAGATCAGCTGGTCATGGTGGTGGTGGTCATTCATTAAGTCATGTCCGACTCTTTGTGACACATGAACTGCAGCACTCCAGGCTTCCCTGTCCTTCACTATGGAAGAGCCCCATCTTCGTCTTTTTGGGCTACTGTTATAAAGCCCATAGACTAGCTGATAAACAACAGAAAGTTGTTTCTTGTAGGCCTAGAGGCTGGGGAGTCCCAAGATCACCAACAGGTGCCACATCTGGTGAGGCCTGTTTCCTGGTTCCTAGACTGCCTGCTGCTTCTCCCTGTCCTCGCAGCACGGGAGCCCATTCCCTCCTGGCCTGACCCCTCCCAGAGTGCCTGCCTCCTCGAATCATCACCACGTGCCGGGTGAAGTTTGAGGGCCCATAAACCGTCAGCCCATTGCAATCCCTAAGTATACTCTGCATTATTTCAGTCCTTTGATATAATTCGAGCTTTCCTAATGGCCCAATACATATTCTTTTTGTTATATGTTCCTTGGGCTCTTGAAAATAGTATGTATCAGTGGGAATGCAATCTTCCATGTATATTAGTTACATCAGGTTTGTCACTCATGTAATTCAGATTCCGGTAGCCACGTTGAATAAAAGCAGAAGTAGGTGAAATTACCTGTAATATATTTTATTTTAACACACCCCAAACATTATCATTTCAGTGTGTAATCAACATGATAAAACCTAATGAAATAGTTCACGTTCTTTTTTTCATGCTAAGTCTTTAAAATCCAGTGTGTGTTTTAGGCTTGCAGCACATCTCATTGTAGAGCCAGCCACATTTCAGGTACTTCATGGCTGCAGGTGACTACGTACCAGGGGGCCCAGTTCCATGAGAGATATGTCTTTAACGTCTCCCACTGGGATTATGAACTCGGCTATTACTCCTTTTCTATTTCTGTCAGTTTTTATGTATTGATATGTTGAGGTTATGTTATTAGGTACATTCACATTTAGAATCCTCATCTTCTTGCTAGACTGAACTTGTATCAGTATGAGATGCTCCTTTTTATCACTAGTAATGCTTCTTTCTTTAGACACTATTTGACAGTGATATTGCCACATCAGTTTTCTGTCCTTGTTGGCCTGGGTATCTTTTAGGTTCACCTGTCTAAAAGATATTCCATCTTAACATGTAGCTCTGTGAAGAGTGTATAGTTTTCATTGGAATCAGTTTGACACTTTATCTTTTAATGAGAATATTGGCTCTGTTTATAATGTTGATATTCAATGTGTAGACACCATGTTGCTGTGTGTTTTCTATTTGTCCCACCTAGTCTGTGTTCTTTGCTCTTGCCTTCTTTTAGAAGTATGAAGTGTTTCTCTGGTTCTGTGCTCCTCTGTCAGGTTGTTGGGTGCACATTTGCAGATACAGCGTGTGTTTTGCATTCAAGTCTAACTTAGTACTTTTACTGCCTCCCTGACATGACTATTTCCTCCTTGTCACTGTTACACTTTAAACTGTTAGATATATTTTTGGCGTTAACATCATTGTTTTGAAGAGTTAATATTTACCCTCACAGTTACCTCATTGTTGGTCTTTACTTGTTTTTTATATTTCCATCAGAGACTACTTTTCTTTTTCCCAAAGCACTACGTTAATATTTTTTTTAGTTCATGTCTGTGGGTAATGAGTTGTCTCATTTCCATTTGCCCTAAAAGTCTCTATTTCACTTTCACTTTTGAAGAGTGTTTTTGTTGGGTATAGAATTCCCGGTTGACAGGTTTTTTTTTTTCAGCATTTTACAGATGCCAATCCATTATCTCCTGACTTCCTTGTTCTTGGAAAGTCAGCTCTCAGTGTTGTTGTGCCTTTAAAAGCCACACCTTTCTTCCTCTGAGCGCTTGAACACTTTCTTCTTACCTTAGGCACACGCAGAGCTGTTGAAACCAATGTGTGGTTTTCATTTTTGAGTCAATGGTCTGATTCTTGAACCAACTCTTGCCACTGTCCCTGTCAGTCTGTTCAGTCGCTCCGTGTCTGACCCGTTGCAACCCCATGGACTGCAGCACGCCAGGCTTCCCTGTCCATCACCAACTCCTGGAACTTGCTCAAGCTCATGTCCATCGAGTTGGTGATGCCGTCCAACCACCTCATCCTCTGTTATCCCCTTCTCCTCCTGCCTTCAGTCTTCCCCATCATCAGGTTCTTTTCCAATGAGTCACTTCTTTGCATCAGGTGGCCAAAGTATTGGAGCTTCAGCATCAGTCTTTCCAATGAATATTCAGGGATGATTTGCATCAGGATTGACTGATTGGATCTCCTAATACTCTATGGAGCTCTCAAGAGTCTTCTCCAAGTCCCCAGTTTAGAAGCATTGATTCTTTGGTGTTCTCCCTTCTTCATGGGCCAACTCTCATATCCATACATGACTACTGGAAAAACCATTGCTTTGACTCAATGAACCTTTGTTGGCAGAGTAATGTCTCTGCTTTTTATTATGCTGTCTAGGTTTGTCATAGGTTTCCTTCCAAGGAGCAAGCACCTTTTAATTTCACCATCTGCAGTAATTTTGGAGCCCAAGAAAATAAAGTTTGTCACTGTTTCCATTGTTGCCCCATTTATTTGCCACGAAGTGATGGGGCCGGATGCCATGATCTTCATTTTTTGAATGTTGAGTTTTATGCCAGCTTTTTCACTCTCCCCTTTCACTTTCATTAAGAGGCTCTTTCGTTTCAACCCCTGGAGGCATTTCTTATTCCCCGTTCTGTCTTTTCTCCACCATGAGGGTCCCCATTTATAGTTTTTAACAACGTAGTTTCCCAACAGGCTCCTTCAATATAGTCTATACTTTCTTCCTCTTATATATATATTTTAACCAATCCATCCTTCAGTTCACTGATCCTCTCTTCAGCCATGTCCAATCTGATGTTAAGCCCAGAGACTGAGGTCTTAAATTCAGTCACTGTTATTGTAAAGTTTGAGAGTCGGTTTTGATTCTCAGAAATTTTTCCTTTTGTCAAGTATAGTTTTGAACAGGTGGCGCTGGCATCTGATACCTGTAGCATACCTCTGATATGCTTATATACATCTGATACCACTGGATCTGGTTCAGTTTTTTTTTCTCTTGGTCCTTTTTTTTGTTACACCCTCTTTTGCTTTTTTGATTGCATGTTGGACATTATGTTTGGAAAACCCTAGAGGTTCTGAGTGATGCTGCCTTCTCCAGAGTTTCCTCTGACACAGACCTACAGTGGGGACAGAGCTGTCTGTTCACTCAGGGCCTGAGGGACTTTAGGCTGGGGGGTCCTTGTAAGTTCAGTTCTCAGCAGCCTTCACCCACCTTCCCCCCCGACCCCAGGGAGGAGCTTTCCAGCATCTCCAGCGTCTGGAAGCCTGGGGTGCCTCCCAGGCCCCCCCTTCTCGGCAGGTTCCAAAGCCCACCGTCTGTCTGCTGAGCACCACGAGGTGACTGATACTCAGCATTCAGCCACTTATGCAGAGTGTTGGGTACGTTTTCTGACATCTGGACTGACTCGTCAGGCCTGCGCTCGATTTTTTGTCTCCACAGCCCAAGGAACCCTCCAGAGCTGTGTTAGCCATCCCCCTCTACTTGACTTTTTCCCTGCCTTTTCTTCACGGAGTCTGCTTTGCTCAGATGCCCGAGGGAAGGAGCGGCCCTCTCAGTCTCTAGCTCCCTCACTGGGCTTCCCTTTTGTTTAAAATCTTAGATTGTGGCTGCCTAAGGACCTCTTTTAAACCGTATTTAGCTTTTCTAGCTCTTGGTAGGCTGACCTACAAGCTGCTTGCATCTGTCACTGGAAGTGGAGACACCCTGGGGGTCTTCTGTCATCTGAAGCCACATGTAACAGTAACAGTAATTGTATAGATCAAGTTTATTTGATACTGGAGAAAACAAGAACCAGGGGTCCTTGCTTGGTACCCATGGTTGTGTTTCTGATCACAATCCCCAGCTTGCCCGGGCTGTTTCAGTGCCCCGTGAACTTGGGAAGGAGGTGGAGCAAGCAGCCCACACAGCCTGGAGACAGAGAAGCTGGTCTCCCCTCTTCCCTTGCCCCTGCCAGCCTAGGGCAGGCCTTGCAATGACGGGCTGCTGGTGGTGGAGGAGAAGGCTGAGGATGGAGGGGTTATGTGACCTGTACTCTGTGACATGGTCACATGTGGGTTTTCTTTTTCAGTTTGAAAAAATGACTGCTTTAAAAAAAGAAAAAAAGAGAAAAAATGACTGCTTTTAGTCTTCCCTCCAGTTTCACTTTAAGGTGGAAAATGAAGATTTTATTTGTAAAGTTGAGCACAGAGACCTTATAGTCTTTTTGAAAGCAACAGTTGAGGTTTTAAAAACACATCTCAGAGAACTCCAGTAGATAAAGCCCCAAAAAGAGAACGTGTTCAGGGTGAACTGTGGGTGGGACCCCAAACTGTACTCTGTCTCTCCCAGAGTCTGTAATTGCTGAGATGGGTGGATATAGGACCCCAAGCACCCTGGGGAACAAGGTCCTCAAGTGACAGCAGAGGTCCGGGCTGAAACAGGAGCAGTGTGGAGAGCCGCGAGGGTGGGAGTGGGGCCAGGAGAGGGGTGAGAGACTCAGGCGGTTTCTGGGAGGCGCTGGCTGTCATGGCTCGAGGTAGGGACACCCCTGAACCTCCACCTTGCAGCCCCCATGGGGCAGAGTTTTCTGGCATCCCAGGGTTGAAGTTAAGAGGGCAAGTTCGCAGCAGGTTGAAAGAACCCCTGTACCCACTGTGGGTTCATTTTAAGTGCCTGGAGTGGGGTTGGTCAAGCCCTTGCTGAGCTCGAGTGAGGGAGTCAGTCAGGGAGGACTGAGCTCAGGGTGAGAGTGAGGGGCAGCTAGCGTGGTGAGTCCTCCTCAGCCAGGTGGGTTCTGGGGACGCCCTTGAGTTCATCGGTGCCCTTTCAGTAGCCTCACTGGAGGCTTGTTTGTGGCTTAAAGGGGGCAGAAGCCCACTTAGAAGATGTGCTCATGAAAGGTTGTTGTTGAATCACACGAATACACTGGGATTCTTGGCCCCCGGAGGAGAAGAATTCAATCCGGGGCCAGAGACGAGGCTTGATTGCTCAGAGCTTTTGTGTAATAAAGTTTTATTAAAGTATAAAGGAGATAGAGAAAGCTTCTGACATAGGCATCAGAAGGGGGCAGAAAGAGTACCCACTTGCTAGTGTTAACAATGAGGTTATATAATCCAAAGAATGTCTGGAGGTTGTAAAAACCTCATCAGACCTACTCCCATAATTTACATTTTAAGATAACACTGTCCTCAGGCAAGATACATCCTTGTAAAGACCAGGTCTACTCCCATAATTAACATTTTAAGATAACAGAAGGTTGAATCCAAAGACTGTCCTTAGGCAGGATACATTATTGTTATATAATCCTAAGGAATGTGGAGAAAGAAAAAAAGTTTGTCCTTTCTTCCTCCTTGAGAATTCCAGACCCTTCTCTCCTTGGGGACCCCTAGACTCCCTACCAACCTGCCTAGGAAATGTCTCTCTCACTCATTCCCAGGGGTGGTGGTTTCTGAAGGAGTTTATACTGGTCGGTTCGACTGTGACCCAGTACCTTGCAGGCTCATGTTTGACAGGGGGCCTGAGCTGTGGGCACAGCCTTTCTTCTCCCACACCCCACGCTTACTTGTCATCTTTTTGGCAGCCCCTCCCCCCTCTCTGCACCCTTGACGGTGGGCCTGAGCCCAGCCCCCCTGTTACTACGGAGCCCCTTGTGACTGACAGCGTTCCGGTTTCGGGTTCCTGGGAGACGTGGTGGAGGCAGAGCCTTCGTGCCATTTCTCCTTGAGACAGCGGTGCTGGTGATCATAGTGTGAGAGCAGTGGTCATAGTGTGAGAGCGGTGTGTGTGACAGCTGTGTGTGATAGCAGTGTGTGTGAGAGCGGTGGTCATAGTGTGAATAGTGGTGGTTGTCGTGTGAGATCGGTGGTGATAGGTCAGGAGCCGAGGTATCCTACCGTGAAACAACGGTCGCCCCCGAGTGGGGGGCTGCCCCCATCTGTGAGGATGGGTCGCAGAATGGCCCGCCTGTGGGCGTTATTCCAGTGCTGCAACCCCAAGGCAAAGGCCAAGACAAGGAAGAACGTGGCCTCGGCCCACGTCCTGGAAGCAGAGTGGCCTGAGGTGAGAGCAGCCAGGGGCTGGGCCCGTCAGATTGGCCCTCACCCGGCGAAGCATTGGGGTTGTGTTTCATTTTGTTAGCATGGCTGTGGGCCCTGCCAGCCAGGGTGTTTTGGCCTTAGTGGGCAGGATCGACCCCAGCAGTTTACCTTGTAAGAGGTTGTGCAGGTGGTGCATGGAGGATGGGCAGAGGCCCCTCAAGAAGGGAAACACTGGCTGGAGGAGTCACTGGGGCACGTGGACTGAGCTATCCAGTCAGTCCTTGAAGCAGAAAGGCTAAGCCCCTTAACGTCTCCCTTCTTCCAAAGAAAGGATATACTGGCTGGAGGAGTCTCTGGGGCATGAGGATCAAGCTAGAGAGTCAGTCCTTGAAGTAGAAAGGCTAAGCCCGTTAATGTCTCCCATCTTACAAAACACAGACCAGTGCTTGCAGTATTTTAATGACAGGTACCTACTGCTTATGTGTATGACATACACCCTCATAGCTACACATGTCTACTACATGCCTCTTACAAGTGCTGGGCACTGTTCTGGGTGCTGATCACTCAGTATGTAGTAAGGGATACGTAGCCCAGGATTTTTTAATTTCTGCAAAGAAAAAGAGAAGAACAAAAGACTCCGTGTGGTTCAGTTTGAGCAAGTTCACCACGTGGATGGCCCTGCATGCACGCAAATTGTGGTAAACTACATATAACATAAATTTAACATTTTAACCAGTTGATTGAATGACTGGGTGGCTTCTGTGGAGTCAGACTAACAGATGGCCTTGGGGTGCCATCTGCCTTTCTCCCAGAGGAACACTCCAAAGCTTGGTGGCCTTGTAGACCTTCCCTTTATTCTTCACTCTCCCCAGTGGCTCTAGGTCATTGGTCTGTGTATCTTTTAAGAATCTCTTTATCCACTTTGTTTTTAGGCTTATGTTTTGGAAAGCTTCTCAGACGTCCCTGGGTCTTGAGAAGGCAGGCTTGGATTCCGGGTTCTCTCCTGCCGCATGCCTGCCAGGTCGAGGTGGAGGCCGAAGGCCGGTCTGAGTTGTGGTGGTCTGTGTGGGCTTGGGGTCAGTGGACCCCCTCTTCTCTGGAGGGCAAGAAGATCCTTTGTGTGGAGCCTGGAGAGACTTGACAGGGTCAGTCTTCACAGTCTCGCTCTCTTTTTAATTTATGTTTGCATTTAGTTTCTCCTTTAACTGTTTTCTAGGAGTTTCCAACTCCTAGTGAAGACCTCAAAAGGTACAAGGAGCAGCTTCTTAAAAGAGAAGCTGAAATCGCTCAGCTAAAAGCCGAAAGAAGCAACACCATGGTCAGTAGGGGGATTCTCACGTGTTGACATTTGCCCCACGGGGGTCTCCGCTAGCCTCCATGTTGCTGTCTTTAAACTTTATCTGATTTTCAAGTCATTTTTCACATATTCCCACTGAGCAGACAAGGGTGGATCAGTTCGGGGTTCTCATACCTTGCTTCAAATTTATGATGAGAGCTAATGTAGTGTTGGAGAAGGCAATGACACCCCACTCCAGTATTCTTGCCTGGAAAATCCCATGGATGGAGGAGCCTGGTAAGCTGCAGACCATGGGGTCGCGAAGAGTCGGACGTTACTGAGTGACTTCACTTTCACTTTTTCCTTTCATGCATTGGAGAAGGAAATGGCAACCCACTCCATTGTTCTTGCCTGGAGAATCCCAGGGAGGGGAAGCCTGGTAGGCTGCAGATCATGGGATCGCACATGACTTTTGAGCTTCTTGAATTCTTGTATATACATTTTTTTTCTGTAAGAAGTCAGAGTTTTATATGGTTAAAAAGCGTTGCCTGCGTACATGCTCAGTCATGTCCGAATCTTTGCAACCCTGTGGACTGTAGCCCACCACGCTCCTCTTTTCATGGGGCTTCCCAGGCATGAATACTGGAGTGGCTGTCCATCTTCTACTCCAGGCAATCTTCCCGACCCAGGGATCAAACCTGCCCTCTTGCATTGGCAGGCAGAGTCTTTACTACTGAGCCACCTGGGAAACCCCCAGTTAAAAAGCATTTGTTGGCATGAAGGTCTCAAGATTTATTATATTCTGTATATCAACTTGCAGTTAAAAACTGGGTAATAGAATTAATTTAGGATAACATTTTGTTCTCTCAAACATAGAATTTAAAGCTATTAACAACCAGATTTTCTTAACGTTAAGATCAATGAGAGACATTATAGGTGTTCTGTGACAGTATCCATGTATTAGGGTGAGTACACGCTAAGAAGTGTACTAACGTATATACACACATCAACACACAGTGACTCGGCCCCTCTTACTTGAGTTGAGAGCACGATTACGAGTAGCACTCGAAAGGTGTAGTTTGTTAGAAGAATTAGGTGCCACACATAAAGAGGTAAGTTTGATCAGTCATTGTGTAATTTCCGTGAAGGGTTTGTCATTTGAATCCTTTCATTTTAAAAAAGAATGAAAGCTGTAGTGGTGGGCATCAGATGTTATTTGTCATTCTGATTGAGGACCCACCCTCCTGGCTTATTTTAATGACTAGTAAACCAGACTTGTGGCTCAGAGCTTCAGGATCTCTTAAGTACCCCTTTTTCCAGCAGAAGACAAATTCTGACTCTAATCACCTGGTGGTATTCGGGATGGATAGCATCACCATGTATTTTCTTTTTATGTTGCGTTTTCAGTTTAGATTTGAATTTTTCCAGGTGTTTTGCTGTCTTTACTTATTTCTTTACTCTGATTCAATTTTTTGGTTTTAGCAGATGATTCTTAAAGAGGAGAATAACCAGGAAAAGATACTAACACACGGGGTGCTTGGTGTAAATCATGAGCAAGAAAACATGCCAAGCGCCAATGGAAAGGCAAGTCCTTGGTCTCGCTCTCTGTCTGGTTCTTGTCTTACCATCCAGTCTGTGTGGGGCTGTCAGGACCTCTCACCAGCATACCATGTAGGTCTGAGTGGTGGTGAGGGTCTTGTGAGCTCCTAGAGTGCAGAAGGCAGTTTTGACCTCACCAATTGCCCAGAAGTGCTGTGTTCCCTCCCTCTCAAAACAAGGGTGTCTAAGGCTTCCTTTCCCCCTTAGAGACCCTCTAAGCCACGAGGAAGACCTGGCTAAGGTGATTGACCTCCAGGAAGTCATAGACAAGCAGGAGCAGAGCCAGATGGAGAAGCACCTGGCAGCCCTCTCTGCCCACGTGACAGAGCTGAAGGAGGACCTGGACACTGCCAGGAAGGACCTCCTCAAGTCCGAGGACGTTAACAGGAAACTGCAGTGGGATGTCCGTGAAGTGAGTGACGGTAGCTGTGTCTGTTGTCCTGAGGTGGACTGTGGGTCTCTTGTTCTCCCGGTGATCACAGCCTTGGCATGGCTGTGTGAGCAAGAGCAGAGCTCCAGCGAGACCGCGACTGGCTGCCTCCCCGCCTTTGCGTTGAGATCTCTGGGGTAGAAGAGGCCTGGTCCAGGCGGTCCGTTGGCAGTGAACCAACATTAGGGCAGCCCTGGCGCTGTGCTGCACCCTGGGTGTGGACTCCTCATTTCTACAAGTTCTAGGGTGCCCAGTGTGTTCCTTTTTAAAAAATTCATTCATCCATTCATTCACTTATTGGTGTATAGTTGCTTTACACTGCTGTGTCAATTTCTGCTATACAGCAAAGTGAATCAGACATCTATCTATCTATCTATCTATCTATCTATCTATCTATGTATCTCCCTCTCTTTTAGATTTCCTGCCCATTTATTTCACCACAGAGCACTGAGTAGACTTCCCTGTGCTGTGCACTAGGTCCTTACTCGTTGACTTTATGTGTAGTATCAGTGCTGTATATATGTCAACCCGAGTCTCCCAGATCATTCTCCCCCTCGCCACCCCCCCCCCGACCCCGCAACTCCCTTTGTCAAATGTGTTCCTGATGATGCTGAAATTTCCTTCTGATTTACTCAGGCGAGTCTGGTGACATCTGTGGAGCCCGTTCTCCCAGAGAGATGGGAGCATGCTGTGTGGACTCTGCTGAGGCAGCTTGCCTGGCCATCTTCTCTAGTTTTCTGAGGTTCCGCTCCTTGAAGGGATGTGTGACAGTGATACTGGCAGTCAGACAAGTTGAGTGGCATTTGCTCACCCTCAGATCCTCAGGCCCAAGTTGTGTAACCATGTGGAATCATGATGTTTCTGGCGGTCGTGTCTGCGGGTGTCATGATTTATGAGAAACTACCTTAACGGTCACTGTGAAAACAGAAGGGTGCTGGGGGTTCAGGCCTCCTCCTGTGAGCCTCACCTCTCCTCTGTTCACAGACAGACAGCGCCCACCCTGCCCACCCCTCCCCCATGAGACCGTCTCAGAGAGAACCCCTCCAACATGTGGTACAGCAGGTGTCCTTGTTTAGTAGCTTGGTATGAGTAATTCTGTGTGAGAACTCAAAACAGAAATATTTGCACAGGTTTATATCAGCTATTCACACTACTCTTTGGCAACAGGAGATTAGGTGGAAGAGTTTAATACGTACAGAATTCTGGAAAAAGCGTTTTTCAGACCTTTCACTTTTAATGTTAGGACTTTGCCCACATTGGTTACCTAATGACCAGGGAGGGACCTGAAATGGATTTTAAACTGGGCCACAGGAGTTGTACCAGCAGCAAGTTCTGGTCCTGGTTTGAGCGTTTCATACACGTGGTGTAACTCTGCTTTAGAAGAACTAGGCTTGAGAAATCTGCGCCCAGTTGTGTTACACTTTGATCTGCTTGCCTCGTTCACAAGCCAGGTGATTCCTCCCACCATAGTCAACGAAAAGTCATGTCTCAGTCTCCATTCATGTAAAAAAGACTACAGGTTATTAACCTTCTGTGACTCTTAAGAAATAGCAGTGTCACAGTCTGTCAGGCCCCTCAAATGAATACACCCAAATATCAACTGGTCGCTCCCCCCCCCCCCCCAGTTCCAAATCTCCACCTGTGTTTTTGAGTGTTGTCAATCCTGAGACTACCACTCCGTGGTACCAAGTTTGACCCTAAGGAACAATGTTTATCTCTTCTCTCTCACTGGCCAAGCTACAGACACCCAGTCATACTGTCCACACACCAGACAGGCCCTTGTCACACACGACAGCGCTGAGGGGAGCTGCTCGGGGGAGTGGCCTGCCCGTGGTGGAAGGGAGCCCCTCGTAGCCTTGTCCGGTCCAGTTCGGCTCTCAGGGTTTCCAGGTTTAGAATCAGCTGGTGCTATGAAACAGCAAATGACACAGCCTGCACTGCTTGCTTTCAGGATGTAAAATGACTTGCACCAAAATGTTCAGAACAGGTTACAGGAGTAGTTATCAACTCTGAATATTTTAATTCTGAGAAAATATTCCCTAAGTGTCCCATAGCAAATAGAAGCACTCGGAACAATATTAAACCCTATAAACCATAGTGAATAAGAAGTTCCATCTCAGGTGTATAAAAGCTTCTGGAGGAAACATGGCAAGCCATTAACAATGATGAAGTCTGTAGAGAGAAGCTGGACTTGGGGCGGGGGTTCGGGTAGGGGGGTAGGACTCACTCTATTGCCCTCGATCCTCTCATTGCTTTAAACTGTATCCATGGAGCTCACTTGCATTCCTGGGCATCCCTCACATTCATTCCTCTACACCCCACTTCACTTCTTCACGGGGTAAAACAAGTCAAACGGGCCAAGTTTCTGAGTCACTTGACTCAACCTGGCAGCTGTGTGCTGTCGGCCATGGCAGTCACTCGCCTCGTGCAGCCCCTGAGCACGTGAGACAGGCTGGTGCAAACCTCGATGTGGAAATCACACAGGATTTCAAGACTTGCAGTGAAAAAAGGACGTCAAATAGCCTGTTGGTTTTTAGGAAAGTTTAGATTGCATATGTGGCTCATATTATCTTTCTAATGGACAGCACAGTCCACGTGAAAGGCTCACGCTTTGTCTCAGCTTTCGGGTGAACCCAGAAAGGATTACTCAGAATTCTGAACCACACACAATGGCCACACAGTCTAAATCCATCTATAATGCAAACACATTCAGTGTTCAAAACCAGATATGCTATACGTGTTACAGCAGTGGATTAGCCCTAAGGAAAATGTAACTCGATGTCTGCTAAGCATCTTTAGTGACTGGAACAACAAACCCAGCTCAATTCAGCTCTTAACAAATTTCTAAACGATTTAGAGATTTAAGTAGCTTGTTGTTTTGCATTTCTTCTAATTGCTTTTTAGCATTTTCATCTTCCCATAGGAGAGCATTCTGAAAAAGATACAAACAGCTTTAGTGTCAGTTCTTACAGACATTGCATGGACTGCGGGATGGCTACTCTTCTGTCTGAAAACATAAAGCACCTCGGGATGAGTGGCGGACCTCGCGCCCAGAGTGAAGTGCTGGCACGAGGATGGATGACAACTTTTAACACTAACTTGTACACAGACAATCTCCTCCTTCCCTGACTGATCACTTAGATACAAGGAGGCCAGGAGAAGTGAAACTGCTTTATACTTGCTTTTAGCTTTTTGCAGTTCAGTGGTCACTCAGGAAACTGGCGCAGGTTTCACATGCCAAATTCAAACCTAAGACAAAACTATCCCCACCTCAGGGACAGCCCACAGGTCAGGGTGAAGTGAGGGGACCACACTGTGTGGTCTCTAGTGAGGTGTGTGTTTCATCTTGGGTTTTGTGGGGGAAAAACGTGCCACAGAACTTGTAGTGACCATTGGTCTCTCTCAGACAAGCGTTGCCCAAACGCCAACCTCAGGGAAGGTTCTGGGCCTTGTCTTTAGGGCACTGGTGCAGCCGGGATAGGTTTTCACCGAACCTGAACCAGAGTGTTGCCCACTGAGCTGCTCTGGTGGAGGTTCTCAGCCATTTTTCAAAGGAAATGAAAAGAGAGAAGGCTGGAGTTGGAATATGAGAATACTTGCTTTTAGTTGATTCAGTCTTTTCTATCACATTATGTAAAAGATCCTGAACTAAACTTACTGATTTGACTGTGTCAGGCTTTAGCTTAGCTGCATCATGCGGGATTCCTTTGTCATGGTTGCCACGTGGTCTGTGGGATCTTAGCTCCCCAGTCAGCCATCGAACCTGCGTCCCTGACCTTGCAAGGCAGACTCTCAGTCACTGGACTGCCAGCAAAGTCCCAGAAATAAACTTCTAAGAAAGAAACGAAAAGGTAAGGGTGAACCTAGAAGAAAGTTCTAGCATGGTGGCTGGTAACACTGGGGCCATCAGTGGATCCGGCTCTCTGATGCTTTCTGTAAAGGTTGCAGGCACACATCTATGTCTGTTCCTTTACACACTGCCTGTGGATGCTGTCACGCTTATTCACTAGGATGAAATGCTGCTACTCAATTATTCATACCAGTAAAGACATTCACTCCGGGGCCCTCTATGGGAAGAGTTTTCCAACTCCTATCCTGGAGATTTCCCCACACACACACAGACCAGGCCAGGCCAGGCCAGATGCACCTCTTTCTAAAGAGGCCGTGGGGCTGGCTCACCTTATCCTCCAAAGCAGCCATTCTCTCCTTCAGATGAAGCTGAAGCTTCTCATCTGATTCGGATATAAGCTTATCCACGGTATCTGATAAGTGTTTATTGTGCTATTCATTTTTAATCTCTGCATTGCCTAATACAGGAAAAACAAAAACTCAGAAACTTCAAGAGCAAGTACGGTCTTTCTTTTAAAACACCAGGGAGCCATGACGTGAGCGGCCTGTGTCCTGGTTCCCGAGGCAGTCCCCTCCCATGGCCACCTCTGGTGGGCACTTAAGCATCACCAGAGCAGATGGGCAGGTGCAGAGGGAGGTAGGGACTTCACTTGTCAAAGGTCACTCCCAACGCTTCTCTTTGGCAGAGCACCTGGTGGACCTTACTGTCGCCAGACATTACTCGTCACAGGGGCTTGGGGAGCAAGCAGATTTACACTCAGAAACAAGCAGACTTTAAAGGGGATCAGCTTACACACATGTTGGTGGAGGAATTTCCCAGTATACAAACAGAATCTTGAGTCTGGATTAAGGGGGTAAAATGAATTCAATTTATAAAGCAAAAGGTGAGAAAACTCATTTTGGAAAAAAAGCCAGTGGAGATAGGCTTTCACATATTTTTCTTTACATGCAGCATCACTTGAATTCTTTGTAATAATTGCTGTTGTTCAGTTGCTCAGTCGTGCCTGACCCTTTGTGACGCCATGGACTGCAGCATGCCAGGCTTCCCTGTCCTTCACTATTTCCCAGAAGTTGCTCAAACTCATGTCCATCGAGTCAGTGATGCCATCCAACCATCACGTCCTCTGTCGCACCTTCTCCTCCTGCCTTTGCTCTTTCCCAGCATCAGGATCTTTTCCAAGGAGTGTGTTCTTCACATCAGGTGCCCAAGTATTGAATCTTCAGCCACAGCATCAGTCCTTCCAATGAATATTCAAGACTGATTTCCTTTAGGATTCATTGGTTTGATTGCCATACAGTCCAGGGGACTCTCAAGAGTCTTTTCCAGCACCTCAGTTGAAAAGCATCAACTTCACATCTGTACAAAAGCATCAACTTCACATCTGTACATGACTACTGGAAAATCTGTTTCTTTAAGTAGGTGGACCTTTGATGGCAAAATAATGATCTTAGTTTTTTTCTTTAATGTTCAGTTTCAAGCCATCTTTTTCACTCTTTTTCACCTTCATCAAGAGGCTCTTCATCAAGGTCCTCGTGGCTTTCTGCCATAAGGGTGGTGTCATCTGCATATCTGAGGTTATTGACATTTCTCCTGATAATCTTGATTCTAGCTTTTTCTTCATCCAGTCCAGCATTTCTCATGATGTACTCTGGATATAAGTTAAATAAGGAAGACGATAATATACAGTCTTGACTTACTCCTTTCCCGATTTTGAACCAGTCTGTTGTTCCATATCCAGTTCTAACTGTTGCTTCTTGACCTGCATACAAATTTCTTAGGAGGCAGGTCAGGTGGTCTGGTATTCCCATCTCTCGATGAATTTTCTACAGTTTTTTTTTGTGTGTGTGTGATACACACAGTCAAAGGCTCTGGTGTAGTCAATTAAGCAGAAGTATGTGCTTTTCTGTAAGTCTCTTGCTTTTTCAATGACCCAATGTATGTTGGAAATTTGATCTCTGATTCCTCTGCCTTTTCTAAATCCAGCTTGAACATCTGGAAGTTCATAGTTCACATACTATTGAAACCTGCCTTGGAGAATTTTGAGCATTACTTTGCTACCTTGTGAGATGAATGCAATTGTGCAGTAGTTTGAGCATTCTTTGGCATTGCCTTTCTTTGGGATTGGAATGAAAATGGACCTTTTCCAGTCTGGTGGCCACTGCTGAGTTTCCCAAATTTGCTGGCATATTGAGTTCAGCACTTTCACAGCATTGTCTTTCAGGATTTGAAATAGCTCAACTGGAATTCCATCACCTCCACTAGCTTTGTTCGTAGTGATGCTTCCTAAGGCCCACTTGACTTCACATTCCAGAATGTCTGGCTCTAGGTGAGTGATCACACCATCGTGAATATCTTGGTTGTGAAGATCTTTTTTGTACAGTTCTTCTGTGTATTCTTGCCACCTCTTCTTAATATCTTCTGCTTTTGTTAGGTCCATGCCATGTCTGTCCTTTATTGTGCTATCTTTGCAGGAAAAGTTCCCTTGGTGTCTATAATTTTCTTGGAGAGATCTCTAGTCTTTCCCATTCTATTGCTTTCCTCTATTTCTTTGGATTGATCACTGAGGAAGGCTTTCTTATCTCTCCTTGCTATTCTTTGGGACTCTGCATTCAAATGGGTATATCTTTCCTTTTCTCCTTTGCCTTTTGCTTCTCTTCTTTTCACAGCTATTTGTGTGGCCTCCTCAGAAAACCATTTTGCCTTTTTTGCATTTCTTTTTCTGGGGGGATGGTCTTGATTACTGCTTCCTGTACAATGTCACCAACTTCCGCCCATAGTTCTTCAGGCACTCTATCAGATTTATTCCCTTGAATCTCTTTATCACTTCCACTACATAATTGTAAGGGATTTGATTTAGGTCATACCTGAATTGTCTAGTAGTTTTCCCCACTTTCTTCAATAGAAGTCTGAGTTTAGCAATAAAGAGTTCATGATCTGAGCCACAGTCAGCTTCCAGTCTTGTTTTTGCTGACTGTATAGAGCTTCTCTATCTTTGGCTGCAAAGAGTATAATCTGTCTGATTGCGGTGTTGACCATCTGGTGATGTCCATGTGTAGAGTCTTCTCTTGTGTTGTTGGAAGAGGGTGTTTGCTATGACCAATGTGTTCTCCTGGCAAAACTCTATTAGTCTTTGCCCTGCTTCATTCTGTACACCAAGGCTAAATTTGCTGTTACTCCAGCTATTTCTTGACAAATTAAGGTGTGTGAATGTAAAGTCACTTCATTCGTGTCCCACTCTGTGCAACCCTATGTGCTGTAGCCTGCCAGTCTCCTCTGTCCAGGTATTCTCCAGGCAAGAACAATGGAGTGGATTGCCATGCCCTCCTCCAGGGGATCTTCCTGGCCCACATAATGGCACCTGTGAAGCTGCACAAATTAGGGGAGGTCATATGTATTTTCATTTTGTAATCTATGGCTTTGTACTATTAAAAGACTCTTAGTTCTTGGAGGATCTCTTCAGTATTGAAATGTTGCTGTGATGAGCTGTGACAGATGCCAGGATTCTTGGCCTCTGGAGGAAAGGAATTCGATCCAGGGCCAGTGATGAGGCTTGATTGCTCAGAGCTTTTTATGTAATAAAGTTTTATTAAAGTATAAAAGAGATAGAGCAAGCTTCTGATATATGTCAGGAGCCATCACGAGAGATCCCAACCATGACAAACGTCATGTGGAGAGGACCTGACAGACAAAGGAGGAACAGGACTCCAGCGATTCCCTGGATCTGCTCCAGCATCTACCCCAAAACTAAAATCTGTCTGTCTACTGTTTATTATATTATGCTTTTCACCAACTTTTTGACATTTATAGGGGGCTATCCCTGACCACCTTTTTCTGAAACAAATCAACTTAGGGCTCTAGTTTCTAAGTCTCCTGGGCTTGAAAGGAACATTTTTACTTTAACCCCTCTGTTACTATTTTAGCTTGTTTGGCAGGTTTATCCACATTCTTACAACTAATGCACATGATTGTTCACAACACCCCAAGCATAACCTTCGAGCGATAAAAAAGCTTTATTAAAATAATACTGCATTGTTGAGCCAATGTTTGCTGCCAAGTTTCCTTGTCCTTTACCCAATGTGCGCCTGGGAGTACATTAACAAAAATAGTTGGTATGCAAGAAAAACAAGCAGTAGCCTTGGCATTAGCAACATAAAACCCTTGAGTTAGCAAGTTCTTTCTTTGTTGTAACCCACTGTGCCTTTGTTCCATAAGAATGTATCTCTGTTTCTTGAGGGGGACTGCAGACTAAAAAGATAAAGGGAAAACAGGTTTTCTGGGTGACCAACCTTTATCAAGAAAAAGTTACAAAATGTTAACAGGCCACAGGGCCAGAAAATGGTGTGCACAACATAAGACCCTTGTTTATAAAAAGCTATGCAAAAAATGTCCTGCTTTTGATAAAGGTGAAACTGATGTAATGTTGAGCTGACTCTATATAACTCTGTATCTTTCACTTCTGGAAATGTGTAACTTAGGGTATAAAAGCTCCTTTTGAAAATAAAGCTACAGACCCAGCTTCATCAGAGCTTGGTCTCTCTGTGTCATTTTTTTTTTTTTCCTTTTCACTATTTTTTTTTCTCTCTGTTCTTTTTTTAGGATGACTACTTAAAACACAGGGGCTATCTGTTCACTTTTTGCCTGGGCTTCTAAGACCCAATCAGGAAGGCGTCCTGTGTCTTCACCGGGGAGAGGGCATCCTGCGTCCTAACACCACCTGAGAGGGCGCCTGTGGACTCCGTGAACAGAACAAGTTCTGTGTCAGGAACTTTATTGGCTTTCTGTGTAAACCAAGGAAGATTAAACCTATTTTTTCCCCTTTTATCTATCTTCTTTACTTTCTCTATTTGCCAATGCCGTTCTCCTGAGGGAATCCCTGGATCCAACTGGGGCTGGACCCCGCTAAGTGGCACCCAAAACAGGGTCCTGAAGGTAAGTCTCCCCCATTGTACAGTTTTTCGGATGGCTAGGACCCCACTCAGGATGGCACAGACCCCCCTGCATAAAATAGGTAAAGTAAAAAACAGTGGGAAGTAAAAATCTTTTCGACAAAGAGGTAAAAATGATAATTTTCTGACACGGGTAACAATGAGTCAAAAGAACAACAACTCTTTATAGGAGTAATCTTACAACTGTTAAACAAAAGAGGAATTAAGTTTAAGAAAGCTAATGTTCAATATTTTTTACATTTGTACAAGAGCATTGTCCTTGGTTTACAGAAGAGGGCACTGTTAACCTAGATATCTGGGAAAAGGTAGGGAAGCCCCTAAAAACTTATTACAATTTACATGGCCCAGAAAAGGTCCCCACTGACACCTTTTCTCTATGAAATATGATTAGAGACGCTTTAGATCCTGCTCATGAATCTGGTTAATCCACTACATTAATTGCCAACATGACTTAGTAATAAAATATATAAATAATTTACATTAATTTATTAAAATGTATTAATATTATTTTGTAATTAAATAATATATTTTTAATATTGATGTTTGTGTAATATAATATATAAATGTATTACATTTATTAAATAATGCTATTATTACATTATTGTATTATGTATTATATATATTAATTATACTTATGTATATACATATACATTATATATGATTAATATTTAATATTAGCTATGAATTACATTGTAATTATTTACATTACATAAATAGTATTACAAAAATGTATTGTAAATACTTACATTTACAATATATTACTTTAATTAATTAAAATGTACAATTATATAAATACATATGTTTATTTATGACAATGCATACATAATTATAAATTATTAATAAAAACAATTTGTTAATTGTTTATAATTAATATACTTCATCTCAAGATGAAAAAGATTTAAAAGAGGCAGCAGCCCAATACCATTCTAATGAAGATTTGTCTTTTTTAGCTAAAATTGCTCCTAAGAGCTTAAGAGAAACATCCCCAATCAGACCATCCATAAGATTCAGTCACCAAACAGTTAAAAGATCTCCGGAACAGGGAAAGAGAAACGTGGGCCAAAAAGTGTTCCTGTAGATGCTTTTGCTCTGTGGAATGTGATTAGAAATGTCCTGGACCCCCGTCATGAGGCTGTTAGATGGCCTGTGGGAGAGGCTATGGTGGTGGATGGTGGTGGGTCTTCACTTTCTGCGCAGATCATATTTTTCTGCCATTGATGAAGAAAAGGAGGGAGACTGTGCTCTACTTCCTGAGAAAGGAGGGGGCTTATAGGGCACTGCAGCCGGGCACCCTGGCGATCCCCCTCCCCCTCTGCGCAAACCAAAAACTTAATCACCACTTTCTGATTTAAGGCGATTGCCACCTCCGTTTGCACCTCCCAGGGCCCTCCCGATCTCTGAATCAGGAGGCACCTAACAAGTCAAGAGTCTTCGGAATAGTGTTTTATGTAGTGGTATCCGAGCCAATAATGAAACTTGTAACAGTAGTGGTCTGGATTCTTCAACAACAACAAAAAAATGATAATAATCCTGGCTTTAAAATCTGTCTTATCTCCTGGTAGGCCTTATCACACCTCATCACTGGACCTGGCTTTTTTCCCTCAGGCTTTCCTAGGTATTCTTGCTCATTTTTCATGTGAAACTTAGAATCAGTTTATCCTGAAAATCAGTCTGAATGGCTGTTAATTAGGATTGCATTAGATGTTAGACTAATGAGAAGTGACATGTATATGACATTCAATCTGATCATTAAGAATACTGCGTGTCTTCACAATGACCCAAGTGCTTGCATGTGTGTAGTTTCCTCCAGATGGTGTTGAAGTTTCCTTTATATTCCCTCTGGAAACACTGGGCATCTATACTGGAGATGCGGCATGAATGCAACAGATACAAATTCCTGCCCTTGGACTTTTGGCTACCTGAGGTCATGAAGATATTCCCCTATGTCATCTACCGGGTTTTCTTTCCTTTCCACTTAGGTTCACTATTCACTTGGAACTGACTTTTGTTGGATCGATTTTATTCCATCTAGATGGGCAGTTAACTAAGCAGCATTTACTTTAAGTCTTCGTGCCTGCTCACTGGTACTGAGTCAGTGAGTGAATGAATGAAAGTCACTTAGTCGTGTCTGACTCTTTTCAGCCACCTGGACTGTACACTCCATGGAATTCTCTAGGCCAGAATACTGGAGTGGGTAGCCTATCCCTTCTCTAGTGGATCTTCCCAAGCCAGGAATCGAACTTGGGTCTCCTACATGGCATGAAGATTCTTTACCATCTGAGCTATCAGGGAAGTCACTGGTACTAGTACTGTAATAAAGCAAGTACTCATGTATGAGTAGAACTAGATATATCTCAAAGACAGAATCAACTTTATTTTCTTCAATTCATGTCTGGAGCTGGTGGAAGGAACGAGCCAAGAATGGAATCGTTGTTTGGGCCTGAGAAACAATAAGCAGTGACTACTATGGGGGAGGGGTGGGGGTGCACCTGCAGGAACAGAGTAGAGGGGGAAAGTCATGGCTGTGGCCCTGCTGATACTGAGGCAGATCTTAGACTTCAGAATGAAGATGGGAGGTAGGCAGGTGGAGATGAAAGTATCAAGTTATATCTCTGAGCACAATTCCCTTTACAAAATTAGTTCTCTGAAAGCAAAAAAGTATTAAGATCCTCCATGTAGTCAAAAATCTGTGTACACTTTATAGTCAGCCCTTTATAACCTCGGTTTAATGTCTGTGGATTCAAAAACCATGGGACATGCCATAGCATATATTTATTGAAAAAAAATACAGGTGTAAGTGAACCTGTGCAGTTCAAATCTGTGTCGTTTGAGGGGTAACTGTGTTTGTAACGCATTTTGCTTATCCATTGCCCATGGATGAACGTTTGGGTTTCATCTCCCTTTTGTCTGTTGTGAATGGTGCTGGTATGAATATTCGTGTACAAGTATCTGTTGGAGTCCCTACTGGCAATTCTTTTGGGTTTAGACCTAGAGTAGTTTTGTTTCAGGAAGGAAGACCCCTTCCAGGGCCCGAAACTGGGCTCTTGTCTAACACTCAGAAATGAATTGTCCAAGGAGACACATATGTTGACAAAGCAAGAGATTTTATTGGGAAAGGGCACCCGGGTGGAGAGCAGTACTGTAAGGGAACCCAGGAGAACTGTGCTGCCATGTGGTTCACAGTCTCAGGGTTTATGGTGATGGTATTAGTTTCTGGGTGGTCTTTGGCCAATCATTCTAATTCAGAGTCTTTCCTGGTGGCGCACGCACCGCTCAGCCTAGATGGATGCTAGCGAGAGGGATTCTGGGAAGTGGACGGACACACGGTGTCTCCTTTTAACCTTTCCCAAACTCTTCCTGTTGGTGGTGGCTTATTAGTTCCATATTCCTTATCAAGATCTCCTGTCATAAAACAACTCATGCAAATGGTTACTATGGTGCCCGGCCAGGGTGGGCGGTTTCAATCAGTGTGCTTCCCCTAACAGTTTTGCCAGCTCATAGGTCAATTTTAACTTTTTGAGGAATGTGTGAACTTTTTTCCACAGTGGCCACATCATCTTCCATTCTCCCCAGCAAGATACAGGGTTCCAGTGTCTCCACGTTCTCCCACCACTTGTTAATCCTGTGCACTCTTGTCATATTCTGTTGTTTCTGATCTTTACATTGAAGCTATCTTAGATGTGAGATAGTTTCTCATTGTGGTTTTAACTTGCATTTCTCTAGTGACAAATCATGTTAAGTATCGTTTCATGACCTTAGTATAATCTACATGCAATAAAACTTAAGGGTATAGTTTTATGATTTCTGACAGATAAATACACCCATGTACAGCCACCACAAGCAAGATACAGAATGTTTCCATCACCACAAATCTTCTCTTGTCCTTTTCCCAACCACTTTGATCAACACCAGGCAGCCAATGATTTGCTGGTTTCGAGAGATTAGATCTATTGTCTAGGATTTCAGAAAAACCAGATCATGTGTTTGCATGTGTGTCAGACTTCTTTTGTTTGGCATAATAGGTTTTCTGTTGTTGCTTTTTGTTTGTTTTTAAATTTCCTTAATTTATTTCTAATAACTGTCAGGGCTTTTCCTGAAAAGGAAATGTCCCCATTTTTTATAACGTTTATCAGAAATATATGGATACTATTTTATTTTTTATGCTGTCTGTGGCATTCGTAATTTTTCATTTTTTTAAAAAATTTGGCTACGCTTTGTCTCAGTTGCAGTTTGTGGGATAAAGTTCCCTGACTATGAATCAAATCTGGGCTCCCTGCTTTGGGAGTGCAGAGTCGTAGCACCAGGACCACCTATTTGTTTTCTCTCTCTTTTTTTAAATTGTGTTATAGTCATTTTACAATGTTACATTATTCTCTGCTGTACAATGAAGTAAATCATTTATATGTGCATAAATATCTGCTCCCATTTGAGCTTCCCACCCACCCCCTCATTCCTCTTCTTTAGGTCAATGGAGAGCACCAAGCTGAGCTCTGTATATTAGACAGCTGCTCTCCACTAGCTGTCTGGTTAAAGACCTGAGGATTATTAGAAATAAATAAAGGAAATTTAAAAACAAACGAAACAACAGGAAACGTACATCCTAGCAGGGCATGCATGTCCCTGCTGGCCTCTCAGTTTGCCCCTCCTCCCTCCCCTGCTGCGTCGTCAAGGTCCTTCTCTGTGTCTGTGCCTCTATGTGGGCTCTGGAGATAAGGGCCTCAGCACCATTTTCCATATACGCTGTGCTTAGCTGCTCAATCCCATTCATTCTGTTGCCTGCAAGGCTCCTCTGCCAAAGGGGATTCTCCACACAACTATACTAGAGTGGGTTGCCATGCCCTTTTCCAGGGTGTCTTCCCAAACCAGGGATCAAACTCAGGTTTCCCACATTGCAGGCAGATTCTTTACCGTCTGAGCCACAAGGGAAGCCCAACAATAGTGGAATGGGTAGCTTATCCTTTCTTAGGGGATATTGCCAACCCAGGAATTGAACCAGGGTCTCCGGCATTACAGGAGGATTCTTTACCAGCTGAGCTACTATGGAAGCCTATAGATAGACAGATAAACGTATAAATTCATATATACGAATAAATATATATGAAGATACAATATATGTTTTTGTTTTTCTGTCTCATTTCACTTTATGACTGACCGTCCATCCACATTTCTTCAGAGGACGCACTTTCATTCCTTTAATGCCTACATAATATTACACTGTATATATGTAGCACTCTTCCTTACCCATTTCTCAGCTGATGGACATTTAGGTTGATTCCATGTCCTGCTGCTGCTAAGTCACTTCAGTCGTGTCTGATTCTGTGCAACCCCATAGACGGCAGCCCACCAGGTTCCCCCGTCCCTGGGATTCTCCAGGCAAGAATACTGGAGTGGATTCCCATTTCCTCCTCCAATGCATGAAACTGAAAAGTGAAAGTGAACTCAGTCAGTCCTGTCCAGCTCTTCCTGTCCCCATGGACTGTAATCTACCAGGCTCCTCCGTCCATGGGATTTTCCAGGCAAGATTACTGGAGTGGGTTGCCATTTCCTTCTCCAGATTTCATGTCCTAGTTATTGTAAATAGGGCTGCAATGAACATGACCGTGCATATGTCTTTTTGAATTATGGTAGTCTCAGCAAACCCAGTGGGATTACTGGGTGGTATGGTAGTTCTCTTTTCAGTTTTTTAAGGAACGTACATACTGTCTCCCAAAGTGGCTATGTCAATTTACATTCCCACCAACAATTCATGGGGTCACAAAGAGTCGGACATGACTGAGTGACTGAATTGAACTGAACTGAATAGTGATAGAATATTGAGTGATGTTGAGATTCTGTTGTGTTTGGTATTCCATCCTATGACTTACTTATACAATGCATAAGTACATTTGAATAGATTCTGATTGACCCTTTGTGCTATATAAAGTGACAGGCTTAGACAAATGCATATTGACAGGTATCCATCCTAAATGATCACTTCCAATTCCCCACTCCGTGATCTGCTTATCATCTACGTAGATTTACCTTTCCAAGAATGTCACAATGGGGTCATACTGGGTGCAGCCTTTTCAACTGGATTCTTTCACTTAGCCATGTGCATCTAAGATTTATCCCTGTCTTTCAAGGGTTGATGTTTCACTCCTTTTCACTGTTGAGTGTTATTCCTTTGCATGTATATAAGAGGAAAACAAATTTCCCTCTCCCCTTCCAGGTTCTTGGTTGAGCCCTCCTTCTCCATCATTAAACACAAATTATCAGGAGAAAGAAATTTAATGAACATGTATACCTTTTGCATAGAGAGGAGATGCCAAGGAAAACTGAGTCACTCCCTGAAATGACCAAAGACTTCACCATAAATAGCTCTTCAACCCCAAACAGAAGAAAAACCCTGAGGGGAAGGCAGAGGCCATTTATGGCAGGTTATCATGCAAAGCACAGTAAATAAACAGATGATTGTTTGCAGATTTAAGTCCTGACTTCTTCACTGATAAGAGTTCCTTCCTTGAGATGTAATTATTCCTCTCCTAGGTTCAAAAGGGGACACCCTTACAAATGGAGATTTCTCTAATAAATGTAAATGTACCTCACAAAAGGGCAACCTCAGTCTTCCCTGGTGAGTTAGCTGCTAAAAATCTGCCTGCTAATGCGGTGGACACAGGTTCTATCCCTGATCCAGGAGTATGCCACATGCCTCAGAGCAGCTGAGCTCATGCACCACAACTACTGAGCCAGAGCTCTAGAGCTGGGGAGCCACAACTACTACATGCAGGCGCCACAACTACTGAAGCCTGCACACCTAGAGCCCACGCTCTGCAACAAGAGCAGAACCAGCTCTCCACAGCTAGAGAAAGCCCTCTCAAAGCAACGAAGACACAGTGTGGCCATAAAGAAATGAACACATTAAAAAAAAAAAAAAATAGGGGGCAACCTCTACTCAGAATTTATTATTATTATTATTTTAAGTTAAACTAAACTAACTCATGTCAGACATAATTTGGGGTGGTGTGTTCTGGTCCCCTTGATATCTGTGTACACCAATTTGCTTGCACATTCATCTACTGAAAGATATCCTGATTTCTTCAAGTTTGTAGCCATTGTGAATAGAACTGCTGTGCAAAACTGCATCCTTGTTTGCATTTGGACATAGAATTTCAGAGCAACTGCATAAATACTGAAAGCATGATTGTTGGATCCCAAGGTGAGACATGTTGAGCTTTGGGGAAAACTACCAGACTGTCTCTCATGGGGGCTGTACATGCATTCCACCAGCAATGAGGAATTGCTGTTGTTCCTCACCCTCCAGCAATTAGTATTATCTTATATTTGGAGTTTAGCAGTCCTAAGAGGTGTGGTGTGATATATCACGATTTTCATTTGTAATTCCCTGATTGTACATGATGGTGAGCCTGTGTGCTGTACATGATGGTGAGCCTGTGTGCTATTTATTTTTAACAACTAAGGACATTATGACATGTGTTGCAAATTGAGTAAAGTTCGAAGTCATATGCCAAGTGAAACAAGCTAAACAGAAATGGACAAATAATCTATGATTCCACTGTGAGATGTCCAGATAAGTCCATTGCAAAAACAAGGTAGAATAAGGCTGCCAGGGGATAAGGGGAGTTGGACCTGTTGGACTTGAACAAGGGCCAGTGACCGTGCACGATGATGGTGGTGGTCAGTCAGTCAGTCAGTCAGTTCAGTCGCTCAGTCGAATCTGACTCTGTGACCCCATGAATCACAGCATGCCAGGCCTCCCTGTCCATCACCAACTCCTGGAGTTTACCCAAAGCATGTCCATTGAGTCAGTGATGCCATCTAACCATCTCACCCTCTGTCATCCCCTTTTCCTCCAGCCTTCAATCTTTCCCAACATCAGGGTCTCTTCAAATGAGTCAGCTCTTCGCATCAGGTGGCCAAAATGTTGGAGTTTCAGCTTCAACATCAGTCCTTCCAATGAATACCCAGGACTGATTTCCTTTAGGATGGACTGGTTGGATCTCCTTGTAGTCCAAGGGACTCTCAAGAGTCTTCTCCAACACCACAGTTCAAAAGCATCAGTTTTTCTGTGCTCAGCATGAGACACAGGACACAGCCAGCAGTAACACCTTCTCACACAGATTCCCAGTCAGTGCCTGTCAACCTTCTACACCCTTGGTTTCTCTCCTTTGGGTCTGAGAGCTCAAGGCCTCATGAAATTGAGGTGTTCTCCTTCTCAGAAAATGGAACCTAGCACACAGCCCCATGCCTCATTTTGCCAGCCAAGGCTATCAGCTCCTCTTACTGAAGAGCCATGTGTCACACGTGTCCTATAGAAGTCCTCAAATTAACAACAATGCCAACAAGAAGACCTAGGGTGGGGGAGGGCTGAGCTTAATGAAATTATCACCAGATGCACCAGACTGCCAGCTGCTAAGGTATGTGGCATCAACTTCCCACTGGCCTGACATCTTGGAGGTCATGTCCTCAAACTGGTGACAAGACACCTATGAGGGACACTCTGGCAACATGATCAGCAGGTAGTGAGACCTGGAGGGAAAAGTGGAAGTGGACAGAAGGTGGATCCTGCAGCAAGAGCAGGTTCTCCAAGTTGCTGTGCTTGGCGTGTGCTATGCTTAGTTGCTCAGTCATGTCTGACTCTTTGCGACCTCATGAACTGTAGCCCTCCATGCTCCTCTATCTATGGGGATTCTCCAGGCAAGAATACTGGAGTAGGGGATCTTCCCAACCCAGGGATCAAACCCACGTCTCCCGCATTGCAGGCAGATTCTTTTACTGTCCAAGCCTTCCCAGAAGAGAGATTGTAAATGGAACTGAGTAAAGGTCAGGTTATTTGACCAGAGACCAAGCCCTTGGCCTCTGAAAGCTCTTGCATTTTTATTTGCTTTGCTCTCACTACTGTTTCTTGACTTTCCAAGAACTTCAGAAGGTTAGGGGATAGGGAGAGGAAAGCAGTGAATGATCAAGGAGAATTGTAGTCCTACAACTAAACTACGATCCTAAGATATTGTTTTATATCTTATATAAGACTTATATAAAAAGACTTCCACCGCCACGAACCCAACTCAGGAGATATTCAGAGTTTGAATGTTGCCAAAGAAATTTTCATTTCCTTCTTTCATATTGCATAATGCATCCTCCTTAAATTTCAGTCTCTAAAATCTAAATTAATGGGGACACCTGCTTCTAGCAAATGCAGTCAGTGTTGTCTTGCCACCACCAGTATGCAATCATAAAACCAAAAGAAGAAAAAGAGGAGTAAAAAGGACAACATGGTACAGCTTCCAGAAACCAGACCCCCTTTCCACACCCATCAGGCTTCTTCCCATGTGTTGCAATATGCTGTCATAATTCAACTGCAAATACACGTGTGTGCTCAGTCATTTCAGTCATGTCTAACTCAATGCATCCCCATGGACTGTAGCCCACCAAGATTCTCTGTCCATGGGATTCTCCATGCAAAAATACTGGAGTGGGTTGTCTTGCCCTCCTCCAGGCGATCTTCCTGACCTAGGGATCAAACTTTTATCCCTAGTCTTCTGTGTGTCCTAAATTGGCAGATGGGATCTATACCACCAGAGTCACCTGAGAAGCACCCTGCTACAAATATACTTAACAGTAAATGCACTCCAGGCCTGTTTGGTCTCTCGTCAATCAAAAACCACCAAGATTTGGTCAGAACTGAAAAATTCAAACAATAAAATCTTTGTAAAGACAAACTACACTCAAGGAATCTGTATGCCTCCGACCAATTCAGCCACAAACGACACCAAAGGGGAGAGTCTAACTCTTTCTGGGGAGAGGGGTGCCCCACTCCCAGCCCAATGGTTGTTAGGTCCCCCAGCATGGCTTTTGCTCTAGGCCAAAGCTGTCCAGTGAAGTGTACTATGGACTACAAACTCAAGCTCCATATAATACCTTAAATTTTCTAGTAACCACATTTAAAATCATAAAGAAGCAGATGAAATTAATTTTCAAATTATATTTTAATCCAGTAAACACAAAATATTATCATTTCAACATGTGATCAATATGTCACATGTCATGTCTGGCGTGCAGGTAATTCTGACCTTATTTTGATGACTAAATACATTTCTTTCTAAGACAAAGTGCCACTCCTAGGATGGGAAGCTAAAATGGGAACCCCTTTACCTTGGGAGTAAGCCTGTCAGGTAAAAAACAAGACATTTAGTTAAGTTTGGTTTTCAGTGAATAATTTTTTAGTATAAGTACATCCCAAGTATTGCAGGAGATGGACTTCTACTAAAAAAAGAGAAAAAAAAGTTTTCATTGTTTCCCTAAAATTCAAATTTAACTGGGATTTGTGTATTTCTGTTTGGTAAATCCAGCCACCTAAAAAGCATGATTAGAACGGATTGCTTCTATAGCTAAAAGAGAGTACGTCAGAGGTGAGTGAACACAGCTCTCTCCCATCAGGGCCAGAGTTAACGATCATGGAAGGATGACGTGTCTTCAGGGGGCCAGTAGAGTTCAGAAGTGCAAAGGTGCGTCTTCCTTGGCCCAGCACAGACAACAAGGTACTGGCAACCCCACAAAAGATGAGGAGATAAAGGCAGAGGAGATGAAGGCAGAGGGAGAAAACGTGGCCAGTTCAGGAAGCAGCAGAAGGTGATGGTGCCCAGGAGGTCACAGGCCAGCCTGCTGGGGAGCCTCACAGTTCAAGGTGTGAAGTGCTCTTCCCAGGGTCCAGTGGTGATCACACCTGCAGGAAGGTGCACAGCTAATCAGTAGGGGGCACTGAAGCCGAGTGGCTACTCTGCTCCACCCTTGTTTCTTTTCCATGAAGGTAACAAACTATCTGTACATCCTGTACTCCCATGAACCGTGTACAAGACCTTGATCTTAATGTAGCATCTGCACCTTTCCAACCTGCTGTAGGATTTTCTTTACCAATCAAATTGCTCTTTATTTTTACTTTGTGTACTAAGAACTCTCACAATGGGTGATGAGAGAGAAGTATCATGTCCAACTTATTAGATATTCCTTAGTATCTTCCAAGTGAGAGTGGTGAAACATGCCCCCCAAATTCCTAAAATTCCTCAGAATTGCAAAACAGTAGTACCTGGTTAAAGCTAAGGAGCACGGTGGTCCCAGAACCTTGGGGGAGATGTGTTTCAGGTTAATTTAGTATTGAGCATGTGTATGGCTTGGAGGAATGATTCAGAGCATCTCATACAGTAGATCAGGGTGGACCTTAAGAAACTCCAGTTTTAACCACTTCCCAGGTGATGCTAACATGGCTGGTCCAGTGATGACACTTTGAGAACCACTGACTTACACAAGGAGACAGCTTCCACAGAAACTGAAATGGCACTTTTTGAGACACTTACTCTATTCTATTCTGAGAGCTTCCTCACATGGAAAACCCAGATGCCAACTTGAAAATTAGCAGAGTAGCTCTTCCACAACTAAGGTTGTAAAGAAAAAACAATATGGAGATGCATTGGAAGGGAGAGATAGAGTCTAGTCAGGACCCATACTCCTGATGGGTGACCCAGAATTAGGAGGGGACATTACCAACTTGGTATCTTCCCTGGGAGGACATGCTGAGCACCTGAGCCCTGGTGACCTGAATGAGGAAGACAAGCCCCCATATCTTGATTTGAAACCAGCAGAGCTACGTCTGGGAGAGAGCTTGGGGCTGTACTAAGCCAAGACCCCATGCTTAATAGGTTAGTGCCAAACTTACTGATGCTGAATGTTGTCAGTAATGACGCTCAATGTAGCCACAGGTCACATGGGAAAGAGAATTATATACTAATTTTAGGACACGTGCCAAAGGGGCAAGGATTTCTTGAAACTTCATCCAGGGATGAAATCACTTGACATTTAAAAAAATCCTCCCTGTACCCAGCTGTCCCAGTGCTAGCAGGAGACTTTTCTGACATTCCTAACTTACCTTGCTAGCACTGCTTGCCCTGCTATGTCTCTGCATTCCCTGTGGAACAGACATATCCAGCCCAGCCATGCCCACAACGCTCCTCCAAAATGGCTTTGCCCTCAAGGGCCTGGATTCCCACACAATCGCCTCCTTTCCTACCATTCACAGTGGGTGGACTCAGCTGTGACTTGCATCCCCTCAAGGTGATTCCCACTCCAGGTCAGCTCCAGCCAGAAGTACACCTGCAACTGTTGAGGTGGGGCTTACATTCAGCTGCACTGGGGGCCAGCCAGACCCACCAGCATGCCCAAAGCAACGCGGGTACATCTAACAGAACACCAAACTCAGCCTACACAGGAGACACCCTGGATTTCCTGTCTCTGGTGACCTGGGGGAACTGTTCCTTTGGGCTGCATAGGAGACACTCTACAAAAATCCACGTCTTCAACATGGAGACATAGTTCATCTACCTAATATTAATGCATAGAAACAAAAAGGCAAAATAAAGAGACAAAGAATCTATGCTAAATGAACAGCTAAGATATAAACTCAGAAAAAGAACTAGACAAGATGGAGATAAATAATCTACATCAAATGACTGCAAAGTAAGGGTCATAAAGATATTTACTGGGTCTTCCCTGCTGGTTCATTTGTTAAGATTTTCCGGACAATGTAGGCAACAAGGATTCAACCCATGGTCTGGGAACTAAGATCCCAGGCTGTGGGGCAAGTAAAGCTGCATGTCACAGCTGTTGAACTCATGCACCTTAGAGCCTGTGCTCCACAAGAGAAGACAGAACGATGGGAAGCCCACGCACCAAAACTGAGTGCAGCCCCCATTCTATGCAACTAGAGAAAGCCAATGACACAGCAAGCCCCAGTGGACCCATTAAATAAACGAATAAAAGATATTTACTTCTATCAGGGGAAGCATGAAAGAACGGAGTGAGAACTCCAGAAAGAGGCAATAAGTATAAAAAAGAACTGATTATAGTGGAAGAATATAATAACTGACATGAAAAATACAGCAGATGAGTCAACAGATTGGATGATTCAGAGGACAGATCAGTAAGCTGACACACAGAGCAGTGCCGGTGCACTGGGCTGACTCAGAGGGAGGGGGCAGGGCCTCAGGACGGGGAGCACATGTGCACCCGTGGCGGATTCATGTCAGTGTATCGCAGAACCACTACAGTACTGTAAACTAATTAGCCTCCAATTAAAATAAATACATTTATATTAAAAAAGAAAAAGAAAAAGAAAAACAAAGTAGTGGAAATCACCCGATCTGAGCACCAAAAAGAAGAAAATAAGCCAAAAAATTGAGGATAGTTTAAGGCATTTGGTGGATAATATCAAGCATACTAACATTCACATTATAGGAATTCAAGGAGAAGAGAGAAAGATAAACTCTCCCTTGAAGAAACAATGTCTGAAAATTTCCCTATATTGTTGAAGGAAACACACCCATGTCCAAGAAGCACAGAGAGTCCAACACAGGGTAAACCAAAGGAGAAACATGCCAAGACATATACTAATCAAACTAAGAAAAACTTAGCAAAAAGAGAAACTATTAAAAGCAGAAAGGGAAAAGCAACAAATAACAAGGGAATCCCCATAAGTTTAAGAGCTGATCTTTCTGAAGAAACGCTGCAGGCCAGAAGGGTGTGGCATGATATACTTAAAGTTATGAAAGGGAAAAACTTACCAGCAAGACTACTCCAACCAGCTATGATCTCATTCAGATTCAAAGAACTCAGTACCTTTACAAATAAGCAAAAGTTAAAAAATTCAGCACCACCAAAGTAGCTTTACAACAAATATTAAAGGATGCACTCTAGGCAGGAAATAGAAGGGAGTGAATAGACATGGAAAAAAAAAAAAAGAATAATAAAGTAAATAATAGTATCATGCATAGCAATAATTACCTTACCTATAAATGGATAAAATGGTCCAACTGAAACACAGACTGGCTGAATGGAAACAAAAACAAGCCCCATATAAATGTTGTTGATAATACATCCACCTCAGACCTAGGGACACACACAGACTAAAACTGAGGGCCTGGAAAAAGGTATTCCATGCAAATGGAAATCAAAAGAAAGCTGGAGGGGACATTGCCTTTTCCGTCAGAAGAGCTAAGAATCCTGAATAGGCAAAGCAGCATATGGTGGTGCTTGTGGGGGTTTTTAGACTGAATAAATTATTCTAACAATATAAGAAACCGGAGAAGGAAATGGCACCCCACTCCAGTGTTCTTGCCTGGAGAATCCCAGGGATGGGGGAGCCTGTGGGCTGCCGTCTATGGGGTCGCACAGAGTCGGACACGACTGAAGTGACTTAGCAGTAGCACTGGTAGAAATACAAGAAACAAGCCCAGAGGTTAAGAGAGGATCTCCAAACCTACCTTCAAACAGGAAGTTTTGCTCCCTTGAATGTGGGTGTGTGAAACAGCATTTGGGAAGGGAAAAGGTGTGTCATGAATATTTTTTATGCAGAGGACAAAGCGGTGTGTAGAGAGGATGTGCAGGCACGTCACAGGACACTGAGTACATGGACACATGGACTGGACTCTCAGCCCTGCTCTGGGGGCATCACACTATCTCTACCCCTGACACAGGGTGAGCAGCTCGCACGTATCCTGGAGAGTATGGTCACATGATCTGGACCTGGCCAATCGGTGTGTTCCATCCTCCCTGGCCACCGTGAGTGGCTCAGGACTGGGGCGGTGACCAATCAGGGCCCAGGGCCGGGCCTCACTCTGGAATCAAGGGAAGAGGAGGGCTGGTTCTGCCGGAAGGAGTGAGGCCGGGGGAGGTCAGGCTACAGCCGTGGGAGGGGAGTGAGGTCAGCCTGGCTCAGTTGGTGGCCTTCCTGCACCCGTCAGGGCAGAGCCGCTGGCCTGAGAAGGAGGGCGCTGCTGAGCCCAGGGGTTGAGAGCGCCGGTTCCTGCTATGGTCCCGGAGCTCCCCTGAGACCGGAGGGAAGCCGTCTGCCTGTGAGTCCTCTCCTGCTTGTCTGTCAGCTTGTTTGAACCACACTGGATTTTCTGTCCAGCTGGCTACGTGGAGACCCTGGAAATGCTCCTGGGTTTTGGCTGGCTTCAGGGAAGAAATGCCAGATGACACTGGGAGACTCCAGTTTAATCTGGATTCAGGTCATATCTCTTGAAAGTGAAGTGAAAGTCCCTCAGTCCTGTCTAAATCTTAGCAACCCCATGGGCTATACAGTCCATGGAATTCTGCAGGCCAGAATACTGGAGTGGGTAGCCTTTCCCTTCTCCAGGGGATCTTCCCAGTCCAGGGGTTTAACCCAGGTTTCCTGCATTGCAGGAAGATTCTTTACCAGCTGAGCCCCAAGAGAAGTCCAAGAATACTGAAGTGGGTAGCCTGCCCCTTCTGTAGCAGCTCAGCGTTCCCAACCCAGGAATCAAACCAGGGTCTCCTCATGGCAGGAGGATTCGTTACCAGCTGAGCTATCAGGGAAGCCCAGTATCTCTTAAGGCCAGCTATTCATTGATATCTCTTAAGGCCAGATATTCATTGATATCTCTTAAGGCCAGATATTAATTGTAGGATTACCCTAATTAGTCTTCATGGGATTAAGCTGGCAACCTGCTAAGGTAGCAATTGATGTCCTTTATCTAGAGGACAAAACGGGGGCTCAAAGAAGTGGGTAACACAGCTACAGCAAGGAAGTGTGTACCTAGACAAAACCCCAAGATCTGCTGTTAGAACTCAGGGAGCCATGTAGTGTGGCTTGTCCATGTGACAGGAGTTAAGGCACCCAGCCGACACTGGATACTGTGGGGACCTGACTTGGTAACTGCCTTCTGGAAGCTCTGAGACTCACAAAAGCAATTTGCACTGAAGAGAGGAGGGACACCTCTCTTAATCCTCCCCACCACACCCTCCAGGTATCCCACACCCTGCCCCCTTTCTCTTTCTTTGTGATGGAATAAGTGTCACGCTCATGTGACCACATTGGCTGTCCATTGTTCATGAGCTACCACCTGGAGCTGCTACCGGAGAGGCCAAGAGCCTTTGCCACTGAGTACCTCCCTTTCCTTTGCACCGTGGGGGCCCTCCTCCACACCTGCACACCAGAGGCCGTTTCTGAGACATGCAGGGACCCTCCTTCAGTTTGCAACAGGTTGCATTCATCTCTGTCCTTTCAGTGCTTCCCTTGACACTCAGCTCCTGAGCTCCTTTGTCTGCATTGTGGCCCACCTGGCTGCCACGGGAGGGACAGAGCTGACCGTGAATCCAAAGCTCATAGCTGACAGGCAGGAATCTGTGTATAAAGGGCCTGATCAATCATGCTGTAGAGGCTGTAGTGGGCTCCAGGGATCTGTAACCAGGGCTTGGGCCAAAGTGACTCCACAGCTGTTTTAATGCCTGGGGAGGGTTCTGGCTATAGTGGGGGTGGGGTGAGTCTCCTGAGGTTCTGAAGGCCTACTGTGCAGGTTCATGGCACACAGAGAAGAGAAGGCGGAGTCCTTCCCTGGAGCTGGTGGGCTGCGGGCACAGCCATGGATGACCAGAAGTCTGCATTTCGCTAGGGGCCGAGGCTGGCGCTGAGGGAATCCACAGTGAGGATTTTTTTCCTTAAAAGCCATCCTAAGTGACTTCAGCTCCATTGCTTTTTGCCAGAAACCTACAATGATCCCAAGAGCTTTGTACACTCCAAGCGTGGTGACTGGACATAGAGCCCAGCACAGACCAAAGTCAGTCCTGCCCTGAGTCCCACGGGCTGGCCACACCCTCCCCCTTCCATGACCTGGCTTTCTTCTGCCATGACCCCCAGAATGGTGGAAAGGCAAGTGTGGTCTCAAGCTGAAGGGCCCAGCGTGGGCTCCCAGCCCCTGGGGGTCCCTTTGGGACGTCTGGTGGACCTAGCTCCCCCTGCCGTCGGGAAGCTCTCTCTCTTGGGGAATGTCGTGTTTCTTTGCTTTCTGTTGTGATGGAGCACTCCAGTTATCTCAGAGTGATTGGGAAGTCTGCTGGTGTTACATACTCCTGCCTTAGATGGGGAAACACTGCTGCATTGATGCTGCTCACTCGATACTGGGTATCTGTTAAACACAAATGGTAATGGGAACAGAGCAAAACAGAAAAAGAAAAATGGAGAGTTGCTGGGTTGCTTCAGGTCTCACCTGTGATTAAGAGTGTGTACAGCCTGCACATGAACCCAGGTTCCCACACCTGCCAGCTACCAGGTGCCAGGCGCTGATTTTAGACCCCCAGCTTCACTAAGGAGTCATTGACAGATACAGTTTGTGTGTATTTCAAGTCTACATTGTGATGACTTGATGCCCATAGACGTCGTGGAATGATTGCCCCACATATGCATCGCCTCACTCGATTAATTCTGTGTGTGTATGTGCCTTTTATGTTGTTCTTATAATCCATGAACACAATACAGATAGCTCTCCATTTTTTTAGATCTTATTTATCTTAGAAGTTTATAGTTTGCTGTATGTCTTGCACATGTTTAATTAGATAACTTGATATTTTCAGTGCCATTATAAATTCCTAATAGAGATAGAATTGACTTTTCTATATTCCCTTGGTAAATCCACTTACTTCAAATCATTCTAATTGTATTTTTTTATGTATACACAATTATGTCTGCAAATAAGTGCTTTTTTTCCCCCTTTGCAACTGTGATAACCCTTTCCTTTTTCTTGACTTATTGTACGGACTAGGATCTCCAGTACATTGGTGAACAGAAATAGTGAGAGTCAGTATCCTTGTCTCTGTCCAATTATCAGAGGAAAAGCTTTCACTATTTCACCATCACACAGGATATTAGCTTTTTTGTAGATATTTTTATCAAAATATGCAAATTCTTCTCTGTTAGTTTACTAAGCAGTTTTTTCTTAGTCATGAACTAAAATTATTACATTAAATTTTCTTAAGTTTATCTTCTGCAGATTTTGAAACA
The DNA here is from genome assembly GCF_029378745.1 of Bos indicus. Classification (NCBI taxonomy): domain Eukaryota; kingdom Metazoa; phylum Chordata; class Mammalia; order Artiodactyla; family Bovidae; genus Bos; species Bos indicus. The sequence continues at coordinate 589,474 of NC_091780.1, read as the reverse complement.
GGTGATTTTTCTTTTATGTGGTGATTTAACTTTTAAAAATTTTGTGATTCTAAAACAACCCCAACCTGATCTCAATGTATTCTCCTTCAGTTGGACTTTATTTGTTAGTGTTTTATTTAGGATTATTTCATCTATACTCAGAGTCTGTAATTTTACTTTCTTGTACTTCTTCCTTGTTGGTTTTAGTACCAAGGTTATGCTAGTCTTATAAAACAAGTTTGCAGAGCGTACCTTGTTTACCCCCGAGAATTCCTGTGAGATTACTGTTTTCTTCCCTAGATTTTTGGGAAAATTGATTGGCAAAACCAGTTGGTTTCATTGTGGGGAGGCTTTTAATTTCAGATGTAATTTTTTTCATGCAAATAAAATTTTCTCATATTGTATGTCTTCGTGGGTCTATTTCAGTAAAGGATTTCCCCCTGCTAGGAATTTATTGAGATGAGCAGACTCTCCAATTAGTAAGTGAACTGTGGTTCATAATATCTTTCTTATCTGCAAGATGTGTTGTCTCCCCTTTTAAAAATCCTTGATGCTGGTGATTTGTGCTTTGTCTCTTTTTCTTAATAAGTCTCTCTAGGGGTTTATCAGTTTTATCATTCCTTTCAAAGTGCCAACTTTTGGCTTTCTTTTTAAAGAAACTTCATATTTGCTTTCTGTTTCCTTGTTTTCTGCTCTTTTTTTTTTTTCCATCTGCCTTGTGTTTTGTTCGCTATGGTTTTTTTTTTTTTTTCTGGTTTCTTGGGAGAGAGGCTTAATTGATTTTTAGCCTTCCTTCTTTTCATTATATGTGTTTAAGGCTTTAAGTTACCCTCTAAACATAGTTCGCTGCATCCCACAAGTTTGAATAAGCCAGATTTTCATTATCTTTTATGGAAAATTATTTTCTAATTTTCATTGTGTTTTTTAAAATTATTAGTCATGAAATTCTTCAAGAAGTATGTCATTTAACTTCCCAATGTTTGGGAAGGTTTTTCTAGTGACCCTTTTTTGATTTCTAGCTTAATTCCATGACGAGCCCTGTCTTCGTCTGTTTGGGCTACTGTTAAAAATCCCGTAGACTAGCTGATAAACAACAGAAAGTTGTTTCTTGTAGGCCTGGAGGCTGCAGAGTCCCAAGATCACCAGCAGGTGCCACATCTGGTGAGGCCTGTTTCCTCCTAGACTACCTGCTGCTTCTCCCTGTCCTCCCAGCACGGGAGCCCATTCCCTCCTGGCCTGACCCCTCCCAGAGTGCCTGCCTCCTAGGATCATCACCACCTGTCGGGTGAAGTTTGAGGGCCCATAAACAGTCAGCCCATTGCAATCCCTAAGTATACCCTGCATTATTTCAGTCCTTTGAAATAATTTGAGCTTTCCTAATGGCCCAATACATATTCTTTTTGTTGTATGTTCCTTGGGCTCTTGAAAATAGTATGTATCAGTGGGAATGCAATCTTCCATGTGTATCAGTCAGATCAGGCTTGTCACTCATGTAATTCAGATTCCGGTAGCCACGTTGAATAAAAGCAGAAGTAGGTAAAATTACCTGTAATATATTTTATTTTAACACACCCCAAACATTATCATTTCAGTGTGTAATCAACATGATAAAACCTAATGAAATAGTTCACGTTCTTTTTTTCATGCTAAGTCTTTAAAATCCAGTGTGTGTTTTAGGCTTGCAGCACATCTCATTGTAGAGCCAGCCACATTTCAGGTACTTCATGGCTGCAGGTGACTACATACCAGGGGGCCCAGTTTCACGAGAGATGTGTCTTTAACGTCTCCCACTGGGATTATGAACTCGGCTGTTACACCTTTTCTATTTCTGTCAGTTTTTATGTATTGATATGTTGAGGTTATGTTATTAGGTACATTCACATTTAGAATCCTCATCTTCTTGCTAGACTGAACTTGTATCAGTAATGCTTCTTTCTTTAGACACTATTTGACAGTGATACTGCCACATCAGTTTTCTGTCCTTGTTGGCCTGGGTATCTTTTAGGTTCACCTGTCTAAAAGATATTCCATCTTAACATGTAGCTCTGTGAAGAGTGTATAGTTTTCATTGGAATCAGTTTGACACTTTATCTTTTAATGAGAATATTTGCTCTGTTTATAATGTTGATATTCAATGTGTAGACACCATGTTGCTGTGTGTTTTCTGTTTGTCCTACCTAGTCTGTGTTCTTTGCTCTTGCCTTCTTTTAAAGCTATGAAGTGTTTCTCTAGTTCTGTGCTCCTCTGTCAGGTTGTTAGGTGCACATTTGCAGACACAACGTGTGTTTTACATTCAAGACTAACTTAGTACTTTTACTGCCTCCCTGACTCGACTGTTTCCTCCTTGTCACTGTTACACTTTGAACAGTTAGATATATATTTGGCATTAGCATCATTGTTTTGTAGAGTTAGTATTTACCCTCACAGTTACCTCGTTGTTGTTCTCTACTTGTTTTTTATATTTCCATCAGAGAAAACTTTTCTTTTTCCCAAAGCTCTGCCTGAATATTTTTTTAGTTCATGTGTGTGGGTGATGAGTTGTCTTATTTCCATTTGCCCTAAAAGTCTCTATTTTGCTTTCACTTTCAAAGAGTGTTTTTGTTGGGTATAGAATTCCAGGTTTGTGGTTATTTGTTTTTCAGCATTTTACAGATCCCAGTCCGTTATCTTCTGACTTCCTTGTTCTTGGAAAGTCAGCTCTCAGTGTTGCTGTGCCACTAAAAGCCACACCTTTTTTCCTCTGAGCGCTTGAACATTCTCTTCTTGCCTTAGGCACCTGAAGATCTGCTGAAACCAATGTGTGGTTTTCAGTTTTGAGTCAGTGGTCTGATTCTTGAACCAACTCTTGCCACTGTCCTTGTCAGTCAGTTCAGTCGCTCAGTATCTGACCCCTTGTGACCCCATGGACTGCAGCACACTAGGCTTCTCTGTCCATCGCCGACTCCCCGAGCTTGCTCAGGCTCATGACAATCAAGTCATTGATGCCATCCAACCATCTCATCCTCTGTTGTCCCCTTCTCCTCCTGCCTTCAGTCTTCCCCAGCATCAGGTTCTTTTCCAATGAGTCAGTCCTCCGCATCAGGTGGCCAAAATATTGGAGCTTAGGCATCAGTCTTTGCAGTGAATATTCAGGTCTGATTTGCTTTAGGAGTGACTTGTTGGATCCCCTGGCAGTCCACGGGGCTCTCAAGAGTCTTCTCCAACTCCCCAGTTCAGAAGCATCGATTCTTTGGCGTTCAGCCTTCTTCATGGGGCAACTCTCACATCCATACATGACTACTGGAAAAACCATAGCTTTGACTAAATGACCTTTATCGGCAAAGTAATGTCCCTGCTTTTTAATATGCTGTCTAGGTTTGTCATAGCTTTCCTTCCAAGGAGCAAGCATCTTCTAATTTCACTGTCTACAGTAATTTTGGAGCCCAAGAAAATAAAGTCTGTCACTGTTTCCATTGTTGCCCTATTTATTTGCCATGAAGTGATGGGGCCGGATGCCATGATCTTCATTTTTTTGAATGTTGAGTTTTGCCAGCTTTTTTACTCTCCTCTTTCACTTTCATCAAGAGGATCTTTCGTTTCAACCCCTGGAGGCATTTGTTATTCTCCTTTCTGTCTTTTCTCCACCATGAGGGTCCCCATTTATACTTTTTAACAACGTAGTTTAACAAGGGGCTCCTTCAATACATTCTACCCTTTTCTTCTCTCTTATATATATTTTTTACCTGACCCATCCTTCAGTTCACTGATCATCTCTTCAGCTATGTCCAATTTGATATTAAGGCCAGAGACTGAGTTCTTAAATTCAGTCACTGTTATTGTAAAATTCGAGAGTCGGTTTTGATTCTCAGAAATTTTTCCTTTTGTCAAGTATATTTTTCAACAGGTGACATTTGCATCTGATACCTCTAGCATACCTCTGATATGCTTATATACATCTGATACCACTGGATCTGGTTCAGTTTTTTTTCTCTTGGTCCTGTTTGTTGTTACACCCTCTTTTGCTTTTTTGATTGCATGATGGACATTATGTTTGGAAAACCCTAGAGGTTCTGAGTGATGCTGTCTTCTCCAGAGTTTCCTCTGACACAGACCTCCAGTGGGGACAGAGGTGTCTGTTCACTCAGGGCCTGATGGACTTGAGGCTGGGGGTTATTTGTAAGCTCAGTCTCAGCAGCCTTCACCCACCTTTTCCCCCGAGCCCAGGGAGGAGCTTTCCAGCATCTCCGTCTGGAAGCCTGGGCTGCTTCCCAGGGCCGCCCCCTTCTCAGCAAGTCCTGAAGCCCACCGTCTGTCTCCTGAGCACCACGAGGTGACAGATAGTGCTCAACCGGTTTGGGCAGAGTGTTGGGTACGTTTTCTGACATCCGAACTGATTCACTAGGCCTGCACTCAAATTTTTGTCTTCCCAGACCAAGGAACCGTCCAGAGCTGTGTTAGCCAGTCCCCTCTGCTTGACTTTTACCCTGCCTTTTCTTCGCAGAGTCAGCTTTGTTCAGATGGCCCGAGGGAAGGAGCGGGCCTCTCAGTCTTCAGCTCCCTTACTGGGCTTCCCTTTTATTTGAAATCTTGGATTGTGGCTGCCTAAGGAGCTCTTTTAAACTGTATTTAGCTTTTCTAGCTCTCAGTAGGCTGACCTACAAGCTGCTTGCATCTGTCACTGGTAGTGGGGACACCCTGGGTGTATTCTGTCATCTGAAGCCACATGTAACAGTCACAGTACTTGTATTGATCAGCTTTGATACTGGGGAAAACAAGAACCAGGGGTCCTTGCTTAGTACCCACGGTTGTGTTTCTGGTAAGAATCCCCAGCTTGCCCAGGCTGTTTCAGTGCCACGTGAACTTGGGAAGGAGGTGGAGCAAGCAGCCCACACAGCCTGGAGACAGAGAAGCTGGTCTCCCCTCTTTCATTGCCCCTGCCGGCCCAGGGCAGGCCTTGTGATGACGGGCTGCTGGTGGTGAAGAAGGCTGAGGAGGGATGGGTTACGTGACCTGTATTCTGTGACATGGTCACATGTGGGTTTTCTTTTTCAGTTTGAAAAAATGACTGCTTTTAGTCTTCCCTCCAGTTTTACTTTAAGGTGGAAAATGAATATTTTATTAAAGTTGAGCACAGTGATTTTACAGTCTTTTTGAAAGCAACAGTTGAGGTTTTAAAAACACATCTCAGAGAACTCCAGTAGATAAAGCCAAAAAAGAGAACGTGTTCCAGGTGAACTGCGGGTGGGACCCCAAACTGTACTCTGTCTCTCCCAGAGTGTGTAATTGCTGAGATGGGTGGATATAGGACCCCAAGCACCCTGGGGATTGAGGCCCTTAAGTGACAGCAGAGGTCCAGGCTTAGCCAGGAATAAGTGGCCTGTGCCCTAGCTAGTGGAGAGCCTCAAGGGTGGGAGTGGGGCCAGGAGATGGGTGGGAGACTCGGGGGCGGAGGGTGGGACAGCACCTGGTGGGGTCTGGGAGGCGCTGGCTGTCGTGGCTCGAGGCAGTGACACCCCTGAACCTCTACCTTGCAGCCCCCACAGAGCAGAGTGGTCTGACAGCCCAGGGTCGAAGTTAAATGGGCGAGTTCACAGCAGGTTGAATGAACCCCTGTGGGTTCATTTTAAGTGCCTGGAGCGAGGTTGGTCAAGCCCTTGCTGAGCTCGAGTGTGGGAGTCAGTCAGGGAAGACCAAGCTCAGGGGGAGAGTGAGGGGCAGCTAACGTGGTGAGTCCTCCTCAGCCGGGTGGGTTCTGGGGACGCCCTTGAATTCATGGGTACCCTTTCAGTAGCCTCACTGGAGACTTGTTTGGGGCTTAAAGGGGGCAGAAGCCCACTTAGAAGACGTGCTCATTCCCAGGGGTGATGGTTTCTGAAGGAGTTTATACTGGTTGGTTCAACTGTGACCCAGTACCTTGCAGAGTCATGTTTGACAGGGGCCTGAGCCGTGGGCACAGCCTTCCTTCTCCTGCACCCCACACTCACCTGTCATCTTTTTGGCAGCCTGTCCCCCCTCTCTGCACCCTTGACGGTGGGCCTGAGCCCAGCCCCCCTGTTACCACGGAGCCCCTTGTGACTGAGTGGGTTCCAGTTCCAGGCTCCTGGAGACGTGCTGGAGGCAGAGCCTTCGTGCCATTTCTGCTTGAGACAGTGGTGCTAGTGGTCATAGTATGAGAGCAGTGGTCATAGTGTGGGAGTGGTGTGTGTAAGAGTGGTGTGTGAGAGCAGTGTGTGTGAGAGCGGTGGTCATAGTGTGAATAGCAGTGGTTGTAGTGTGAGATCGGTGGTTATAGCTCAGGAGCAGAGTTATCCTACCGTGAAACAGCAGTTGCCCCTGAGTGGGGGGCTGCCCCCATCCGCAAGGATGGGTTGCAGAAGGGCCCGTCTCTGGGCGCTTTTTCAGTGCTGCAACCCCAAGGCAAAGGCCAGGACAAGGAAGAACTTGGCCTCGGCCCAAGTCCTGTAAGGAGAGTGGCCTGAGGTGATGTCAGGATGCATTTAACAGGAGGCTTCCTGTGTGCTGTTTTGGATCTGTCAGGAATTCTCTGCTCCTTAATAATTCCTGAAGGAGAGGCAAGCCTCTCCCTTGGGCTGAAGAATCCAGGCATTTCCTTCATTAATTTGTCTATACAGTGATAAGTACCCTCTTCCTTCTTGTGAACCATACGGTAAAAGTGACTGTTTACAACTCTCTCTCTCTTTAATATGGATCACCTATGTTTTGTAAGTCTGGAATTTTAATTTTTATCTTTGCTAAGAATAACTACCTTGTAAGACAGTATATATGCCCACACCATGTTGGTTAAAACACCTTTGTTCCATCAGAGCTCTGATCCGCATGTCTTTCTTTTGCTCTGTCTCTCTATCTCTTTTTCAGGCTGATCCCTTGGAGCTCTTCAGAGGCTCTATGAGTTCACTTTCCCTCCCGGGCTTCTAAGACCCTCACGAGAAGGCACTCTGCGTGTTCACTCCATCAAGAGGGCACCTGAGGCCTCCGTGAACAGAGCAAGTCCCGTGTCAGGGGCTTTATTGGCTTTCTGCATAAACCAAGGAATATCAGCCTCTTTCTGTCCCTTACCTTCTTATCGTCAACTCTGGACCACCAAGTTCCGGTCCATTAAAGGACCTCAACAAGTGGCGCCCAGAACAGGGACTTGGTACATGTAGGCAGATTCTTGGACGGAGTGACCCCAGGGCCTATTGAGGCCGGTAAGTACTAAGACATGGGTAAAAAGGCTGGAAAGCCCCATCACTTTTCTACTTTACTTCATCACTTATTTAAAGTTCAGGGATCTAACGAAATGCATGCTGATTTTTTAGCTAGATTAGAAACTGCTATTTCCCGTAGTGTATTTGGAGAAGCCAAAAGGCAACTAGAGAAATTATTTGCTTTAAAACTCTCTCTCTCTTTAATATGGATTGCCTGTTTTGTAAGTCTGGAATTTTAATCTTTATCTTTGCTGAGAATAACTGCCTTGTAAGACAGTATATATGCCCACACCATGTTGATTAAAAGACCTTTAATTACTTGCAAATTACTTGCATTATGTGATAATGCAAATCAGGGATGTCAAAAAGCTATAGCTCCAATTCGTGAGAAAGGGACTATTATTGATTATTTGAAGGCTTGTCGCAATCTAGGATTAGAAACTCAAAAGATGCAAATGATAGTTGAAACAATAGCTGCTGCCTTAAGAAAGGGAAATAAAGGATGCTTTACATGTGGAAATAAGAACCATTTAAAAAGGGATGGCCCTAAGAAAGCTTAAAAAAAAAAAGAAAAGAAAAATATATAAAGATAAAAAACCTCCAAAAATCTGCCATCGCTACAGTAGAGGAATGCATTGGGCCAAAGATTGTAAGTCTAAATCTGACATTGAAAGAAAACCTATTCCAGAAAACTGCAAGCAGGGACCCCCCCACCACGTCCCCGTCAACAAAAACCTGAGACAAATTCCATCTTTTACCTGAAACCCTCAACATCTGGCAGTGCTGCCATCGATGGTATACCAGCTTTGTTTTTAGATACTATGAAGTTAATGAGCTCTGTTTAAATTCAAATTCACGTGAACTGAAAAATATTAAATATATATAATTATTTAAATATAATTTAAATATAATTGTTTGCTAATCTAATTAAGACATGTCTTAAGTCATCAGCATTGTATAATACTTTTATTATGCCTAGGTTTAAGGTAAACTAAATTTGTCAACAAAAAGGTAACTCTTTATATATATATATATATATATATATATAAATGAGATAAAAACTTTTAGATAAACTCTATTAAAAGTAATTATATTTTTAATAGAATAATCTATTATTATAACCTTATTATAATCTAAAATAGTCTCTTAGGATTGGAATAACTTAAATTTCTAGAGTTGTACTAAACTAAATAATAAAAGTTTATTAAATAGCTAGGTCAGTTCCAAATAAAGTAAGATTTTAAAACATTAATTACTAAACATTAACTTCCTCTTACAAAAAGTTTTTCTTAACAGAAAAACTAAAGAGATTTTAAACTTAATAAATATATTTTATAATGTATAATATATTGATATATTCACCAATCTATAAAATGCTAATATACAAGACACTTCATAGTTGCTAAGGAAAAGTGAGATATATGCTTTTAATAAAAAGATGTAAGATATGACATACTCAGATATACATTCCACATTTTCCCTGGGGGCCACTGCTCATTTAACAAACAATATAATTATTAAGATAACTTGGAAGAATGACGAGCCTATTTGGACAGAGCAATGGCCTCTCACGAAAGAGAAATTACAGGCAGCTAAGGAACTTATAGATGCACAACTAGAATTAAAACATACTGAAGAATCTTGTTCTCCTTGGAACTCTATTTTTGTCTTAAAAAAAAAAAAAGAAATCTAACAAATAGCGTCTCCTAACAGACCTTAGAAAAGTTAGTGCGTCTATGAAACCTATGGGTGCATTGCAAGCAGGACAAGATTGCTTTTTTAATATACCTTTACACCCTTTAGACCAAGAGAGATTCACTTTCTCTCTTTCTTATCCTAATCACATTAGACCTCCTAAACAGTACCAATAGACTGTACTGCCACAAGAGATGATGAATTCTCCCACCATGTGTCAGTACTACGTAGCCAAAATCCTTGAGCCTGTGAGAAAGCAATTTCCTAACTTTCTTGTTATTCACTATATTGATGATATATTGTTTTCGGCTCCATCTATCTTAAACACTGAACACATGTTTGATATAGCTCAACTATGCTATATTTCATTGCCCCTGAAAAAATTCAAACCTCTACACCTTACTATTACTTGGGGTTCATTGTTAATAGGCAACGCATTACTCCCCAACTAATCAGATCCGTGCTGATAAATTATCAATCTTAAATGATTTTCAAAAGCTCTTAGGTGATATTAATTGGATTAGACCTTCTTTAGGCATTGCTAATTATCAACTGAATAACCTATTTAGTACTTTAAAAGGAGATCCTGACTTAAATGGCCCTCGTTCACTTTCTCAAGAGGCACGAGAAGAACTCTGTTTGGTGCAAAATAAATTACAAAAACAATTTCTTACTCATATCAAAATAGATTTACCTCTAGAATTGTTTATACTCCCCTCTCATTCTCCCACATGACTTATTGCCCAACAAGAACGCCCAGTAAAATGGATCTATACCCGTTTTATGGAAATAAAGTCACTTACACCCAACCTTGATTTAATTGCTCTAATCATTATCAGTGGAAGAATTAGAACTAAAACTCTAATTGGCTCCGATCCTCATAAAATTGTAATACCTATCAATAAATACATATTACAGGTATTCCTTATAATCCACAGACACGAGACATAGTCAAAACAAACACATCACACACTAAAGTTACAAATAAAAAAAATTTTTAAAAGGGGAATACACAGGTACACTACTGTCTTCCTTATCTAAAGCAGACTTTACTAGGTTCTAACATATTTTCTAAACCTATAACTATTGTTAATACAGCTTTATTTGTTTTAAATTCTTTAACCTCTTCTTAAGATTCGACCCAAGGGGGCCCCCGGCATTCAAAATGGAGATGAAACAAGAACCCCAGGAAGAAGAAATTCCAATACGGGCTATGTCTGCTCCAAAGATCTCCAGAAAGCACTGCCCTCGGAGGCATCACCCCGATGATCTCCTCACTTGGAGACAAATAAAAACCCTACTAATCAAGCTGATATTTTGGTCTCTCAACAGGGGTTGCCTCCGAGTCCTGAATACATTCTTCTGGCAATGCTCAGTCTTTTGGCCTATACCTCCCCCTGCTCAAGCTCAGACTAACACCCAACCCCCCTCTATTACAGGGGGTCGAATGGATGGAGAGAGAACCAATCATTTCAACTAATGACCCTATACATATGTTTTCTCCCTAGTACATGAAAGGGCCCTCACACCCTGGGCAGGAAAGAAAACTCAGTAATATTTCTTTAGGCTATGAAGTCCCTCCCTTGTGCACGGGCCCAGCAAAATTGTGCATAAATGTTAGCCGACAAATTTGGGCTGACAAATTTGGGCTTTCGTCCTGCCTCCAAAAGAAGACTTTCAGACGCTGCTTGGATTATTTACTGCCCTATCTTTGTCTGTAAACCATGTTTATACTACTGAAACTTTAGGAAAAGAGTTAGGGAAAGAACAAAGAACTTTATGCAAAGGCTTTACTTATAAAAACTTTACTTATACTCCCATTCCTTGGGACAAATGTCAAACCAAATCAAGAAAATCAATGTTTGTGGCTAATCATACAGTTGTTGATTGGGGACCCCATGGTATGTGGTTATCTGACTGCTTAGATGATATTAACAACACTGTGTGTGATATGGAAGGTCACTGACACTACAGTGGAACATTACTATAACAGAGGACTTCTTGAGTGGCTTGACCGTGGATTAGCCCCACCTCCTCCTAAGATCGTCCTCGATAAACAGAGTGGGCCTGACCAATGGGCCATTTGGAAACTTGATGTGAGAGCATCAGAGCACAGAAGAACTTGGAACTTGGACCGGACATTTCATAGGGACCAGTCGTCATAGTAACTATTTCTTTCCCTACAATCAGTCATATTTTATACAGGCCTATGTCCCACTTCCTTTTGTTATAGCCGTAGAAAATTTACAATTTAATAAGACTTTTACGTTCTGTAACTTGTATTAATTGCAAACTATATACTTGTATTAACTCCTCTTTCTTTAAGCTACTCAATTTTGTGTTATTCCTGTTCACTCCAATCATAGTGCCTACAACTGGGAACAAATCAAATTTCATTTAAAAAATATACATGATAATGCCTCTCTGAATGTACAATTACTATAAAAGAAAATCTTTAAAACTTTTTCTAAAAATCTGCCCTCTGCCCCTAATTTGGAAACTTTAGCTGAACAAATTACCTGGGTTAGACCCACGAGGATGGTTTCAAAGTATTACCCACAGTATCGGGTCTGGAACTGTAGCTTTGGTGATTGTCTTGATAATTATATTTGTTGTTTACCGTCGCCTTTCTATAAGGTTGGTTAATACTCACCAAACTCATTTGGTCAAGACCTTTTTTTAAAAAAAATATATAATAAAATAGAGGGAATTGTCAGGAAGCATTTAACAGGAGGCTTCCTGTGTGCTGTTTTGGAACTGTCAGGAATTCTCTGCTCCTTTTTAATTCCTGAAGAGGAGAGGCAAGCCTCTCCCATGGGCTAAAGAATCCAGGCATTTCCTTCATTAGTTTTTCTATACGGTGATAAGTACCCTCTTCCTTCCTGTAAACCATACGGTAAAAGTGATTGTATACAACTCTCTCTCCCTTTAAAATGGATCACCTATGTTTTGTAAGTCTGGAATTTTAATCTTTATCATTGCTGAGAATAACTACCTTGTAAGACAGTATATATGCCCACACCATGTTGATTAAAACACCTTTGCTCCATCAGAGCTCTGGTCCCCATGTATCTCTCTCTCTCTCTCTCTCTCATTTTTAGGCTGATCCCTTGGAGTGCAGAGGCTCTCTGAGTACACTTTCCTACCCGGGCTTCTAAGACCCTCTCGAGAAGGTGCTCTCCATCTTCACTCCATCGAGAAGGCACCTGAGGCCTCTGTGAACAGAGCAAGTCCCATCTCAGGGGCTTTATTGGCTTGCTGCGTAAATCAAGGAATATCAGCCTCTCTCTCTCCTTTACCTTCTCATCATCGACTCTAGACCACCAGGTTCCAGTCCATTAAAGGACTTCAACAAGGTGAGAGCAGCCAGGGACTACGCCCGTCGGATTGGCCCTCACCCAGTGAAGCGTTGGGGTTGTGTTTCATTTTGTTAGCATAGTTGTGGGCCCTGCTGGCCAGGGCATTTTGGCCTTAGTGGGCAGGATCGACCCCAGCAGTTTACCTTGTAAGAGGTTGTGCAGGTGCTGCATGGAGGATGGGCGGAGGCCCCACAAGAAGGGAAACACTGGCTGGAGGAGTCACGGGGGCACGTGGACTGAGCTATCAAGTCAGTCCTTGAAGCAGAAAGGCTAAGCCCCTTAACGTCTCCCTTCTTCCAAAGAAAGAATACACTGGCTGGAGGAGTCTCTGGGGCATGAGGATCGAGCTAGAGAGTCAGTCCTTGAAGTAGAAAGGCTAAGCCCGTTAATGTCCCCCATCTTACAAACCACAGAGCAATGTGTCCAGTATTTTAATGGTGGGTACCTACTGCTTACGTGTATGACATACACCGTAATAGTTTCACATGTCTACTACATGCCTCTTACAAGTGCTAGGCACTGTTCTGGGTGCTGGACACTCAGTATGTAGTAGGGGATATGTAGTCCAGGATCTTTCTATTTCTGCAAAGAAAAATAGAAGAACGAAAGACTCCATGTGGTTCAGCTTGAGCAAGTTCACCATGTGGATGGCCCCACGTGCATGTAAATTGTGGTAAAATACATATAACATAAATTTAACATTTTAACCAGTTGACTGAATGACTGGGTGGCTTCAGTGGAGTCAGGCTAACAGATGGCCTTGGGGTGCCACCCGCCTTTGTCCCAGAGGAACACTCCAAAGCTTGGTGGCCTTGTAGACCTTCCCTTTATTCTTCACTCTCCCCAGTGGCTCTAGGTCATTGGTCTGTGTGTCATTTAAGAATCTCTTTATCCACTTTGTTGTTAGGTTTATGTTTTGGAAAGCTTCTCAGACATCCCTGGGTCTTAGAAGGCAGGCTTGGATTCTGGGTTCTCCGCTGCCACGTGCCTGCCAGGTCGAGGTGGAGGCCAAAGGCCAGTCTGAGTTGTGGTGGTCTGTGTGGTCTTGGGATCAGTGGACCCCCTCTTCTCTGGAGGGGCAAGGAGATCCTTTGTGTGGAGCCTGGAGAGACTTGACAGGGTCAGTCTTCACAGTCTCACTCTCTTTTTAATTTAAGTTTGCATTTAGTTTCTCATTTAACTGTTTTCTAGGAGTTTCCAACTCCTAGTGTAAAACTCAAAATACGCAGGGAACAGCTTCTTAAAAAAGAAGAAGAAATTACTGAACTGAAAGCGGAAAGAAGCAAAACCAGGGTCAGTACGGGGATTCTCACGTGTTGACATTTGCCCCATGTGGGTCACAACTAGCCTCCGTGTTGCTATCTTTAAACTCTGTCTGATTTTCAAGTCATTCTTCACATCTTCCCACTGAGAAGACCAGGGTGGATCAGTTCGTGGTTCTCATACGTTACTTCAAATTTATGATGAGAGCTAATGTAATTTTAGTACATTTGAGAGGGGAGTTCTCAACTTACATTTTTGTCCATGCTACACTTTGTGTGGGATGTTCGTTCCCCAATCAGGGATTAAAACCCATGACCCCTGCAGAAGGGTGGAGTCTTAACTACTGGGCCACTGGGGAAGTCCACTCTTAACTTTAGACTGAACTGGCAGGACTCCAACGTGCCGTAGCGTGTTTCCAGCTGTAGCGTGAGTCTGAAAGGAGTTATCGGCCCTGAAGTCAAGCATGAGGTTGAAAGTGCTCCTTTGGCCCTGCCCTGAAGCTGCTGTTGGTGCACCTGGGGTTACTGGTTGCCTGGTACGTGCCATCCCTCCAGATTATGGCAGGCAAGCAGCAGGCACAGTCCCCAGCTAGCATGACCAGAGAGGTGGAGGTGCTCAGGGCACTGAAATTGCTGTTTGAGCACCACAATCCCCTGGACGAGAAGGTACCAGCCACCCATCCGTCCTGGATTTGTACACTTAGTGCCTTGTTTTGACCTCACCGATTGCCTGGAAGTGCTGTGTTCCTTCCCTCTCAAAACAAGGCTAAGGCTTCCTTTCCCCCTTAGAGACCCTCCTACGGCTCTCTAAGCCACGAGGAAGACCTGACTAAGGTGATTGCACTCAGGAAGTCATAGACAAGCAGTCACAGGAGGAGAGCCAGTTGAAGGAGCACCTGGCAGCCCTCTCTTTCCACGTTACAGAGCTGGAGGAGGACCTGGACATGGCCAGGAAGGATCTCCTCAAGTCTGAGGACGTGAACACTAAACTGCAGTGGGACATCCGTGAAGTGAGTGACGGCGGTCGTGTCTGTTGTCCTGAGGTGGAATGTGGGTTTCTTGTTCTCCCGGGGATCTCAGCCTTGGGATGGCTGCGTGAGTAAGAGCAGAGCACTGGAGAGACCACAACTGGCTGCCTCCCCACCTCTGTGTCGAGGTCTCTGGAGTAGAAGAGGCCTGGTCCAGGCAGTCCATTGGCAGTGGACCAACATGAGGGCAGCCCTGGTGCTGTGCTGCACCCTGGGTGTGGACTCCTCCTTAACACAAGTTCTAGGGGGCCCATTGTGCTCCTTTTGTAAAAATTCATTCATCCATTCATTCATTTATTGGTGTATAGTGGCTTTACACTGCTATGTCAATTTCTGCTGTACAGCAAAGTGAATCAGTCATATATCTATCTATCTATGTATCTGCCTCTCTTTTAGATTTCCTGCCCATTTACTTCACCACAGAGCACTGAGTAGACTTCCCTGTGCTGTACACTAGGTCCTTATTCATTGACTTTATGTGTAGTATCAGTACTGTATATATGTCAACCCCAGTCTCCCAGTTCATCCCCACTTCCACCTGCCTGTTGAATGCTGAAATTTCCTCCTGATTCCCTCAGACAAGTCTGGTGACATCTGTGGAGCCCATTCTCTCAGAGAGATGGGAGCATGCTGTGTGGGCTCTGCTGAGGCAGCTTGCCTGGCCATCTTCTCTAGTTTTCTGAGGTTCCACTCCTTGAAGGGATGTGACAGTGATACCAGCAGTCAGACAAGTCGAGTGGTGTTTGCTCACCCTCAGATCCTCAGGCCCAAGCTGTGTGACCATGTGGAATCATGATGTTTCTGGCGGTCGTGTCTGTGGGGCTCATGATTTATGAGAAACATCCCGGGGATGTGGCACTGCTACGGGAATCGTCCCCACTGCCAGCCAGCCAGCCAGTCCGCCACCCTGTCCTTCTGGTGAGAAAGTGTTGCCCCGCATTGCCGGTGGGCACTGGCTGGGGATGGAGAGTTGGGCCGGGGTTGTGCTGGCGTGGCTATTGGGAGCATTGCCCGGAGCTCAGTGAGCAGCTGAGGGGCGGACCGTTGGTGGGTGGCAGGCGGTGTCGGGTGCTCACAGACCCTCCCAGAGCAGAGTCACTAACAACCGCAAGGGGGCGCCCTTCAGCCTGTGATCTTCCTCTCCAGGCTTGGTTTCTCTTCCCTCCTGGCATCTCTGCTGTTCGTCAACGGTTGGCCTTGTAGTCCGACCTTTTGTCTTCCGGAAGCTCTGCCACTAAGGAGGCTAAATGGTTCTAACTTCCTTCCCAGCTTAGGAAGGTAGAATGTGTGCCTCGCGTGTCCCGCACTTGGGGCTGCCTGCTGCCTGCGCTGGCTTGCCACAGGCAGTCCGAGGAGTGGGTGCAGCAGCCGCGTTTGCGGGGCCCGGGGCAGGGGGGAGCATGTCTCCTCTCATGAGCCGGTCACCAGCACCCTCTGTGAGCCACGCATCACACACAAAGCTGCACAGGCTGCGTGAGCAGGCATGTGGGCATGCCCCCCACAAACCTGGGGCCTGTGGTCCACACAGAGCATGGTCCTCTTGCCGCCCCTGTGGTCACAGCCCGCGTGCCATCAGGGTCGTTGCAAGCGGAGCTGATGCTGTTCTTGGCCGACAAGAGGGAGAGAGTCATGGCAGCATCGAGAATAGGCTGTGCCAGATGGAGGCCCAACTGGAGGAGAAGAACAAGGAGCTGCAGCGGGTGCCTGTGCTGACGGGGAGGCGGCGTCTGGGCAGGAGACACGGCTTGGGTGGGGGCCAGCGCTGCCTTTCTCCGCTGCTCCCTTCTTTGCCGCCGAGTGTGTGCATGTGTGGCCCCATCTGCTGATCCGGGCACCTACCTCCTTGGGAGCAGGGCCAGAGGTGGTCACCCATAGGCGGTGGGCAGGGGCCAGGGCGTCCTCATGTTCAAAGAGGCTGCTTGTTGCTCTGACCAGCCAGTCCGGAAGCTGCTTGGGATACAGGTGGACCTCATGACTGCCCCTTAGACAAACCTGGGGGTGCCAGCCCGGGGCCCATGAAATTGAAGGCATGGCGCCCAGGTGTGGAGCCTGCTTGCCTCGGACGTGGCGCTGGAGTCCCACATGCAAAACTGCTGGTCCAGACACTGTGTGTGTGTAGGATGGCTGCTCCTAGGCAGGAGGAGAACCGTAGTTGTGCTTCGACAGAAGGCGTGTCAGGAAAGGGTGATGGTGGAGGCTCGCATCACCGAGTCCTGAGAGAGGTTTCCCGGAAAGGTTGGCCACATGGCGATACAGACCATTCAGAAAATGGAGTGGGGAATCCCAGGTCCAGCCTCATGTGTCAGTACTGTCCCCACTATGCCTGTGTTCTTGGGCCTGGACTGCAGAGCCTCAAAGACGGGCTCCCAGGGGGCAGTGGTTCTGACTCCCATTGTGAGACCTGTGGTGAGGCGCCCTCCGTGCTTAGGCAGAGAGCTCAATGGCTCCCGATCAGGGGTGCTCTTCCTTACTTTCAGAACTGCTGCTCAGAGGCAGTTGAGATCAGGATGCTGATTATGATTAAGCCAATTCAAAGTCAACTTTTGTTTTGCTTTAAAAATCTTTGAATGCTGATGCCTTATTGTGGAAGCTGTGACAGGTTTTATTTCCTTGGGCTCAAAATCACTGCAGACGGTGACTGCAGCCATGACATTAAAAAATGCTTGCTCCTTGGAAAGCTATGACAAACATAGACAGCATATTGAAAAGTAGAGACATCACTTTGCCAACAAAGATCCATATAGTCAAAGCTATGGTTTTTCCAGTAGTCACGGATGGGTGTGAGTATTGGACCATAAAGAAGGCTGAGCCCTGAAGAACTGATGCTTTTGAATTGTGTTGCTGGAGAAGACTCTGTTCTAACAGAAAATAAACTGTTTTTAAATGTATTACAATGGAAAATTTCAAACATGAACAAAAGTGGATGGAGTAGTATAATAAATACCCATGACCCGTCAATTAGTCTCAGCAATTTTTAACACAAAGCCAATCTCAAATAGATCATTCTTCTGTCTTGTCTCCATTTTTTTTATACAGTAGGTTCTAAAACAGCTTTTTAAACCTTGAAATTGATGCTTATTTTATAAAACACAGCCTTGCCAACTTTGTTATTACATTTGAAAAATGCTTGAGGTAATTATTTCCAGTTTTTTAATATGAATTTTCATATTGGAAAAGACCCTGATGCTGGGAAACATTGAAGGCAGGAAGAGAGTGGATGACAGAGGATGAGATGGTTGGATGGCATCACCAACTCAATGGACATGAGTTTGAGCAGATGCTTAGCAGAAGTCGAGTTACATTTTCCTTATGGTAATCCACTGCTGTAACACGTATAGCACTTCCGGTTTTGAACACTGAATGTATTTGCAGTATAGTTGAATTTAGAGTGTGTGGCCATTATGTGTGGTTCAGAATTCTGAGTAGTCCTTTCTGGGATCACCCGAAAGCTGAGACAAAGCGTGAGCCTTTCACGTGGACTGTGCTGTGCGTCAGAAAGGTAATACGAGCCACCTACACAATCTAAAATTTCCTAAACCCAACGGGCTACTTGACATCCTTCTTTCACTGCGAGTCTTGAAATCTTCTGTGTGATTTCCACATCGAGTGTTGCACCAGCCTGTCTCACGTGCTCAGGGGCTGCACAAGGCGAGTGAATGCCATGGCCAACAGCACAGAGCTGCCAGGTTGAGTCGAGTGACTCGGAAACTTGGCCCGTTTGACTTGTTTTACCCCATGAGGAAGTGAAGTGGGCTGTAGAGGAATGAATGTGAGGAATGCCCAGGAATGCAGGTGAGCTCCATGGAGACCGTTTAAAGCAATGAGAGGAGTGAGGACAATAGAGTGAGTCTTGTCCCTCTGACCTGAACCCGCGCCTGAAGCCCAGCTTCTCTCTACAGACTTCATCGTTGTTAATGGCTTGCCATGTTTCCTCCAGAGAAACCTTTTCTTCACCTGAGATGGAACTTCCTCCTCATTATGGTTTATGGGTGAATATTGTTCTGAGTGTTTATATTTTCTAGGGACTCTTAGAGAACATTTTCTCAGATTTAAAATGTTTGGAGTTGATACCTACTCACGTAACTTGTTCTGCACATTTTGGTGCAAGTCATTTTACATCAGGAAAGCAAGCGGTGCAGGCTGTGTCATTCGCTGTTTCTTAGGACCAGCTGATTGTAAACCTGGAAACCCTGAGAGCCGAACTGGACCAGATGAGAGTGCGAGGGGCTCCCTTCCACTATGGGTAAACTGCTTCCCCGGGCAACTCCCCTCAGCGCTGTCGAGTGTGACAAGGGCCTGTCTGATGAGTGGACAGTAAGACTGGGTGTTGCTCATGGTCGCACATAAGGAGCCTGTAGCTTCGTGGCCAGCGAGAGGGAAGAGACAAGCATCATTCCTTAGGGTCACACTTGGTACCATGGAGTGGTAGTCACAGTATTGACAACACTCAAAACCAGAGGCAGATATTTGGAAGTGTGGGGGCGACCAGTTGATATTTGGGCGTATTCATGTGAGAGGCCTGACAGACTGTGACACTGATGTTTCTGAAGAGTCGCAGAAGGTTAATGACCTGTAGTCTTTTTTATGTGAGTGGAGACTGAGACATGACTTGCTGTTGACTGCAGTGGGAGGAATCACCTGGCTTGTGAATGAGGCGAGCAGATTACTGAGCATCCTGATTTTTTCTTACTCATTGTTCTAGGGGTGGTAATTCTCATTAAGTATTTAAATGTTTCTTCAGGGAAAATGGTCACAAGTGAGAGAGAAACTTTAGCAAAGGTCATTAAGTGCTTAACTGGTGACATTCATTCATCTGTAGGAAATCGACTACTGCTTGAAGCCTGACTTAGGAGACAGTTTGGAGCCTATACGCATATTTCTGTGTTTGGGTACTTAGGGGATCCTCACAGTCCAGGGACCCAACCCAGACTTCTTCTAGAGTAAGGGGATATCATTTGAGACAAAGGCAGAGCCAGAAATTGGCAGGTGGAGTCCGAAACCACAGTGGGTGGAGTTCAAGGAGAGCAGGTGCCCTGCAGAACGGATAGGGGACATGGCTGGACTTGCTGGTAGAGCTCCCCCAAGGTGAGAGGCTGGTTCTGTCAGAAGTGGGGAACCCCTGCTCCCGGGGTGGACAAGGTAAGTGTGAGGCAGACTGTGTAGACAGTGGAGAAAGAGGAGGTGGACATGGCCTCCTGCTCTTGGGGGTTTTGGGGTAATGAGGAGGGCCCTGGTGCCAGGACCTGAGGCCTGGCATGGTTGGGGGGCTCAGATGGAGAAGCCTGGGGCCTGGTCACCAGTCAACTGTGTGTCAGTGAGTGTAAGAGACGAGAAGAGGAAGCAGCCGCGGGGCAGGAGGGCCCACTGTGCTCTGAAGACAGTGGGCCGCAGTGGCTTGTGCGAGGGAGAGGTGTCTCCAGGAGGCAGCTCTCGAGGGGTCACGGCAGTGACTTAGCAGCACAGGTGGGGTTTTGGAGTGGGGCTTGCGGGCACTGTGGGCTGGGTGGGGGGCACTATGCTGGCTCAGGAGAAAGGGAGTGGGGACTGAAAACCTGGCTCACAGGCAGGGCAGGCATGGCATATTTGGTGGGGCCTCCCAGAGGAATTGGTCACCTTATCTCTGAGACCTTCTCCCGGGGGATAGAGCTTCAGGTGACGAGGGGGAAAGAGATGGAGGCTGCACCCCACAAGGGGACTGGGAGGTGATGGTTGGGGGTGACACAACCTGGAGGCCTCTGTGGCCCTCAGAGGACCCTTGAGGGTCTGCAGTCCACAGTGGGACTGTGTCCTACCCCCTACCCAGTTCCCAAGTGTGTTCTGGCCCCAGGCCCTTGGGTGGAAGTGGAGCAGAGAAGGGAGCAGTTCTGTCAGGAGGGAGGGGAGACAGGAGGGAAGACAGGTGTGGCTCCGGGAGATTCCAGACTTCCATTTCCTGTGCAACACAGTGTTCGTCGCAAAACCGTCGAGCAGAGCAGTGTGTGACCCCGAGCAGGCTGAGCTGGTGGTTGGCCCTGGCCACTCTGCAGACGTATGGGGTGTTCTATCCTCGGAAGAGGGCCCTGTCTCCCAGGTTTAGGGACTCCTGCACGTGAAGGCACCACCCTCTTCCCAGGGACAAGACTGAGCAGAGCCCGGGCAGTCCTGCAGTGCAGGTGGCTCACAGTCAAGGCGGGGCCGCCCTGCCTCTCAGCAGGCCCCTGCCGAGTGAGCTCCTGGTACCTGCAGGCCCAGGTCTTAGTGCTCAGGGCCTGAGCATCTGTGCTGGGCCTAGTTCAGCCCAGAGTCCAGTGACACGCTCACCTCTGTTTTAATGGGAGACACCAGTGGTGCTCAGCTCCGAGCTGTGGGTCCGAGGCCTTTCTGCTGCGGGTTGTCTGTGGCACCTTTAAAAACAATGAGAGCGGTGCAGACAGTGTTCCAGGCAGACCGGTGATTGTGATCCATGGACTTCACATGGGAGAGGGAGGTCAGAGCAGGTCCGGGCCGAAGGGGAGCTGGGGTGCCAAGGGGAAGCAGAGCAGGTGCAGGCCCTGCCCTGGGACGTGAGAGTGGGCTCCAGGGGGACCCTGGACGCCCCAGCCCCAGACAGCTGATCCTGTCCTAGTCAGCTCCACACCCTCATGTCAGCACTGCCTTCCCCACATATGGGAGTTTTCCAGCTGCTGGGGATGAGCCCTGAGTGTCTGCAGAGCAGCAGGCGGCCTGTTGCTGTTGGAGCCAGGAGGGCAGTGCCCTCCCGGGGGCCCTTTTGCTGTGAAATTGCCGATCTTCCAAATGGACAGGCTATGGCTCGACTGACAGAGTAAGCTCTCTTTTCTTCTAACAGCACTGCTGTTTACCATGTGTTTCAGCCGACCCCTCTTGGGTAGTGCCCCGGACCTCAGGTTCCCTGTGGCAGACCAGCTGGCAGACTACTCAGGAGATGGGGCAGTGCTGCGATGCCTCCAGAAAGGCTAGCTGGCAGCGCTGCACGATGAGCTGTCAGAGGCAAGGACCCTGCCGCCCCCTTCCTGTCCCTGGTGGGCACCTTGTGAGGCACCTGCCCCCTCACACTGTGGTCCTGAGGTGGGTTTAGAACAAAGCGCTGATAGGTCACTTTATGTCTTCCCATTTTCCTTTTTCTGGCTAAGAGTTTACTTTGAAGGCATGCTTTTTTTTTTTTTTTTTTTCTTAAAATAACCAATTTGGATAACTTGTGGCCTACTGTGAGGCCCAGCATGGTACTAATTAGCACAGTTTTGAAATCATCTTACGAGTAAATGGATACACATATCCATCAGCTTATAGTGAGAAGAATTCTCATTGGAAGTTTAAGTGCCTTTATATGTTCACCTCATTCATGGCATGTATTTGTTCGTACATGTCTGTGTTTTGACCTTCCATATTCAGTAAGCAGTTAGTTTGGGCCAGACATGGTCAGAAGTAGGACTCCAGCAGTGAATTAAAAACCGTGTGTGTTCTTTATCCACTGCTATGTAACGAATCATTGCAAAGCTTAGTGACTTCCTAGGGAGCAGCTCACAGTCCACAGTGCCTGTGCATTGTAGCAGGCGGGCCTGGTTCAGGGCCTCCTGAGGGCACAGACACGGGAAGGCCCCCCAGGGCTGAATGTCAGGCTTTCAGACTCACCTGGCTGCTGGGGACAGGCCCAGGTCCCTGCCGTGTGGCTTTCCCATGGCCTGGCTTTCCTCAGAACACCCTCTGAGAGCGAAAGCCTGGGGTTTAGCCCGGGGCATTTTGCACCCTGGTCTCGAAGCCGCACACCTTCACTTCTGTTTGCGAGAGTGAGCTGCGAAGTCCTGCCTCGCTCAGGGGCTGAGCAGGAGTTGCCCCTTCTGCCTCTTGAAGGGAGGAGGATGGAAGAATTTGTGGACCCCTTTTTAAACCCACACAGCCTGTGGAACAATAATGAGCAGGGAAAGGAGACCAGAGTGCCCGAGTTGTCCAAGGAGGAAGGGACGATTGTGTGTGGGGTGGCCAGCAAGGTGACACCAGGAGGGTGACCTTGAACCAGAGACCCAGAGGCAGGAAGAGAAGTACCCACTTAGAGATAGAAAAAGGGTCGTGTCAACCAGCGGGGACAAGGGAGAGAGTGGGCCACATCAGGGAGGAGCCTGGGCTCAGGCCTGAGCAGCTTGAGGCCAGAGCCTGTTTCCTGAGGTGAGGAGGGCTGCCGGGACGGGGAGCTAAGAGCCGGGCCTCAGCCCTGTTGAGGTGGATGAGCCCATGGGGTGTCCCGGGGACGTGTCAGGAGAGCAGCTGAGTGTTCTGGCCTGCATCCGGGAGAGGACTCACTCAGCTCAGGGTGGACTTGGGGTTGTGGGCATACAGACGGCATTTAAAGCCACGAGCACAGTAAAGTCACCAGGCGGGTGCCAGTGGAGAGAGATGGGCTGCAAGGGTAGAGCTGTGGGGCACCCTGCATTCCAAGGTTGAGAAGGGGTGCAAGGGACTGAGGAATAACCCCAGGGAGGGCAGGGCCTGGAGCCCAGGGAGAGACATGCTGGGGCGGGCATGGGGGAGGGCAAGGAGGGGAGAGGGCTTAGTAACAAGGGTTCCTCGAACCCCCGGGGAGCTGCCCTGCAGGTTGGGACACACCCACCGCCTGCTGGCAGAGAGCTAGAGACCAGGCGGGAGGGGACCCTAGAGGCCACTCCCAGGGAGCTTTCAGAGACCCACAGTGGGTGCTGCAGGGAGCCCTGGAGGAGGAATCTGCTGGTTCCTCTTGTGCTATTGGAAGGCAAGAGAACAGAGAGGACGTGCTGACCGGGCTGATGGGGGTTAACCCACACGCAGCTGGTTCACTGGAGTGGAGCAGGAATGATGGCAGGTGGGCCTGGAGCCAGCGAAGCGGGTAGCCCAGCCCTGGGGTGGGGTCGTGACGAAGGCAGGAGGTGAGGGCACTGGCCACAGGGGACAGGGAGCCAGCAAGCCAGCACTTCGAGGCTGCCCCTCAGTTCCTTTGAGGTCATGTCTGGGAAAGAAGGCAGGACCTGGGTGACAGTGTGGCAGAGGGGACATTTGCAGAGAGAAGGGTGTGAGGTGTGAGAGCCGGAGGGCGGCACGGGGCCCCACGGGCACGTCCCCCAGAATAGCCCAAGGGCCTGTGTCCCAAGAGGAGAGCTACGGGGGGCCTGGCCCTCCTGTCTCCTGGCTGCCTCTGCTCGCTCCTGTCTGTGGGTGTTCAGACCAGCCTGGGAAATGGAGGGCTGGAAGCCTGAGAGGATGGCACTCTCTGGTGAACTGGTACCAGAGATGACCGCTGATAGGGACCCAGTGGCTGCCGAGGTGAAGGATTCTTTTTTCTTATTTTCCTCCAGCCTGGCTGATGGAGGCATGGACATATTTTTGTAATTTTCAGTTTCTGTCTCTGACTCCATCAGCCCACCCTTGCGAATAACCTCATAGGATTGCCTGCCGTCCTGGGTGTCACCAGGCCATCTAGGAACTGGATTGTCCCCCTGCCCGTTTCTTCAGTCCTGCTCGCTTAATAGATGGCCGTGTCTCATGAGCATGGCCCATTTATCCACAGTCAGGGCTTCCATATAAAATTGGGTTCAGTTCCTGATAGACTTGAGCTGCTCTAAATGTCACTGACGAGACGTGGTCCTCTCATGCCCAGATGCAGATCCTGAAGGAGCAGGACTGGGAGCGCGCGCAGCAAGCCAGCGTGCTGGGTGAAGTGGCCCAGGCATTCGAGAGTGACGAGGGCGTGTCTGACGGTGAGGGCGACAGGGTCACCCTCTTCAGCTCGGTCACTCAGCTGTCGCCCAGCGGGCAGGCCGATGCCGAGACTCTGACTGTGATGCTGCAGGAGCAACTGGACACCATCAATGAAGAGATCCGGTGGGTGATCGCAAACTCGGCTCCCCAGAAACTCGGTTTCTCTGAGGAGCTGTCTTCTAGGGACGTCTGAATGTTCCATAGTAAGAAACCTGACCTCAGGTCTGCTTCAAGAATTTTCAGTTTTGAGATTGCCCTTGACTATAGAGCTCGGTCAGCCAGGACGTTCTGTCCACGGTGTGGTGTCAGCACTCCGTGGGGTGGTGTTGTGGGGTGCCCCCCTCAGCTCTGAGCCCCAAGGTGGGTGAGGTGCCAAGGCGGTGTCCCCTGCGGCCCGTGCATCCTCCTGTGTCCCTCGGAGCCTCCCACGTTCTGGTGAAAGGCCACCTGGGGAAAGCTGGGGTTTTGGGGTTGGCAACTTCCCACTCAGATCTGCATTTTCCTTTTTAACTTAATGCAGTATGAAGATTGGCTTGTTGTAAGACAGTGATCCAAGGACATGTGTTTGAGTTTTTCTCATCTCATCAGTATATTTAAGATGTTTTCTTTAGACACCATCTTGGCAGTTATAACAATTTTCAAAACGGGATAGAATCCAAAGGCCTTCCTCATGGTGAGCAGGGGGCCTTTGGTCTGGGTGCAGCCAGGTGGCTGTTGGTCCCGAGGCCTGCCTGGTGCCACACCCGCACAGATATGCCTGGGTCCCGAGTCCACGTTCAGAGTGGCCGCAGGCCGGTGACCCTGCACAGTACCAGGCAGAGCTGCTGCTCAGGCTGTTCTCATCATGTCAGCCCAGGCCGAGGTGCCCGTTCCTGTCAGCCAAGTGCGGGGCTCTGGGGGAAAGGCAGGGGGTGAACGGGACAGCCAGCAAATGCAGGTGGTGTCGCCTGCCTATTTGACGCCAAGACAGACAGCTTTGTGGGCCGTGTTTGAGCACAGACGAGCTCAGAAAGATGGTCTTTCCACATCCCTGCAGGAAATATGGAACGGTTATATATTAATATTTTTATTTTACAGCAAGTTGTCAGGTAAAAGTGATTTTTCCTTATGCGACAAGTTGACTTGATGTAAATGGTAAATTCTGTCCATCAACTTGTTATCAACAGTGAAAACCTTTCAAGATGTATGAGTAGAAGTGAAGCTGGAGAGTTTACTTCCTGTAAGAATCTTGTATTTTAATTTGAAAATCATTTTATTTGCATAATCGTGTATTTAAACTGCTATATAAAGTCATCCACCACACATTAGGGGAGAAGAGCAGAAACTGTGAATTCTAGGTTAATGCAGCACATTGACATGAATCCAGAAACTCACACAAAGCTGGTGGAGAACTTCATCAAGTGATGCATTTGTATATATACAACCTTAAAAAAAAAAAAAAAAGATCAACTCAGCACTTCATCTGGTCTGGAGACTTGTGTTTAGAAACTGCAGCTTGTTCATGAATTGCTGTTTTGATTATACAGAGTTCCCGATTCCCAGTGGAAAAGACTTGAGGCACTGACATGCATCTCTGCCCTGAGAGCAGGGGAGGTAAGGGTTGTCAACTTGAGGTATCTCCTCACAGAAAGAGAGTCGCCACCAGGGCCCCTTCAGAATGTTAGAGTAAATAAGTGAAATCAAGTGTGAATGATCAAGGACAGTTTGTAAGACTCAACACTAAGTTATTCTAAGTTTGAGAATATTCAAAAGAGGAAACGTAGAACCTTTTGGCTGAGATGTTAATTGAGCAACTGTTTCTGGAATTTGCTTATCATGACACAGAATGCCAGCCCAAATTTATTGTCCAGACAGGTTCCTCTGCTGACAAAGGCAGGTGACGGGGTTTATTCTATTTTAGGTTGTTCGAAGAAGAGAAGGAGAACACGGAGCAGCAGGCCGAGGATACTGAGAGCAGGGAGGGCAGGGGGAGCTTAGGCAGCCTCCGTCGTTTTAAATCAGTGAGCTCCCTCAACCTGCTTCCCGCGTCCTCGCATGCTGGCTCCTGCCTGCCCCTGCCCAAGCCCAGAAGGAGGCGGCACAGCCTGGCGCAGGAGTGAGACCGGCTGGGCATCATGACTCTGGTATGTGTCTGCCTCCTATCTGCTGCATCCCTCCCCCAGCACGCTGTTTTTTTGTTTGTTTTTTCTCTTTATACCCAGAAGAAAATCAGGTACATTTGCTACGCTCAGAGGTCTAAAAGTTTTTAAACTGCTTAGTCTTTAATCATTCCACAATGACACAGCGACAAATTAGTCTTGATATTTGGACCACCAACTTAGCATGTCATCATGAACTCAGCCAGAGCCTGCCTCTGTAAAGTTGGGCCTGGCCTGTGCTGGGCACAGCAGCTACAGGGAGGTTTCTGTTCTCAGGGAGCAGACAGCTTTGTGAAAGTAACCATAGGCAGCTCTCATGGCGTGGGAAAGCCATGCAGCACATTTTCCATTGGGGATGCCTGGCTTCAGGGTGCATGGCATGCGGTGGGAACAAAACCAAGAATCTACACTGGTCTGCTTGCTGATGGACCTGGCCACGCACTCAGGCCAGCTCTGCATGTGAAACCAGGTTAAAAGCCCAGGGCCCCAGGGCCCCAGGGCCCCAGGGAAGACGTCGGGCTGCCTCACTTTTCCAAGTCTAAAACTGGGATGACAACCTAGGGCTTTTGGTGACAGAGTGTGCAGCTGTAAAGCACATGTTCCAGCTTTCTTGCATGTTTAGTTTAGGTGTTGTGAGTGCATTGCTATTTACCCCATGAAATCATGTGTACAACACTCTGCTTTGTAACTGGACTTGTATTATCTCTTTTTTCTGTTACCACCCATTTCAGGTTAGCTGTGTTGTTAGTCAGCTTATAATTAAATTAACCGTGAATCATTTTAGCAGCCTGTGAAGTGCTAACTAGTCCATTTTGTGGTCTTTTGACACTGTTTTTATAATTTGCATCATTAGCTAATTAGTTGATATTTAAAATTCTTTGATGATTTCTCCGTGGTTTCATGCTTGATTTCTTTCTGAATATTTGGAAAAGAACAGTTCTGTATGTTTTCTTGCTGTTGGAGTTCTCTGACAGTGTCTGCTTTCATCATTGGTTTTGATTTCCTGTCTCATCCTGTTGTCTGCTTAGTCGTCATCAATCCAGACCCCCCCCCCCCAGCCCCCGAGGCTGTAGTTTACCCATCCGTCTTCCATCCCCCGTCCACCCACTTCCTCTGGTCATAGCAGTGCTGTGGTCCACAGCATGAGTCCCCTTAGTCGGGTTTGTGCTTTGTCTCCATGTCTCATTAAATGGTGTTTTTCCCCCATAGCAGTAATTTGAATTGGTTTATCACTATACAGTTACAGGAGAAGGCAATGGCAATCCACTCCAGTACTCTTGCCTGGAAAATCCCATGGACGGAGGAGCCTGGTAGGCTGCAGTCCATGGGGTCACACAGAGTTGGACAGGACTGAAGTGACTTAGCAGCAGCAGCACGAAGCTATAAGCATAATGTAGATGGATCCTAAACTACATATTATGTGTAATTCATAAATGAGATTGTGCTTACATAAAGAAATGATCCTCTTAAGTGTAGAATTAATGGACTTTTAGATATTCAGATGACATCACCCTTATGGCAGAAAGTGAAGACAAACTAGAAAGCCTCTTGATGAAAGTGAAAAAGGAGAGTGAAACAGTTGGCTTAAGGCTCACCATTCAGAAAACTAAGATCATGGCATCTGGTCCCATAACTTCATGGGAAATAGATGGGGAAACAGTGTCAGACTTTATTTTTTCGGCTCCAAAATCATGGCAGATGGTGACTGCAGCCATGAAATTAAAAAGACGCTTACTCTTTGGAAGGAAAGTTAATGACCAACCCAGATAGTGTATTAAAAAGCAGAGACATTACTTTTCCAACAAAGGTCCATCTAGTCAAGGCTATGGTTTTTCCAGTTGTCATGTATGGATATGAAAGTTGGACTGTGAAGAAAGCAGAGCACCGAAGAATTGATGCTTTTGAGTTGTGGTGTTGGAGAAGACTCTTGAGACTGAGTCCCTTGGACTACAAGGAGATGCAACCAGTCCATTCTAAAGGAGATCAGTCCTGGGTGTTGATGGAAGGACTGATGCTACAGCTGAAACTCCAGCACTTTGGCCACCTCAAGTGAAGAGCTGACTCTTTGGAAAAGACTCTGATGCTGGGAGGGGTTAGGGGTAGGAGGAGAAGGGGACGACAGAGGATGAGATGGCTGGATGGCATCACCGACTTGATGGACATGAGTTTGGTTGAATCCTGAGAGTTGGTGATGGACAGGGGGGCCTGGCATGCTGCAATTCATGGGGTCACAAAGAATCGGACACGACTGAGGGACTGAACTGAACTGAACTGACACAATATCCTTTCTGTGTTGGTGCTTGTATTTAAGACTGTAAATCTCATCAGCTTTTGCACAGTTAATGTCTCTATTAGACTCGTTAAAAAAGTATCTTCTATGGTTAATAAAATGTAAAGACTGCACCTGCTATTATGCTAGCTTTCATTCTTACATATTTTCACAGGGAACTTGCTTTAATGAATTTATTTTGAGAAGTTTTAAATCAAATTCTATGTCAGGATTTTACACTAATGTCCAATAGGTGGTTAGATTTGTTCAATGTTAAACTAGGTATTATGGTAACTTCCTCATCAGTTAAATTACTAATTTAAAGTATAACATGTTTTTTAATAAGAGAAACTAACTTATAGAGAAATTTGGCTGAGAATAGACAACTGTTAAGGCCCTTTGTTGTACAGAATGCTGTGCTTTAATAAATCATGATGTTGTAATAGAATGGTATCTTCCTGAGCAATAATTTATAGTGTTTCTATAGTAAATCTTGAATAGCTTACTTAACTTCTGTGGTCAAAAAAAATGTTCTGCTTCCACTCACATGTTCTCTAAATCTTCATGTCACTTACATGTTTGCCATCATTTTTGCTTTACTGTATTTGCCTCTATGGATTCTTGAAATTTTAGTTTCAAAGTCGCAATGAATCTGATTTCTCTTCATTTCTTTGCATGCATTCATCAGCCTAGTGATTTAAGGAAGCAGCGTTGAAAGGTAAACTATTTAGTAATGTAGCAGACTTTTGTTTCTCTGTGAAGTATTAAAGAGTCCTTATTGTTTAACGTGAATGAACACTGTATAGTTATGTCCTGGTGAATAATTGATGTTTTAATGGAAGTAATAAAACTCACCCACCACTTAAAATGTGCTGATGGTTCTGTTGGAAATTGGTCATTCGTTGGGACAATTGTAACAGTTTGCCTTTCTCCCACTTGTTTGCCTTCTGATCATCTCATGCTTGTTTATAATAGACATAGTATTATTTATTATTTTTAAAAATTTCTGTACTTATGTTTTTTGCCATGCTGCACAGCTTATGGGATCTTAGTTCCCCAAGCAGGGATCAGACCAGTGTCCCGGCAGTGAAAGTGCCAAGTCTTAACCTCTGGACCACCATGGAATTTCCGCTTAGTGTTTTCTTATAAGAAATGACTGAATCAGAGCCATAGATGTTAGATTTGCAGGAAGCCAATTTAATGATGGTGGGTAGCAGTGTGCGGGAGACTCTGTTCACCGGGCACGTGCTTTCCGAATCTGTCATCTCATCTCCAGGTGAGGTCCAGGCTGCTGCTATCCCCATTCAGCAGACATAGACACTGAGGCTTAGTGAGGCCGGGCACCCTGCCCAGTCTCTCACACCCAGCAGCATGCTGCATACTGGTCTGATCAGAGCCTGGACACTTAACCATGGTGCCATCCAGCCCGCTTTCCTCCAGAGGCTCTCGTGTCCATCACAGCATCCCTGATGGAGGGAGAATCAGGAGGGAGCTCGCTGCCTCTCCCCTCGGGTCACGTGGATGAGCCCCTGTTGTTGGAGTCCAGTGCCCCAAGGGCTGGCCTTCCTTGTCCCTCTCCTGCTCCCAGCCCGTTGACCGAGCACCCCTGGGCCTTCCCACAGGACTGCGGTGGCCGCCCTCCAGTTCAGGCAGCTCAGTGCCTGGGAGCCCTTCTGCTGGGCACAGCAGAGCAGCGCCATCCTCCTGGGGTTGATGACCTGGGTGTGCTGCTCGCCTGCCCTGTGGCCTGCTTTACCCTCCTGTTAAGTGGACACGGCGCTGCCCAGCTTGGCCATGTGGGCACCAGTGGGGCGGCTCCCATCCTGGGGGAGGGCGGCCAGCCTGCAGACCCAGAGGCCTTCCTCAGGAGGAGGCCCGGGGGAAGGGGCTGGCTGCAGTCCCTGACTTTGAGGCAGGTGTTTGTCTCCACTGAGTCCATAGTCAACCCAGGTGTATCACTTGCCTGCTCTGTTTGTTGCTGTTTTCTGATTTTTATAAATGCTTATTTTAACTTGAATTTGAGATCGATCCCTGTTCAGTTCCATGTGGATAATTTCTAGCTTTTGTAGCCTTCTGTTGTCTGAGGGTTCTTGTTAGAGCTCAGGGGAGGGGGCCCAGTTTATCCAGCTGCTGTTAAACAAGTTCAGCTGTATTTTGCACTAAGTCACTTTGTTGTCACCAAGCTCCCGTGGGACTGCACAGGATCAGTATTCTTTACAGAATCCCACTAAAAAGGCACAGTTAAGTTGGTTAAAACAACACACTCATTGTTTATGAAAATACATGCCATGCATGTCTCCTAAAACCTCCCCTGGCTTAACCACACACCCAGATGTATCAGTGAGACCTGTCTGGACCCTGAGGGGTTAATCTGTTCCCCACACTGTTGCCACCACTGTCTTTCCTGTCCTCACATCCAGGACCAGTGGAAAACCTGGGAGTCCAGGAGAGATCATCTCTTTTTTTTTAAATTAGTTTATTTATTAGTTGAAAGATAATTGCTTTACAGAATTTTCTTTTCTGTCAAACCTCAACATGAATCAACCATATGTACGCATATATCTCCTCGCTTTTGAACCTCCCCCCCCACCCCCCAGGATGATACAAGATCATCTCTTAGTGAAGACCAGGGGGTGCTTTATGGAAACCACTGTGAGCGAATGACACTTGAACTGCGTGTAAATACTTCAGTGGGTAGCCCCGAGTCTGTATGTTAATGAGAAATACAATCCAGGCACATGGTGTTCACGTGGAGGGGTTAGGTACCTTTTCTGTGTTTCTCTTGTTGTCATGGGTTCCAGTAACCTGCATCATCACTACAAATGATCTTGGGTGGTGGCACAAGCTGTATCTTTTTCTCCTTCAAACAGCAAGGTCTGGTCGGCTTTGCTGAGAGGTTTTGTACTCTAGTTGTGGTGCTTCTGAGCAGCATCTGGCGATGAGCACAGTCCTTTCATCAGGGCAGTTCATGCCATGCAGGGTCCACGGAGCCAGCATCGCTCTGCTGTCCTGCCCGGCAGGGCCATCTGGTCCCTGGATTCCAGGGAGGGTGGAGCCTGGCTGCAGGGAGGCTCCCGTCCAGGGTCTCTGCACTCAGTCGGATGCTTTCGCTGCCCCAAAGCCCTGCTTCTCTTGAACAAGACAGTCCTTTAAGATGGCATTAAGCTACAACAAGGGGTTTTTTTGTACTTGGGGGAAAGCATAGCTAATAGATTTTCAAATAAGTTTCTGGTTATAATGTGACGCCTGTGTGATTGCCATTTTCAAAACAATCTATTGTTAGCCAATTTGACACTTACCTCACTCCCTCAGCTGCCAGCTTTACGGGAAGAGGTAGGAGATGACAAGACCGCCATCAAATGTGAAACCTCGACCCCCACCTCGCTGCGGTCCCTTCGGCTGGACCGCCTGCACACGGGGGCACTCTGCACAGCCACCCACGAGGACATCAGGGATGCCCACAAGTAAGCGGGCTGTGTGCGCGTCGTCAGTTTCAGGAGCCCTGCGCCTCTTTTCTTCGAAGAGTTGCAAGGATGATTTTAAAGAGATACCATTGGGTTCAGTGCCTGTGTTTAGTGGTGAACTTCAGGTGCTGGGGAAGAAGAGCTCAGTGACCTCAGTGATTTTAGAAAACGTCCTTTTCTACAGATTGACTCCTGTGTTAGCTTTCTTCCTGATATTGGTAGAGGTCTGCCCGGCCTGGGGCACGTTCCTGACAGTGACGACCCCGTGCCTCTCAGGTTCGCTCTTGAGGGTCCCTCCCTTTTCCTCAGGGATCTCCTCTCAGGAGACTCTGTCCCTTCCTTTGACTCACACTGTCCTCATTGAAACCACCACCTGAGCTCCCGTCCTGAGCCAGGCATCACGCGATGGAGGACACATGTGGTCACTTGGCCAGCAGACCTGCACGGTGACTGTTGCTCTCTTGCCATGGCTGGGGACAGTTACCCTGCAAGAAGCGGGGGTAACTGCCCAGAGCAGGGGAGCTTGCCTTCTCCTGGAGCGTTTTCACCTGCTGAGCAGCGACCCTGCTGGAGGGTCAGAGTGCCCTCTGCACCAGCTTGCCTGGAGTCAAGCCCTCCTCAGGGGAGAGCTCCAGACAGAGAATCTCAGCTTCCTGGGGGTGGTTGTCTGTGTCTCGAAGCCTGCATTGCTCGTGTGGAGTGTGTTTGGTGAAGGAGACTCCACTGTCTGCTGCAAGGTTGAGGCGCGGGTGTTGCTGGCTGCCCGTTTCTATCAGTAGCTCTTGTGGAGGGGTGTGTGTTTGCACGAGGGTGCCAGTTAAAAGTCCTTTTCTCTCCCTAAAGCTCGACAGGCTCTCAGGACAACCCTGGGAACAACCCCAGCAGCAGCACCAGCAGGCGGGACTCGCTGCACAAAGCCCCAAAGAAAAAGGGCATTAATCAAGTCCTCCATCAGCCGCTTGTTTCGCAAGAAGGAAAAGGGCCAGCCTGAAAACCCCAGCAAGGAGGCATTAGGACCAGGTGGGTGCTTCACCTTTCAGAGGGAGGAGGGCCTGCCGGCATGTCCCTCTGTGTCTCCCCCGTTGTCCCCATGAGGCTCCAGTCACTCTCACTGGGAGTCCTCCTGGGAGCAGGAGTGGAAGAGGCATCTGTCTTCTCAATGGGTCTGATATGATCGGATGAGTTAATGAATGGATGGATGGATGGATTAGTGAGTGAATGGATGGATGAACAGATGGCTGGCTGGATGGGTGGATGGATGGAGCATGGAATGAATAAAGCAGATGATTGTACTCCAATGCTAGAATCATATTGCACGAAATTGATTGAGTAGGAGCTGGGCAATGATTGTTTCCTCCTAACAGTGACACGTGTTTGGAAACTGACTAAGTGCTCATCAGTGAGGAGTGGAGTACAATCTGTGAACATCCCACAAGGAACAGCCTGCCCTCCTTCCTGCCACCTTCCCCATCCCCATGAGCTCATCAGGGGTTCTGCCCATGCCCCCACTCCAGCTCAGAGCCACACAGGTCCTCCTGGTGTCCCCTCATCACACAGGGTTATCATTAGGGCCTTCTCTTGCTTGGCTTCATCTCCTTGAAGACAGGGTATGTTCCTGCCTCTTCAGCCACAAATTTGTTGAGTCTTTGTTTGTGCTGGGTGTGGGATTTACAGGGGTAAGTAAAGCAGATGTGATCTGGAGCACAGTTAAGTGACAAGAGAGAAAAAGGAGCAGGTTATTAAATGCGATCCCTATTATTAATATATACAATGCTGAGATGGATGGTGCCTTGATTATATACCAGATGCTTTGTGTGCCCCTCCCAAGCTGGTGCTGCCCCCTCCTGATTTACAGAGGAGGACACTGTGACGGTCACATGGTCAGGGAGTGGTGAGGGCAGGTTCACACCCATGCAGCGGGACCAGGCAGTTTGCTAAACCCCAGCCACCTTTCTGGTGGAGGCCACCAGAATGAGATGGTTCTATGGCATGATGATTCAATGGACATGAGTTGGAGCAAATTCCAGGAGATAGTGAAGGACAGGAAAGCCTGGAGTGCTGCAGTCCACGGAGTGGCAAAGATTCGGACACACCTGAGTGGCTGAACTAAAACCTGAGTGTGTGCTAACCTGCTTCAGTCGTGTCTGACTCTGCCACCCCAGGGACTGTAGCCCACTAGCTCCTCTGTCCATGGGATTCTCCAGGCAAGAAGACTGGAGTGGGTTGCCATGCCCTCCTCCAGGGCATCTTCTCGACCCACGGGTCGAACACACATCTCTTGTTATCTGT